>NW_024080664.1:1316475-1652304 GCF_003009895.1 Hyaena hyaena | reverse complement strand
CAGGGTGTGTGTGCGCGCGGCGGGCCCCAGGGTGTGTGTGTGCGCGCGGCAGGGCCCAGGGTGTGTGTGTGCGCGCGGCAGGCCCAGGGTGTGTGTGCACAGGCCCCAGGGTGCGCGCGCGGCAGGCCCAGGAGCCCAGCCTGCAGACCTGCGCCTGCACCTACGTCTCCTGCTGCGCGAGCTGAGCGCCTCCGCGCTGCCGCCTCACCTGCGGGATGAGCAGGACCGTCGCAGCCGCGCACCTGACAGGCGTGCGAGGGGTCGGAGGCGATGCTTGCAGAGCGCGGCTCGGAGGCTGGAACAGAGTGAGCGGCCCGCGTGCCGGCTGCCGTGCCCGGGGGGGGGAGGCTCTTGCCCTCTGGGGCTCTGCTCTGACACGGGGTGGCTGCCCTTGGCCACCCCGGGGGACTCTGGGAGGCCTGAGGCAGGGCGGGCGGGTCAGGGTGCGGGGGCGCGTGACCGTGTGGCCCTCGGGGTGCCCCGGTCAGCGCTCGTAGGCAGCTCGCCCGTTTCAGCGGAGCGGACAGGTGCCGTGTCCCAGGACGCTGGCGGCGTGTGAGGAGCAGGCCCCGGCCCGGGACGCGCTGCTGCGGGCGGGCGCGCTCAGTGTGGCCAGGAGTCCCCGGGCCGGGGAGGCCGCGGGACTCTGACCATCCACGCGGGGGGCTGGCCGGCCAGGTCAGGACAGGAACGCGCTGGGAGGTCAGCCCGTTTGCTCGAGGCGGAGGGGACGTGGGCCCTCTGACCCCGTGAGGGCGTCGCCGGTGAAGGCCCGCAAAGGCCTGGCGCTCACTGGGCGGGCTCGTGAGCAGACGGCACCGCCGATGGCAGCCGCAGGCCGGGGCTTGCCGGCTGACGCGCGGCTGACGTGCGCAGTCGCGCCCGCGGGACGTCTGGTGAGTCTGGAGGCGCGTCTGCCGGGCCAGCGCGGGCCGGGGCGGGGGGGGTGGCTGGGCCCCTCTGGTGGACTTCCCAGGCTTCTATGAGCGCCTGAGAGCCGGCGCAGGGAACTGGAGCCGGAAGCAGCACAGGCCTGTTCACTGGAGGCCACGCAGCCCCCAGCTCGGGGCCTCGGGCGGCTGCTCCCGGGGAGCAGGGGTGCACCCCACCTCTCCTGTCTTCCTACTGAGGCCCTCGTGTCCTGAGGACGCGGGGGCCGTGGGGGCCGCGTCCCTGCAGCTGGAGGCAGCAGGGAAGGTGCAGGTCATGTGCACACACGGGCACTTCTGCCCAGAGACCAGGATGGGCTTACGCGGGGCAGAGGGGAGGTGTGCACAGCACTGAGTGTGTGCGCCAGGGCTGAGGCAAAGGGCAGGGTGGGCCCAGGCCCCGGGGAGTGGGGGGCCTCCCCTGGGGCGGGGCTGCCCCTCCGTGGGACTCCCTTCCCCAGAAGGCCATCAGGTGCTTCCACAGAGCCAAGGTGGCGCTAGCGGGCGTGTGCGGGGAGCCCCGCGTGTCCCATCTCCTGTGTCTCTGCCCACGTGGCCTAGGGAGTGGCTCCGTGTCACTGGTTCTGTCTCCATCCATCAGCCAGAATAGGAACCAGGGGTGTTTTGAGCAAAGTAAGTGGCATCAATTTGGCAGACAGTGGGTGGTCATTGTTACTCGTTTGCACAAAAACAGATTAACAGAAGCCAGGGACTCTCCACCAGCAGCTCTGGGGCCCTTCTTGCTTCTGCTGCTCTGTGTCTAGAAGGTTCTAGAGCCCCGTGCAGAGGGTACATTAGCACATGCCCCGAGTCCTGCTTCAAGGACACTGACGGGGACTCAGGCGCCACTCGCCCTCATCCCCAGGGTACCTGGCGGTGGGAAGGTGCAGATTCACCTCATGGAGGAGAGAGGGGGGCAGGGGAAGCCTCTGGGGCGGCAGCGCTAATGAATGGAGGGCCCTGAAAACAGTCAGGGAGCACCTCCCCTGCAGCGAGGGCCTCCCCCCACGCGTGCTCCCTCTCATCTCCCTCACCCCTCCCTCGCATCTCCCCGGGAACTGCTGGCAGAGAGCCAGAGAAGGTGTTGGGCGGGATGCTGTCCCCCCCAAGCTCAGCCCCCCTGGAGCCCCAAAACACGACCTTCCTTGGAAATATCTTCTTCCGAATGCAAGTAGTTAAGAATCTTGGATGAAATCCTCTTGGGTTGAGGCGGCCGCAAATCCAATGACTGGCGTCCTTACATAGAGAAAGGGCGCAGATGCAGAGGAGGGTGGGGGAAGAGCCTGCAGGGGCGCGGCCACAAGCCAGAGAGCCAGGAGCCCCTAGCTGCTGGAAGACGCAGGGAGGACCCTCCCCTGGGGCGGCTGGAGGGAGGGTGAATTTGGACGTCTGGCCCCTTGAACGTGGCAGAATGCACTCCTATCGTTTTAAGGCATCCAGTTTGTGCCGATGGGTTACGGCGGCCCCAGGACACTGACACCGGTGGGGCCTGGGCGGAGGACGGGGCAGGGAGGAAGAAGCCTGGAGCAGAGCAGGGAGGTGCTGCGGTTTTAAATGTGGGTCCCCTCAGGGAGGGGTGGAGGAGGGGCCGCCTCCGCAGAGCCAGGGGGGCAAAGCGCCCTCGGGAATAAAGTCACAGGAGAGGACGGAACGAACGCTGGTGCTAAAATGGACGGAGCGTGTGCAAGTTCTCCTGAGGGGGGTGCCCGCCGAAGTGTAAGATTAAAATGGAAGAAGAGAAGGTGCCTGCCGTGGGGGCCGGGGCAGAGGGTCCAGAGTGGAGCTCGCGGTTGCTCCTCGAGACGTAGGTGCAGAGCGGCCCGGCCGAGACGGTGGGGTGGCTGGGTGCTCTTCTATCACTCGCTGCCTGTGTGACCTCGGGCCAGTTACTCGACCTCTCTGTGCCTGCGGAGTATCATCTGTAAAGGGATACTAGCTGTCGGGCTAGTTGTGAGGAGTAAGGGTCTCAGAACAGATCCCGGCAGATGCAAAGTGTCAGCCGTTCACATCCCACAAACAAGAGGAGCCACAGTCGAAGACACAGTAGAAGAAAACTGCCCGGCTGCGGAGAGCTGTGTGTGAAGACACGTGCGCCACGGCTAGAGGAGAAACACACCCAAGCGTGTCTTTGATCGCAAAGAGGAAGAGCAGACTAGGAAATCCCACGGAGCCGTAAAAACGAAGCTCTGCATGCACCGGCTCAGGGCGACCGACGAGATGTGCTCTTAATGGAAGGAAACAAGCTGCAGAGCAGACGGGAAGGCAGCCTGTTTATAAAAGCCTTGGTCCCCGTGCCTCCCGCTGGGCAGACCCCGGGGCTCTCGGGGGGCGAAGCCTGTGAAGGCACAGGGCCGGGGTGGCCGCCGCCCTCCTTCCTACGGTGACCTGTGGCTCCGGATGGCCGGGTATTAGAAGCCCCTGGGTGGGGGGTGGGGAGCCAGCGTTACCAGTCTGCTCCCTTACAGGGGAGGTGAAGTCAGCTCCCGGCCCTCGGTGCTGGCTGAAAGCTGGCCTCGGTCCCTTCTCTGTCCCCGCAGCCTGTGCCAGCTCAGCCGAGAGACCCAGAATTCCTCGGGGTCCCGCGCTGGGCCGCTGGGGGCATCTGGAGCCAGGCAACACCAATGACTTTTAATCTGGGTGATTACCCAGGAAAAGCAAAGGCCCCACCCCCCCATCTCTGCATCTCCTGTCGCCAGGCAACAGCTGGGTGCACAGCCCGAAGGCAGGGGGCAGCCGGCTTCCCCTCTGGGCGCCAGCTTCCCACCCATCCTTGCCCAGCGGCCCGAGGTGCTGGCCCGGGTGAGCGCACCGGGCTGTGTCCCCTGGGCTCCTGCACGTGGGGCCGGCGGCTCCTCCCGCGGTGAGAACCTGCTTCGCGCTCTCGCCGGCTCCTCCATCAGGGGCCCCTCGGGGAGGCGCGCGCCTGAATTATGCATCTCTTACTGACCCGTCCAAACCACTTTTGCCTTTCTTCGTATGCCGTGCGGCGCTGTGACTTGCTGACTGGAAGATGGGCTCGCGGAGGACAGGGTCAGAGAGGTGCCGGGGGCAGCTGTCCAACCACGGAGCCCGCTCGTGTTCTCGTGTGTGCACACGTGTGTGTGCGTGCCCGCGTGTGCGGAGCCCTGGTGGGCAGAGCACATCAGGGAGGAGCTGGGCTGGCAGAGCCTGGAGGGTCCGCGGAGCCCCCACCTGCCCCTCCCCCCGCCCCACCGTTTGGGATTCCTTGACACAGTCTCATCGTCTCGTTGAATAGGTGGGGAAACTGGCCCCAGACATGGAAGTGAAATGTCCTCACACTCACTGGGCAGAGCTTGATGGCGTAGGTGTCTGCCGTGTCCTGGGGGGGTGGCTGGGATGGGGGGGTTAGGGCTGGGGTCTGCTGCGTCCTGGGGGGGTGGCTGGGATGGGGGGGTTAGGGCTGGGGTCTGCTGCGTCCTGGGGGGGGTGGCTGGGATGGGGGGAGGCTGGAGTGTGCTGCGGCCTGGGCCCTGGAGGGGGTGGCTGGGATGAGGGGGTTAGGGCTGGGGTCTGCTGTGTCCTGGGGGCGTGGCTGGTATGGGGGGGTTCTGTGGACAAGAGCCCACCCTGACACGAGGAATGCTTCCCAAACAGCAGGCCACGCCCCCTTCTGGGAAGGGAGTCGTGCAAGATCGTGTCTGGAGAATCAGGAAGAGGCCCCTTTCTGTTGCTCACGGCAGGGGTGGGGGTGACGGTCTCTGGTATGAGACGGGGATCAGAACAGTGAGATCCAGCTGCCGGGCAACCTGTTACTACGGAGGGTTCAGAAGTTTCCTTCCCTCTGCTTCTCGTGTTCTTGGGATCAAAAGGAATTCAGGTGTGGCCACGGGTCACTTGGGAGCTCGGCAGTATGTCCCGGCTACGTGCCCTGGTGCGTGTGCTTCGCCCCTGCCCGGAGCACCCTTCCCGCACCCAGCCTGGGAGGGCTGCTCGTGTCCTCTGAGGCCCGACTCAGTGCCCCCTCTGCGTGCTGTTGTCCTGTGACCCGCACCTTTGTTAGCGTCCTGGGCCACATGGCCTCCCTCGGTCCCCCAGCAGTCATGTGTCCAGGGTGTATAGCTGCTTGAAGACTCTGGGGTGCCGGCGGGCAGAGCCACGGTGATTCTGGATGCCCGGGGTCCACACTGCAGGGTCCTCCCTGGTGGTGGACGCGCTCTTGTGAGTATTTCCTGCAGGATAACTGGGCGTGCCCACCCGGTGACGCTGTGTTCCTGTCTGGGGGTTAAGTGACTGTTCTCTTCCTGAAGGGCCACGCGCCCATTTCCTGGATGTGCATCTTTACGACCCAGAAGCGTTCGTTGGGTGAACCTCATCCGGGTCCGGCTCCTCTCTGGGCACTGATTGGCTCATTCGTCACCCGTCCACTCAACTGCAGGGCCAGCCCCTGACCCGGGCGGCGGTTCCCGAGCCCTGTGCACGGGACGGAGAAGCAGCATGGTGGTGGGGGGTGGTGCAGAGACCCAGCTGGAGCCTCTGGCTTAAAACCCCACAGCCCCGCGTGGCCGTGGGCAAGTCACCCCACGCCTTAGCCCCGGTTTCCTCGGGTGCAAGGTGAGTGTGTCATGGGGTGACCGTGAGGGTCAGGAGCGCGCGTGGAATAAACGCAGAAGTGTTGGCTGGTATTCGCCAGGCTGTTTCAACCAGTGACGGCGACGTGCGGTATAGACGCGCCAACCAATTTGCCCGGAGTCACAGTCAGAAGATGCTTTAGCGCTCATGTGGTTTGAAACTGGGCCTCAAGATTCTTTGGGGCGTCAGCTGTGGAGAGTCGGGGTCTGAACTCCCTCCCCTTGAAAGTGGGCCCTGTGATGCTTGACCAATGAAGCAGGGCGATGCGGGTGCGGCTGTGGGTGCGGAGATGGCCGCCCCGTTTCCTCTCTTGGGACCCTTGCTCCAGAACCCAGCTGCCTAGCGAGAGCCTGGGGGCAGGGGGCCCAGCCCAGTCCCCCCGGCAGAGGCAGGCTCCCCGCACCTGCCGCCTCGGTGACAGCATTTAGGAAGGGACCCGCGGAGCCCCACCCCCACCGTGCATTGGTGGCTTAAAGAAAGGAGGTGGGGGCCACGCAGCGACAGTACCTGCAACATGGGTCACATGAGGGCCGTCGAAACAGGCCCAGCCTCAGCGTCCCCTGTCGCCCCCACCCGCGGGAGGAAGTGCCTCTCTCAGGCGCTAATGCCACCGCCTGCGCCGTCAGGCCTGTCCTGGGCCCCGCGTGCCCTGCAGGTCAACAGGGTCGTTCCCTGCTCCGGCCAGAAGACCGTCTCTGCGTCGTGAGCCCACCCAGGCATCTCTGAGTTTATTGAGCATCTACTAGGCGCCAGTCCCCACTTTGGGCCCCAGGGATTCAGGGTCCTGCCCTCCTGGAGCCGTCAACACCCAGCCTTTTGTGTCCCTGCACCTTCCCCCATGTGGCTGCTTTGCCCTGGAATCCCGGCTCCTGCGCTGGGCCACGTCCTTTCCTCCCCAGACCAAAGGCACTGGACAAACCCTGCCTGGCCCCCATCACGGCCCAGGCCAGGGCTTCCTGCTGAAATGCAGATGCCCGGGCTCTCGCCGGGGCACCTGTCCTGGGACGCGGGTGGGGGAGCACTTCCCCGGGCAGGGGGCTGGCCTGGGTGCTCCGGGCCCGCACATCGGCACCGTGACACCACTGTGTCCCCGGGGGCGGGAACTGTGTCCTGCACAGTCACCTGCGCCCCGCGTGCCTGCCCGGGGCAGGCGGTGCCCTAAGTGTGCTGGCTGAGCGGGCAGAGGACGGCTTCAGGGCCCAGGGACTTCTGTTCTGACAGTGACTCGATTTCCGTTTCCCACCCCGGAACCTGCCCAATGTCAGGGTGCAGGGAGGAAGCCGAGTCCCCCAGAGGCGCTTCTGTGAGGGAGACACATGGGGGCAGGTGAGGTGGGTTCAGCTCCTGTGCCGAAAGCTGCATGGGTGCACACGCCTCTCCTTGTCTGCCTGATGGCAGCCTCTCAGCCAGGGGGCGGGGGCAGGCGGGGGTGGGGGAGCAGGCCTGGGTGGGGTGAGGGCAGGCTGGGACATGGGGGGTTGGGGGGCAGGCTGGGGAGGGGGAGCAGGCCTGGGGGGCTGGGGGAGGCTGGGGGGGCAGGCAGGGGTGTGAGGGCGGGGCAGGCTCACGTCCACCAGGCCTGCAGGGGCGAAGGGAAGGGCTGTGCCTTTCCCACTTTCTGGTCCGGCTGAGCTGAGGGGCCCTTCTTTGTTGTGAACCTGTATTCCTGTGTTCTCCAGACAGCGGGTGGGGACAGACGCGGGGCGGCCTTAGAAGGACCAGAGGAGTGTTATTTGGGCCTCATATGAGGACACACCAGCACCAGCACCGTCGTCATCGTCGCTAACATCCGCTGGGTGCAGCCCCTGTACGGACGTCACCCCACGTGCTTCACGCAGGACCTCACTGATCCCGATGACGCCCCGACGAGGCGGGTTGTGCTGTCTGTCGTTCCCATCTCACAGATGTGGACACCGAGACCCAGGCGGCTTAGGTCGGTTATCCAGGGCCGCACAGGTAGTAAGAGGTGCAGGCCCGATCCCTGGTCGTGTCTTCCCTGCATGAACGAGGACACTGGACAGGCTGCGGGGCACGACTTAGCACCGAGAGCAGGACCAGCCTACGGCAGCTGCTGCGCTCCGTGCCAGGTAAGGAGTACCGACGGCGGGTCCCCTGGCACCTGGGCATCCTGGCTTCCACGCGGCCCCCACACGGGAAGATCTGGCCCCCATCTGGCGGCTTAGCGTCTGTTTGCTCTCAGAAAACTGCAGGGTAAGCAGCCACTGAGTTGTAATTAACTTTTCCTGGAGTAATTAAAAACTTGAACTATCCCAAATGGTTGCAATTTCCTCATTTGGGGTTTACGTTCTGTGTGGAGAGCAGCTCAGGGCGGCGCATCGGCAATGCCTGCAGGGAGCGGGAGGGGCCCTTCGGCCTGGCTCGGCTGCACCCTCTCCTGCTGACGGGGATCAAAAGAATCCTTATCCCAAGACCCCGTGACTTTCCTCTTCCTGCTCCCGTAGTCGTGGCTACAGGACCCCGAGGGGTCCTTTGGGGGTCTCCATGAAAGGTCCAGAGGGGCAACTTCTCATCCAGCGAGACGCAAGCGCCCACTCTGGCCATCCGCTAGCGTCTGCCTGAGGATTTGACTCTGAACACAGGGAACGGGGTGTAGGTGGGGTCTGGATTTTTTCTAAGGTCCCACGGATTTCTTTGCACAACAGGGGTCCCACTGCATCCCGGGATCCTCAGAACCAAAGGCACAGGTGGGTTCATCCGCACAGCGGGCTGGATGGTGCCCTCTCCCCCGCCCCGCAAAAGATACATCCACGTCTGGACCCCGAGCCTGTAAGTGTTCTCTTACTTGAGAAAAAGGCCTTTGCAGAGGTACTTAGGTTGGGGCTCTGGAGAGGAGAGCACCCTGGATTACCCAGCTGAGCCCTCAATCCAATGACACGTGTCCTTACACGAGAAAGGCGGGGAGGTTCAGGCGGAAGGGGAGAGACGGGAAGAGGAAGGAGCCGTGGACCAGGGGGCCCAGATCGGAGGGCGCGGCCGCGGGTCGTGCCCTGGAGCGCGGCTGGGCCTCCAGAACCATGAGATGATATGTTTCTGTGGTTTTAAGCCTCCAAATTTGCGGTAATTTGTTACCGCTGCTCCGGAAACTCATACGATTCAGATCACTGGCTGCCTGGTACGTAGCGCTCTGCTCACACCTCCCTCCTTGAATGGACACCCTGCTTGGTTTCTTCTTAGAGATGATTTATTTTTGAGAGAATTACACAGGGACAAGCAGTCGTGAATTGAATCCTATTGCTGACGGTATCATTGCTGTTAGTGCGTTATTTCTATCTTTCGCCCGGTTGGGATTTAGTATAGTAATTTTTATGTCAGTGTATGTTTAGATTTATCTACATTTTTAGAAAATGTAGATTTTTTTTGACCCCCCCCTTCCCCAAGACCTTTGTGCTGAAACGTTTCCCTAAAAAACTTCTTTCACAGCTTCTCTCGGGATGGGCTGCCGCTTCTGTTTGCTTTGTGATCCTCGTGCTCAGGATGTGTGACCTGATGCACTGAGCCACGGGACAAGTTGCATAGAGTGGAGATGTCCCTCCCAAATGACTGTCACCCTGAGGATGGCCAAAGAGTTGAACACACCATGAATGCGTGGAAGAAGGGGTCTTCCTTCCCTTGAATTCCCCGTGTGGGCTCGACCGGCCAGCTGAGAGGCCGCTGGGTTCCCGGCTCCGCCTTCCTTCCATGGGTGGGGCTGGGGTGGCACAGGAAACCTGTCATCTGGCCATCCCTTCCCACGCAGTGAGGACTCTGCACTCCCCCGGTGCTTGGCTGAAATTTTCCTACCTTCTCTTGGTATCTTACTGTCTCCTTCCTGGTGTTGACCTGTCCCTGCCCCTCTGCCCCCCACCCCCCGGGTGTTGCTGACTAGCCCGGGCCGTCATCATGTGGGCCTTCCTGGGGCTCAGGGTCCCGTCGGGCTCCTGGTGGCTGAGGGTGGATCTTGCCACCCTGGTCTGAGCAAAGAGGCCCACAGGTGGCTTCTGGGCTCCCTTCCATCTCTGTTCCCCGCAGAGCTTACCGGCCCTTTCAGCAGGAAGAAGCCTGGCCCAGACCTCATCCCGGGGGGCGATTCCCGGCCTCCAGCGTTGGCCTGTCCAGCAGGCTGGACCCCCCACCCTCCGTGGGGCTGCACGCCTGTCTCCTCGCTCTGAGCCCGCGCCTCGTCCCCTCGCGGGTGGCAAAGACCTGACCCCCGAGTCCTTGGAGACTTCAGTGCGATGCACACACAAAATAGGAGCTGCTCGCATCATTTGAGTCCATGTAATGTGATTGTCTCCTCAGAAGCAGGTGCCATTTTCTCCTGCTTAGAGGGGCTGAGTTGCGGAACGTAAACTGGGTAAGAAGTTTGCCTCCAGTAAATGAGGTTTGGCTGGTGTGAATAATCGGTGCAGAGGATTTAACCTCCTTTATACCTCCTGGCAAATCCCACCGATTTAGGAGGATGAAGGGGAATTTACACACAACTGGGTGTGCAGAAAGTCACTCGGTCAGCGCTACGGCCAGAAGTCAAGAACCAAGTGCTTTCCTGGCCTTACCCTTGACTCTCTGGGGCCGAGAGTCCGTGATTTCTGTGACTGAGTGGAGCCTCTCATGAGCTGCAGGAAATGCCGCTATCAAACCAGCTCTTCAGGGAGTGGGGGCTCCGCGGCCACCCGTGCCCCGGTCCCGGCTTCAGTCTGGTACAGAGGACTCCGATGTGTCACCAGGGCCCTGGATTCGAGGACCGGGGTGGAGCCACTCACTGTGAGCCTGAGTCCACTTTTAAAAACTCCTCTACCCATCTATAAGAGAAATACATGTATTTTGTGATACATCGGATCTTCCCGTTTCGGGTAGACTGGGAAGGATAAGCGGCGGCATGGCTGAAAGAACACGGCATTGGCCGGACAGCTTCATGGACACGGCACTTAGTAGTTTGTAAACTGATGCCTCTGACTGACGTGTGATGGGCCAGGGCTCGAATCCCAAGTGTTGGGCTGGCCACACGATCGGCACAAACACCTCTGTGCAGCCACCACGTACACCAAGCAATATGCCCTTGCTGGGGCCCCAGAGGCCTTGCGCCCCTCCTCCGCTCACCCCCTCCTGCCTGCTCAGAGGTCACCACTGTCCTTTATCGATTCTGCGGGGTGTGTGTAAGTAGCATCAGGCATGCGCTCTCTCAGTGTTGGTGTTTTCCACGTAGCATCTTGCTGATGAGGTGTGTTCATCCGTCTGTGCGGTAGTTTCCCACAGTGAATTCTGTAAAATGGGTATAGTGTCACTTCTAGGTGGGTTCTTGTGAGCATCAGCTTAGGTCCTTACACCTGCTTGGCGCAGAGCGGAGGAGTGCAGACCTAGGGAACAGCGTGGTGGTTCTCACGGCCGAGACTGTGCGAGGACTCTCCACCCCGAATCATAGGGAGACCGGGATTCACATCAGTGTTTAGATTTCAAAACTTGGGAGACTCTGGGGTGGCCTCTGGGACTCCTGGGCAGTAGGACCTTCAGAGTCACGATCCACCCACGGCTGCTGCAGCTCCCAAGCCGCTGGGCCGCAGAGGTCGGTGCACCCCGATGGATTCTGGGGCCGGTCGTGCCCTCCCGCCTCGCGGCACCCGTGGTGAAGGATTTGCCGAGAGCGATGGACGTGTGCTCAGCCAGCTCGGTCCCAGGAGGACCTTAGCCGGTGACTCGGAGCGAGAGGCTGGGCCCGGTGGGGGTCACTGTGATCCCCCCAATTCCCCAGGAGAACTGGAGGGGGGCCCAGTCCGATGCATGGCCCAGGGGACCTGCCCCCGTCTTCGCTTTCAGGACACGGCGGAACCTTGACCCCTTGGCAAGTGGGCCGGGTCCGAGGGCTCGGGACATCCGCACGCTTTCATCCCCTCCTCCCGCTGCAGGCCTGCTCTGTTCTGTCCGGTGGGAGTATCTTTCATTATCTTCCCTCTCAATTTAATTAATCCACATCCCGTAATGAACCTTGAAATTTCTATTAAACACATCATTACTCATCAGCACAGAGCTGGTGGTAGTCGGCGGCTTCTCACAGCCGCGCGGGGTGATCAGGACGCCGGGCCCAGCTCTGGGCCTGGGCGCCGGCCCCGCGGACGGGGCTCATTCGGGTCCTGGCGCACCGTCTCTTCTGCTGGGGGTGGTGCCCCGGACGGGTGGTCGGCCGCCCCCCTGCAGGGCCCGCGGAGTCCGTGTCCCAGGTGTACAGCCCTGCCTGCAGGCTCCCCTCCCGCCAGAGGGAGGAGGGCTTGCCTGACACACCTGTCCCTGTGTCCTCGGGGCTGTGCCCTCTCACCTCTCCTGCCCGTGCACCCCCATCCCACGCCAGCCACGGCCCCCTTCCGCGGCCCCTCCCCTCCCTCCGTTCTGTGTTGGGCCCTTCTCGCTGCGGCTTCTGTGTCACCTTCCGTGGCGCAGCTCTGCTCAGCGCTGCCAATGCCCCACAGGTGCCAAAGCCGACCGCCCCCTGCCTGCCACGCGGCCTCTCCGGAGCGTCCTCCATCCTCCACGGCCGCCCCGCCCTGGCCGGTCCTGCTCGCCGACCGCTCCTCCCGAAACGACATTTCCGCGCAGCTGCCTCCCCCTCTTGGAGGGAGAGCCGTCCAGAGCCCGAGCACAGGGGCGTGCGGAAGGCAAGGTGAGGCTCGGGGCCGGGCTTCCCCTCCAGCTGCTGGCGGCCTGGCCCTAACCGTGGAAGACGGGCATCTGCAGGTGCGGCTCTTAGTTCCAGGCTCTGCGTTCTCATCTGACAACAGGGCAGCCGATCTGGAAGTTTCTGAGGTCCCTCAGGGGGGTGAAGGACTTCTGAGCGCACAGGGCTGGGTGGGCCTTCCAGAGCCAGTTTGCCGAGGCTGCGGCCTGCCGTCTATGTGAGCCTCCTGTCCACAGGTGCTTCTCTCGTTTCCCGGGAAACGGTGTGGCCCCTCCTCCCTCTTTCCCTCCCTCCAGCCAGCTTCCGGGTCCCTGGAGGGCTGGGAACACGAGCACAACGGGAGGGCGACCTGGACCCTCCCCGACAGAGCTGCGCCCGGACAGGGAGGCCCGCGGGCAGACGCAGTGTCCCCGTGAAGTGCAGCAGGGGCTTCTGGGGGGCTGGCAGAGAGCCGCGAGGGCGCCCGGTTTGGAACAGTTCTTCCGGCAGCAGAGGCGGCAGCTGGGAAGGTACGGCGCGGGGAGGGTGGCTGCTCGCAGGAGGGGCCAGCTGGCGAGGGCAATGAAGCACAGAGAGGGGCGGCGAGCCTGTGCACAGCCCAGCGAGAGGGGGAACCAGCCAAGTTGCCCGAGATCGGGCAACCCCGGGGCCGGCCTCTGCTTTGAAGCTTCACCCAGAGACCCTGACCGTGAAGGATGCCCCACAGCGCCCCAGGACGCGGGAGCAGCCCTGAACTTCCAGCGACAACAGGGATCTCTGAGGATTTCTGAGTCTTGGTGGCAGATGATTCATCGTCCCATAATGCACCGGGTAGAGCGGCCATCGCTGCATCTTTGTATCCTAATGGGCTCCAGACTCTGTTTGTCCCGGAGCCCAGAGCAGGTTTAGGGCCCCTTCCCAGGTGCCTGTGACGTGCGACATGCGGCCGAGCCGTCGGCCATCTGGACTGGCCATTAAGAGAGGTGGGCACTTCCCTCCGCCCCCGCGGACTCCTCAGTGACCCGCGCCTCGTTTGTGACCGTCAGTCTCCACTTCGCTGTTCTACAAAAGCTGGAGTGGACGCTCCTTGGCGTGTGCCGGGCAGGGGCGTGTGGCGGGTGGGGTGACCGGCTGCCCTCTCCTGACGCCCACACGCTCACTCCTTCCTCATGGAGGTGGGGTGAGGTCCCAGAACAACACCACAAAAAAATAAACGAGTTCTTAGAGGCTTTCTACAGGAAATCATGCGTAACAGCTGAACGCAACGTGAGATCCTGGAACAGAAAAAGGCCGTTTGTGGAAAACAGATGAAATCCAAATAAAGTCTGTAATCTAACCGATGCTCTCATACTGCTGGTCATCTCTCGGGTTCGGGTTCGATCTCGTCACACCGCCCCCTTGCAGAACGCCCACCCCCTGGGGAAGCAGGTGAAGGCTGGAAGCATGTGAAGGCTGGGCAGGAACTCTGTGCTACGTTTTGCAATTTTCTGTAAGCCTAAAATCAATTCAAAGTTGAAAGATTAAAAACAGAAGCCACGTTGTTGATATTTAGGACACAAGAGCAGCCCTCACTCAGCCTGAGGAAGCAGATCTCCAGCGACCAGGCAGCTTAGTGACTGGAACTCAGGTCTGTATGAGTCGGAAGCTGGCCACCCACCAACTCTGTGTGTCCCAGGAGGCGCTGGGGCTCACTCCCCGGGGGCAGGGCTCGGATCAGAGCGGCCCCCTGAGCCCTCAGGGGTGAGATTCCCTGGCTGCAGCCTGCGGGAGTCCAGCCCTCCCTCATCTGTTATAATTACTGTCATTGTCGTTGTAATGTAACCCCGTAACTCTCACGTACCACAGGGATTAAAAAAGTCCTCTGAGAGCGAGCTGAGTGTGCGTGGAGAATGGGGCCCCAGGAACCCCCTTGGCTTTGGGGGACCCTCCCAGAAGGCCCAAGCAGGGTGCCCCTGAGGGCTCCCCACCCCAGGGATCTAAAGGCCCAGAGCAGGTGGGGAAGTTACTCCCCTGTGGATTTCATTCTTCCTGGTGGTTATTTTGGATTCAGCCTTGAAGGTGAGAGCAGCCAGCCGCAGGGGAGAGGAGGGCTGAACACAGCATCACCTTGGGGGTGTCCCCATGCAGTGACACCCCATGGGACCCTCTGAGGCCCTCCCTTCAAGCAGCTCTCAATGGAGCGCTGATTCCTGCACCACAAACCCCCCATTTGCTGCCTCTTGGTCCACATAAACCACGGCCGGCCGCGGGAGGCGGGGCCGTCGCTCCCCCTGGGTGGCAGGAGGGGGAGGCATCCCTGACGCCTGGGCCCTGGGACCAGCTGGAAGGATCTGCCCTCTCCCCAGCTCCTCCTCCCTGTAGGAGAGAATGGGCCCCTCAGGGCCACCAGGCCACTCACCTTCACCCAGGTCACACTTGAGCTCCGTCCCGAGAAACAGTCTAGGGGACATTTAAGTGCTGCCCCTGCAGAGGCAAGCCACGCAGCGGCAGCGGCAGTGAGGGGGCACAGCAGGTAAGAGGCCTCGGTGCCCGAGGGGGTCCAGGCCTGGGCAGAGGGCCTCAGGAGGCCTCCGGAGCGACACGGCTTGGGCGGTCCGTGCGGGGCTGGAGGGGACCGTCCAGGGCTGCACCGTGTGGCTCCACCCTCCCTACGGCCGGCTCCACCCCGTGCTCATGGGAGGGGAGCAGTGACTGTCCGGTCCACCCACTCTGCTGCCAACTGGGGTCCGACGCAGGGGCCTGGGGACGCATGTGGCTGAGGACCCGGGAGACACGTGAGGGGGATCTGGTGCCCGCGTCCACCGCAGACAGGGAGCCGAACTCACGCCTAAGACGCTTCTGTAGACAGGCAGGTGCGGGTGCGAGGCCAGGTGACTCGCCCAGGGCCGGTGCAGGTGTGCCGATCGGAACAGCCAGGGCAGCCTCGGGGTGACTTGAGTGCCCGCTGGCTCCCGGTGTGCTGGGGCTTCCCGCCGCATCGGACATTTCCCCAGCCGTGACCCAGTCTGGCTCTAGAATGTCAGAAGGTTTCCTAAGATCCAAGTCCCGGGAAACTCCCAACCCCTCCCACCCTCTGCCCCTTCCCATCCCATGAAGCAGGGGGTGGGCCTTCAGCCCCCCGAGCCCAGCTTGCCTTTGGGTGTGCCTGTCCCCAAGCCAGCTTCCAGCAACCCGGTGAGCACGGTGGGCTGGGCTCCGTGAACTAACCTGGGGCTCCTGGCAAAGTCTGGCAGATCCCAAGTTCCTGTGCCATGTCGGGGGCCACAGACCCCCCCCCCCCGGCTTGTTCCACTTTCAGTCTTGCTGGCAGGGCTTGGTGATGGACTGTGAGGCGTGGAGGCCTGTGGCCGGTGGTCACGCATAGTTAGAACAAGGGAAGCCTCAGGGAACCTTGAAAAGGCAGCAAGGCTTGCAATTTCTCTCTAGAAGATGGCCGATTCCCTCCATGGCGCACCTTCCCGTGCTCACTGCGGTCAGGACCGTGGAGACCCGCCTGGCCGTGCTTCCAGACAATAGCAATGAGAAAAACAATGTCAGCCACGGAAGCAGAGGAGTAGCCCAAGCAGCAATGGGAAAAAGAAACGTCTAGATTCCTACAGGTGAGTGGGACCCAGAGCCGATGGCGTCTGCTGGGTGGGACACGTACCTGACGGTGCGGAGCCTTCCTCACCCACCAGGACCCGTCTCGCCGTCTCCTTCCTTTTCTGCATCATGAGGACAGAGAAAGCGAGGGAGTGGGAGGCATACGGAGGGATGTCCAAGGGATGTCCCCTTGGACACATTCCCTGGGTGAGCGCTCGGGGGCCCTGCTGAGGCTCATGTCTGAATCTAGGAGGCCGGAAATTACGAACGGGCTCAGCTCAGGCCAAACCTGCAGGAAAGGTGACGAGTCTGCACTGGCCTTACCGGCTTTGGGCAACGATGGACAGAGAGAGGGACGTTCCTCTGCCATTAGGCCTGATGCAAGGTGGCTGCTGGGAGGCAGTGCGGGGTGCTGAGCAGAGCCCAGCAGGAGAAAGCGTGAGCCCTTCCCGCTGGTGACGGATCGGGCGCTGAGTGCTCCTGTGGGCAGGCGCCGAGCTCGGGCACGCGTGTCATTTCTCAGTAGATGGACGTTGAGGGTTCGTTTGCTCGGGCAGCGCAGTAGGGGTGAGACCCGAGTCGGCATGGTCACACGCAGGGAGGTGTGGAGGTGTGGAGGTGAGACGTAAGAGAGCAGGGGCAGTGTGGTGCCGGTTCGCCGCACAACATGCACTCATTAGCAAGGGAGAGTCGTGGGACCCAGCGCTGTCAGGGCTGAGCAGAGAGCCACAGAATTGAAATCGAGGGGGCTGGTCCAGGGATAGATCGACAGGCCAGATTACTAGATTAGGAAGCCCAGAAACAAAGCCAGGTATCCTTAGTAATTTATTATTAAGGTGATATTTCAAATCAGTGGCACAAGGATTGATTGCTCAATAAGTGCTCGTGCACCTTCTACCTAAGCCTGTGGGGAAGAAAATGAAGTTCTCTCCTCCACATTTTATGCCACGTAGATTCCAGATGTGCTCATGCTCTCAGTCTAAATGTTTAATGTTCACAGAATCTCAGGAGTACGGGAACACGTTCTGAGGGTTTGACAGACATAAAACAGAAGACTGACAGATTTGACAACATAAAGGTCTTTATCACATCAGAAGCGCTTGCAGGGTGGGCTCCTAGGAGCTGCCTCAGAGGGAGCTGAGGTGTCCTTGGGATGCTCCACGCCAGGGGAGGGAAGTGCGAGAAGCAGGGCTGGCGGAGGGGAAGGTGGGGCCAGATGCAGTCTCAGCAACAGGCCGCAGCTGAGCTGCCAGAGAGTCTGAAGCAGGTGGTCCATCAGAGGTGACCTTGGTCGGGGCAGGGCTTGGGGGCTGGGAGAGGGGCTTGTGGAAGGTGTAGTTTCTGGTCATTGAGGCAATTCCCACTGCAGGCTGACAGTGGGAGCACTCTGACAGCAGGAGCCCAAGCAGCATCGGGGCATGTACCACCCGCACAGCAGTCGGTGTTAGCTGACACAGCGTTTTCAAATGCACCAGAGAAGGAAATAAACCTTTAATACTTAGCAAGATTACAAAATACAGGACAAATTACTAAGAGAAACTGTGAGCTTCCCAACGGAAAACTGGGCAACAGACGTGAACAGGCAATTCATTAAAGAAGCAATACAGATGCACCACAAAGCGATGAAAGCAGCGTTCAGCCTCACAAACCATGGAAAAGTTATTTGCTGTCAAATTAGGAAAGATGGTTAGGAATGTAATAGGTTCTCACACCCTACTGGAGGGTTTTAAGTTTGTAGGGCTTTACTTGAAGGCAGTTTCCTCAAATGCACACAGCATCTTTAAATATCTGCTTAGATGAGGGCTCAAATCCAATTATGAAAAGAAAAATCTTTTCTCCACTGTGTTGTGTATGCGTGTGTCTATTTCTGGACACTACTTCCTACCATTGGTCAATTTCCCCATCCCTATGCCAACATCACACTTGCTCAGTTTCTAACTAAAGCTTTATAATAAATCTTGTTTATAACTTCCTTGTGCTTATTTTTCAAGATTACCTAGGACACTTATGAGTATTTGAGTCATAAGCTTATGAACTTCTTACAAATATCTGCTGGGATTCTAATTGGGGCTCCCTTGAATTTATAATTGGGGGAGAGCTGTCCTCACCAAAGAAAAGCTTTCCACTTATTTAGAACTCAACATTTCTCTCAGTGTCCTTTTGTAGATTTCTAGGAGAGGTTCTGTACATCCTTTGTTGGATCTATCTTTATCTAGAACTTCTTTTGATTACTTCTCAGTAATGTACTGGGGATTTCTAGGTAAAGTTTCTGTACATCCTATGTTAGATTCCCGCCGCCCCCCCCCCCCCGCCGCCAGATAAATACCGTCTTTTGTGAATTTCTTTGTGTGTGTGTGTTACTCACATGGAAATACAGTTTACCTTTGCATGCTGATTATTTATTTGTTTGTTTATTCATTCATTTATTTTTTAGAGAGGCAGAGAGCTCGAGCAGGGGAAAGGGACAGAGAGAGAGAGAGAAAAAATCTCAAGCAGGCTCCCCACTCAGCATGGAGCCCGATGCAAGGCTCAATCCCATGACCCTGTAATCACCACCTGAGTCAAAATCAAGAATTAGATGCTTAACTGACTGAGCCACCCAGGTGCCCCTGCATACTTTTATATCAGGAAACCGTACCAAATTCACTTATGTATTATAATAGTTTAATTTCTTTTAGATTCATAAATATATGAGTAAGTTAATATTTTTCTTAACAGCTTTTGGCTTTGCCTTTAGGCTACTCCAACATTATAAAAAAAGGTTGATGTTTTCTAGGGGTGCTTTTTATGGCTTTATTCATTCACGTATAGTACATCAATTTTGCCCTCATTTCAAATGTTTTTCGGCAATTTTAATGTATTTCTTTTTTTCTGCCTGAATTTGAGGATTATTTTGACAATGTAAAAAGGCTCCCTTTGGAATTTTAATTGAGATCGCAATAGATCTTATTTAAGAATTATTGTCATTTTTATAACATTCACATTTCTATCCATGTACGTTTGCAGAACATGTATGTGTTTATTCATGTCTCCAGCTCACTTACCTTAATCTGTTGTGGCTTCAAGAAGACTGGAACAGCTCTGGGCAGGAGGAAGCCCAAGACAATGCATATCGATGTGGGGGGATGGGCTCCTGAGAACTTGTCATCCTGTCCTCTCTGCTCTTGCATTCCTTTGAGAACATCCATGAAAATTACAAAAAGGATCTACCTACCTACCTACTCACCTAATCATTTGTTTCATACAGGTTCTGGATCTGTCTTTCAAAGTCCGTTCTTGGTATTTATTACCACCATGACCAGGATTGCTCTCCATATATATTTGATATTGTTGGTTTGCACTGTCTTTATAAACCATAAGCAGCAAAGCAGAGGTTGAATATAGCTCTCTGTTCATTGATTCGTATAAATGGAACACAAAATTCCTGAGTGCTTTTCAATAATTCATGGTTTTATAAACATGGAAATTCATTTCAGTGTGTCTCCAGGAGAATGCTGTGCGCAAATGGACTAAGTCCCCCGAGGCTTCAAGGTGTGGTTCTGTTGTCCTGGGTCGGGGGCACAGAGTGGGGAGGCACGGCCGCCTTCCCCTCCACGTGCCTTCCGGGGGGCTCTGGGGCCAGTTCATGCTGGAGCTTTGTTAGACACCGGGAGATCGCGGACAAGAAGCCACATGGAACACCGACCCCAGGGATGGCCAAGGGGCATCCAGTGACGGTGCTGATGGCTCTGGCCCTCAGGTGGGCCCAGCTGTGAAGGCCAGCAGGGTGCAGGTGCAGCCAGGCGTCTCTGAATGATGGGCATTTCCCTGGAGGCCTCTGATGCCTGCCCGTCCCACTGTCCCCAGAGACACAGAGTGGCCCTCACCTGCACCCAGATCTTCCACTTGCTGTGCGGTCTCGGGGGAAGAATCTTACCTTTCAGAGTCCTGGGTTTTCATATATAAAATTTCTATTCTCATATCTTCCTGCAGAGCATGTGTGAGATTTTACGTGCCCAGGGGACCTGTACAGGATTCACGTGGAATGTGGAAGGAGGAGACTTTCATCTTCATCTGGTTTTGTCACTTAGCATCATGGAGGTACTCTTTGCCGGGAGGTTCAGAAGGGTGGTGACCGGGCGACACCAAGCACCTGCTCGCTGGGCACCTCGGGGCATCTCGGTATCTCTTCTCCTCTGTCAATTAGGCATGCGGTTGTAATAAAAGATCGTATTCTTAATAAAAGCATCACTTTCCTTAATAAAAGTAGCAGCCAAATGCTCTGAGTTTAGGGAGTTTTCAGAGTCGGAAGTCTGGCTGTGCCGTGCAGCTCTAACTCCGCCTCTCTAGGGGGGCCTTCTCTTCGGATCTAGTGCCAAGGGTCACTTTCCTCATCACAGTGGCCGTTAGGGGAAATGCTGGCCTCCCTGAATGACCTGTGGGATGATCACAGTTGTAACTTGATTCTCCCATTGCCCCCAGCCCTGGAGATGGGACAAGAATGGGATGCTGGTGGCGCCCCCTGGGTTAGGAACACGCACGCGCACACACAACTACAAACTGGGACCGTCTGCCTTGCAGGCTGCCTCCTGGGAGCAAGGGTCTTGCTCAGGTCTCTTACTATCACAGCCCTGGGCAACTGCTCCGTGAGGGCGGACCGCCCCCCCCACGATCCCTGTCACCCGAGCCCCTCCCGCCCAGGCCCCAGACTCCACACGGGGCTGAGCCCTGTCCTCACGACACCGGGCTGGCCCCCAGACCTCAGGAGAGGCCCCCTCTGGGAGCGGCCGCGAGGACAGCGCATCGCAGCCGATATCGTGGCCCCAGCACACACGTGCGTGCCCGGGGCTCCTTCCACGTTGCACGTCCTTCAGGGCCCGGCTCTTGGGTCCCCTCCCGTCACTGGTGGGGCTTCCTGGCGCCGGGGCCCAATGGTCCTGGTTAATGACCACACCCCAACCCAGTGAGGAGGGAGCCTCTGATACGACCAACCCCGGCTTCTGCCGAGGGGCCCCCAGTCTTCCCGAACTGTCGGGAGCACGAACAGGGTGATGTCCACACGCTTCTGGTGGGAAGGAACGCTTGCCACGTTGGCCACACTCCCTCCTGGGCTCTCCGTCCGCGTTTCGGTTCTGCCTCTTGTTAACCGGATGCCCACAGCTCTGTGGCGGTTTTCTGAAAACCACTCGTTTCAGCTTACGGGCGAGGAAGCCCAGGCTGCATCTCTGCCCCAAACCACAGAGAGAGTCTGAAACAAACTGAGAAGTGAAAAGAGTGATACCCGCGCCCCCAAACGCCCTGTGGCTCTAAACCACGTGGGGCTTTCTGGAGCCGCTTTGTCCCTGGACCTGGTGGACCTGGTCATTTCCGTGTCCCCCCTGCGCCCACCCCCGCGCGCCGGGCAGGGTTGGCCCTGGAGCACCACCGCCCCGGAGGCGGCCGCGCGGGTGGCAGGGGGTCAGGTCACGGTGGACCCCACCGAGGGCTGGTCTTCCGCCGGTCACTCCAGTCCCCCCCCACCCCCCGCGGCCCTCCTGCAGCGGGGTGAGCGGCCGAGCCTGCCCTCCGGGGAGCGGCCCTGCCTTGGGTTGACTCCGCTGTGGCCCGGATGGGGCCTGGGCGGCTGACCTGGCTTCAGGGCCCCGCCCCTGCCCTGTGCTTTGTCCTCCGCCCCTTGCTTGCTGGCATCCGCTCCTTCCAACCACCTGCTTCCCCAGGCTTGCGGGGGCGCCCTTGCACCCCATTCCTAGACTGCGTGTCGCGAGGAGAACGCAGGTGGCCTAGGAGGGGCCTCTTCTTCGCTTCTTCCATCCTGAGGCTGCGGAACCGCTGGGACGCCAGACAGGTGCTGAGGGCCCGGAGGACAGGCAGGGGCAGGGAGAGGCCTGGAGGGGGCGGCCTGGGGCAGGGAGAGGCCTGGAGGGGGCGGCCTGGGGCAGGGAGAGGCCTGGAGGGGGCAGGCAGGGGCTGGGGCTCAGCAGGGCGGCTCCGGCATGGGGACACGTGCCCCTCACGGGGTGGCATCCCCATGGAAGCCGTCTGGGCAGCAGTTCCCTGAGCACGGCCGAGCCCAGGAAATGGCCCTGCCCTGGCTGGCTTTTCAGAGGCCGCGCTGCAGAAGCAGGGAAGGTGGGAGGGTCCCCGCAGGGGTGAGACTTAGCGAGATGCGGCCTTTAGAGGTGGCTGGACACAAGCAGAGGTGAGAATCCACATGTCAGCGTTTAAACTCTCTCTTCTCCGAGCTCTGGGTCTTTCCTCACTTGTAAACCATTTTTTATTGAGGTGATACATGGTACCGTAGAATCTGTTCACCTGTGTGTACAGCCTGACACATGTTTCCTCACTCTGCCCCTTTACATTCTGTAAATGTAGAATATTTACAGTGCCTCAAATGGGGCTCCCATTCTGTGCTTTTCCCAACAAATCTCTAAATTTTTCTTCCTGAGATGTAAAGTCTTCTCGGCAACATGTCGATATTTATGCTTTCAGTAGAAGTTCAGAATGAAAATTTTAAGGTACACAAGCCGTCTAGGGTAGGAGCTGGGTCTTGGAGATGCTGACCCGATGCCCATTACGACTGTCACCGGTGCCTCTCTGCACCGGTTTCAACTCTGCCACCTCGTTTAAACCGTGTGGGGGGGGGGGGGAGAGGAGGGGCAAACCATCGGTGTGTTCCCTTGCGAATTCTGGATTTTACATTCTGATTATGAAGGTCTTCATGACCCCGGGATTATAAAAATGTATTTCGCAGGGCACCCGGGGGGCTTGTTTGGTTGAGCATCTGACTCTTGATTTCTGCTCAGGTCATGATCTCACAGGTCATGACATCCAGCCCCGTGTCGCACTCTGCATTGACAGCCTGGAGCCTGGTGGGATTCTCTCTCTCCCTCTCTCTCTGCCACGTGTACATGTGCTCTCTTTCTCTCTGAAAGTAAATAAATTCTAAAAACTGTATTTCCCTGTATGTTCTTCTGCTTTTTCATAGTTGAAAATATCTGGGTATTTTATTTGTCAGGAATCTATGTTTGAGTATGACGTGAATAGAAAAGAGAATCTGGTTTTCAGATGGGAAGCATCGTTTTCCAACTCTATTTAATGACTAGTTTCCACACTGAAGTGCACCTGAATTACACATACTTTTATATCATGATAAATGGCTATTCCGGAGCATGTATCTGGCTGGCTGTCCATCCCACTGATCCACCTGTTTATTTCTGTGCCAACATCTAATTGTCCTGATTAATATTGCTCTATAACTTGATTTACTGACAATAGGGAAGGTTTCCCATGACAGGTCTCAATTGCCATAAATTTCTTGGCAATTTTTACATATTTATGGACACTACCAGTATGATGTTAGAATCAACTTTTCCAGTAAAAAATTCCTTCCTAATGTCCATCTGAGTTGGGTTGAATTTAACAGTTAGTCTGGGAGATTTCACATCTGTACGTAGCACATCTTACATCCGGAAACAAGACGTATCTGTGCTTAAACAGACCCGTGTGTCCTTCAGGAGCGGTTCATAATTTTCATGACGTTGACTAAGCATGTTTCTTGTCAAATTGTTGCCAAATATATTATGGCCTTTCTTCCAAATACGAGTACAGTTTCTCTTCTGGAACATTCTATAGTGGTTGGTCGGGGTGCTTCAGCCCTCTGTGCACCCTGGAGCCCGTGCTCAGGGGCACACTGGCCGGCACGGCGCCTTCGTGTGGGCTGGCAGACGGCGCTGGCCGTGGGCCACAAGGCGTGGGCAGGACTGGTCGCTCCCGAGGCCCCGCTCTTTGGCGTGTGGCTGGCCACCTTCTCCCTGTGTCCTCACATGGTCATCCCTGTGTGTCTGTGTCCCAGTCTCTCATAAGGACACCAGGCACACAGGGTCAGGCCCACCTACGTGACTTCATTTACCATCTACCTCACCTCCTTACAGTCCTCTCTGAGGCGTACAGCTCGGGGGGACCAGCTCAGCCCATCGCAAGCTCTGAGAGCTTCTCTGAGACTCCCTTGAATTGTCTACGTGTAAATAATACCATCTGCAAACAACAGGAACTTTATTTCCCCTTTTCTGATGTTCTGCAAAGAAAAATTATTGTTAAAAAGCCTTGTAAGTAAAGCAGGAGTGTGGCTTTCTGTCCCTTTCATGTCCTTCTTGAGCACTAAGTTGATTCCTTAGGGGAATGAATCTGTATTTGACAGATTATTTATGGAGCAGTGCCCAGACTGTGAAGCTTCACGTGAACTTGTAGATTTTTGTTCGGTGGGGGTGAAAATGACTCCTGACGCCAAGGAAAGGGAGTCGAAAGCCTTGTGGCGCGACTGCCCTGCAGGACGCGACTGCGGTATCGCTGACCTTCTAGCAACATTCTTTGTCTGCTGCTTAGAAATACCCATTTCCCAAAATGCTCTTTGCACCAGCTTAGCCGTCTTGGCGGTTCCCTCATTAATGAGTTAAACAAATCTTTGATGTGTTTATATGTAGGAGAGTCTGCCTTTATATCTCACTTGGGCAGATCATACGTGCGGACTGTGTTTAAGGCTGACCCGAGGAGCACGGGTTTGTGTCCGAAACTACGGCCGTGGTGTCTCTGAAAAGTCTCCTTGAAGCGTTACCACAATCTGTTACGGCCTCCTTACCACACGGGCTCCCGCGCTGAGTGTCCCTCTGTGTTTTCCACCGAGAGCAGTGCGCTTCTGCCCGGGGAGCGCGCGTCTGTCCGTCTCCGGGAGCGGGACAGGCGCCGAGGCTGCCTTCCGAGCGGAGCGAATCCCCAGTGCGGCGGCGCTGATGCGGCTCCCTCATGTCACGGCTTGGGCCCTCCTTCTGTCACTGGTGTTTTTCGTGGCCCTTGACCTGTGCTGGCCGGTGACAGGTGTGCAGGTGACAGTGTTAGCGCCAGTGCAGGGAAACTGCAGTGAAAACGTGGATTTCAAGGAGACTCTGCAACATTTACGGAGAAGCCGGGAGGTCGGGGGTGGGGGCGAGCAGGCGAGGAGGCGACGGTGGGCAGGGGGCCTCAGAGCCATCAGGCCCCCGGCGTGTCTTCCCCGCACGCAGCCCCCAGGCGGCTCTGCTGCGGCGTGCACGTGGCCATCGTGGGGGCACTGTTCTGTCCCTCCCCAGTGCCAAACAGTCTTAGGGCAGAGGTTACCCTTCCCCTCCCCCCCACGTCCTCTGTCCCCCTTCCGTCCGGGCCCTGTCCACTCTGTCCTGTTGTGTCGGCCACGGCTCACAAACAGTGATACGAGCCAACAGAGG
The DNA here is from genome assembly GCF_003009895.1 of Hyaena hyaena. Classification (NCBI taxonomy): domain Eukaryota; kingdom Metazoa; phylum Chordata; class Mammalia; order Carnivora; family Hyaenidae; genus Hyaena; species Hyaena hyaena. Next base: position 1,627,324 of record NW_024080664.1, on the reverse strand, counting down.
TGAAGGCAGGTGCCGACGGGCAGGGGCGTGTCTGGAGTCCCGGCCTAAGGTGCCACGTTCGCTGCTGGTTCTGAGAGCCCCTCACGTAGGGTGAGGGTCTGCGTGGGGCTTGCTTCCCTCTGCTCCCGTGGGCTCTGCAGTATCAAGGACAGGCCGCATGTTCAAGGGCTGTCTTCCCACCGCCCTTCTCTGGGACCCGGATGGGCCTTGCTGTCCCCGCAGAGCATGACAGAGCCTGTGGGGACACAGCAGGGCTCCCCGAGTGCCTCGTCCCAGGTTGGGGGCGGGTCACCGGGGGAGAGGGGACAGAGCCACACGCTGCACCTGTTCTCGTCAATTCTCTTCCCAGGCTGCCTCCCACAAAACGCTGACGTGTCAGGGCCAAGTGCCCAGGTGGGGAAAGGTCAGCCCAGGATGATGATGTCACCCCTCACCTGCCACAAATGGCTGTGTCACTTCCTTCTCAGAGCCGCACCCCCAGTTCCATAGCCCACTTCCCCCTCCTTTCTGCCTCCACGGGGCCATCTTTCCTCCCTCATTTTGTGCCCTTGGCACCCTTCCGACAGTGTCCACCGATGGGGCCCCTGGGCCACCCCTCAGCAAGGGCCGTTACCACTGGGACTCCCGCCGGATTGAGGGCCTGCCGCGTCTCTGGGGGGGAGCTGAGCCAGCCTCCCGCCTGGGCCCCGCTGCCCAAGGTCCGTCCCGAGGCCCCTCCCCATTTCCTCAGAAACACCTCCCGGGTCCCCCCCCCCCCCGCCTCTCCCAGCAGACCCTCGGTGTCTGACTGCCCCTGCGACCCCGCCTAGTCACGTGTCTGGCTGGAGTTCCCCGTTACTTAGGTTTCAAGTCCCCCCCCCTTTTCCATTTCCTCTGCTTTACGTCACCCCGTCTTTCCATTACACGCGTCACCAAACACCTGCTGGCTGTCCGAAGGGTGTTTGTGGGTCCTCCCAGGGGCCAGGGGTGTGTTTCTTCTGCAGACAGAGCAGGAGGGGACAGAGGGAGAGCGCGGGAGACCAGCAGCACTGGGAGAGAGCTTTCCGTGTCCCTGGGGAGTCCTCCCTGTGGGTGGCTCCGTCTCCCTGCTCTCCGTGCCCTCGGTCCAGTAACCACCACCTCAACACCGCTGGAATGTGCCATCTCTCTAGAAAACAGAGACAAAATAGAGGACACAGAGCCCGCTCCACCCACTGTCCCGTCCCGGGGGTGGGCTCCCTTGGGGCTCACACCCGCTCCAGGCGGTGGCTGCAGCTGCAGCTCAGCCTGCATGTTGACAGAGGCTCCCGTAAGCCGGGGTCCGGTTCCGTGGGGACGCGCTGTTCCCTGTGGGAAGCGTGGCACGGACAGCGTGCAGGGGCCCTGGCTGCTCGGGGTGCTGTGGGGCCAGGGGTGGCCGGGAGCAACCTCCCTGACAGAAAGCACCTTTAAAGACAAGATGGATTTTTTAAAAATGTGGAATAGTTCTGTGTTTTTGCCATCCCTGTGTGGGCTTTAATCTTAGCAACTGGGTTTTTTGAATTCTTCATTTATTTACTCTTTCAACAAATATTCACTGAGCACCTATCAGATGCCAGGCACGCGGCTGGCTCTGCAGACGGTGGAGAATGGCCGCATTACTGCCCCCACGGAATTTGCCCACAAAAGGAGAGAGAAACAGACAAGAGGCAGTTTTATATTCCTGCTACGACAGATCGTCACAAGCGTGCTGCTTAAACAGCACGGATTTAACTGTGGCACAGCTCTGGGGCTCAGAGTTCTGACGCGGGGCTCACGGGGCTCACCCTGGACCCAGGCGGGCTCATTCCTTCTGGACGTTGTGGGGAGAAGCTGCTTCCTGCACCTTCTCCAGCTTCTAGAGGCCAATTATAGGCTCCAGGGTGAGGGTGAGCACATTTCCAAAGGGCCATTCCGTGGCTTGCCATGCAAGCAGACAACCAGCATCGCTGGGGTGGGTGTTGCGGATATGATGGATTGTCGCACAACGCGAAGCCGCAGCCTGGACGGCCGGGGAAGAGACACAGTGACACTTCAGTTAGGCTGGCGAGGAGGCAGTCGGGCAAGGAAAAGAAGTCAAGGGCCTCCAAATTGGAAAGGAGGAGGTAAGACTACCTCTGCAGGTGACATGATCTGATGTGTAGAAAACCTGTGCGACTCAGAACACCTGCTGCAGCTGACACACAGATCCACTAACGCTGCAGGATACAGAGTCAAACTCCAAGGATCTGCTGTTTCTGGGCGCTGACAGGGAACCATCTGGAAAGGAAATAAGGAAAACAGTCCCATTTTCAACAGCAACAGAAAGAATAAAATATTTAGAAATAAACTTAACTAAGGAGATGAAACTCGTGCACTGATAATTACAAAACATCGGTGACAGAAAAGATGCAAACGAATGGACACACGGCTAGCGTTCGTGGGCTGGGAAAGTTCGCATTGTTGGGATGTGGTCTTCTAAGACACATCTGTCAGTCCAATCCCTTTCCAAACCCCAACAGCATTCCATATAGAAATAGAAAAGCCCATCCCCAAATTCATATGGAAGCACAAAAAAATACGAGTGAATTCTTGAGAAAGAAGAACAAAGCTGGAGGCATCACGTGTTCTGATTTCAAAACCCACTACAAAGCTATTGTAATTAAACAGTACGATACTAGCATAAACTTACACATAGAGAGCAACACTGTGGAACAGAATTGGGAAGTACCTCCGCGCACACATGGTCACCTGCTCTTTGACAAGGCTGCCAGGAATACACAATTGAGAAAGGACAGTCCTCCACAAACGGTGTTGGGAAAACGGGACAGACACATGCAGAAGAAGGACGTTGGACCCCTACCTCACACCACACACAAAAATCAACTCAAAATGAATTAAAGACCTAAATGTAAGCCTTGCAGCTATAAAATCCTAGAGACAGTTTTCATGCTTCAGGCTGAGGGCAGTGGACTCGGCCTGGTAAACAGAACTGGGAAAGCTTTGCGGAGGACACATGGGTGCATGGTTAGTTAGGTGAAGGTATGAGGTCAGGCAGCAGCAGGGCTGACATAGTCAGAGATGAATAGAAGCTTCTGGAAGGCAGATAAGAGAGAGGCCACAGGTTGGAATGGAGGGTGGGGAGTGTGGCATGAAAGGAGGCTGGAGGCTCATTGGAGCCTGTGGACAGGTCAGGTGTGTTCCTGTTCCTCATTTGAAGAGTGGTGGGAAAGGCTTTCCAGGGCAGAAGCTGACATCATGAACTTGGGTTTTGGGATCAAGTGGGCTGCAGGGTGGAGAACAGAGGGCAGCAGGCAAGGGAGGCAGAGGCCACTGCAGATGTCACAGGAGAGGAGGCGGGCACTCGTGCTAAGGGGTCGGAAGTAGAGATGAAGAGAAAGCTAAATAGGAGAAAAAAATCAGGAACCATAAGGAACATGGTTTGGTGTTGGATTAGATATGTGGTGATGGTGGTGGTGATGACGATATTGGTAGTGATGGTCATGGCGGTGGTGATGGTCACGGTGGTGGTGATGGTCGCGGCGGTGGTGGCGATGGTGGTGGTGGTGGTGGTGGTGATGGCAGTGGTGATGGTGATGGTGGCGATGGTGATGGTGGCGGCGGTGGTGGTGGTGGTGGCGGTGATTGCGATGGTGGCGGTGGTGGTGGCGGTGGCGGTGGTGGTGGCGATGGTGGTGGTGGCGGTGGTGGTGGTGGCGGTGGCGGTGATGGCGGTGGTGGCGGCGTTGGTGGAGGCGGCAGCGGTGGTGGCGGCAGCAGCGGTGGCAGTGACGGCGGTGGTGATGGTGGCGATGGTGGCGGCGATGGTGGTGGCGGCGATGGTCACGGCGGTGGTGGCGGTGATGGTGGTGGTAATGATGGTGGTGATGATGGTGGTGGTGATGGTGGTGATGGTGGTGGTGGTGTTGGCGGCGGCGGCGGTGGCGATGGCGGCGGTGGCAGTGGCGATGGTGGCAGTGGCGGCGATGGTGGTGGCGGTGGTGGTGGTGGTGGTGTTGGCGATGTTGGTGGTGGTGGTGGCGATGGTGGCGATGGTGGCGGTGGCTATGGTAGCGATGGTGGTGGCGATGGTGGTGGCGATGGCAGCGGTGATGGTGGTGGTGGTGGCGATGGTGGTGGCGGCGATGCTGGTGATGGTGGCGGCGGCGATGGTGGTGATGGTGGTGGTGGCGGCGATGGTGGCGGTGGTGGCTGTGGCGGCGGCGGTGGTGGTGGCGGTGGTGGTGATGGCGGTGGCAATGGTGGCGGTAGCGGTGGCAATGGTGGCGGCGATGGTGGTGATGGTGGTGGTGGTGATGGTGGTGGCAGTGGTGGTGACGGCGGTGGCGGTGGTGGTGGTGGTGGTGGTGGAAATGGCACTCTGTGTGTGTGTATGGTGTGTGTGTGCAGGATGAGTCCTGAGACCCCGGACTGCAGCACTGGACACATGGTGAGCCTTACACCCGCATGGGGACCCGAGCAGGGACCACATTTGGGAGGTGCATGCGTTTGGGCTTGTCACGTGTGAGCTGCCTTTGCAACGTCCACGTGCAGCTACCCCAGGCTGGGGGGTCGCTGGGTCTGGGGCTGAACGGGGAAGCCTGGCCCAAATGTCCAAGTATGTGCATCTTACGCACAGAGGTGGTGACGGAAAGCCCAGGGACGGACGAACGGGCTCGGCACGGGAGAGGAGTGGCCCGGGGCTGGCCCTGGAGGAGGTACTGCTTGGCCACCACGTGGAGGAGGAGAGCTTTGTCAGGGAGACGGAGGGGGGCCAGAGGGAAGGGCAGTTGGTTCAGGCATGACCCCAGCAGAGGAGGGAGAGGGGTGATCTCAGAAGGAAGGCTCCGGGGTCCCAGGGCTCTAGATGGGGCCCAGGAGTGAGTCTGGACTCGGACAGCTGGGGAGGCCAGAGAGGCTGCCCTGGGGAGGGATGGAGGGAGGAGGTGGAGGCTGGAAGAAGCACACGGGAGCACTCTTTCTAGAAGTCTGTGAGGGGAGGAGGGAGCACGCTGGGAGTGGAGGCGAGTGTTGGGCGAAAGGCAGCCGTCACTCAGAAGCTGCAGGCAGGTGCCCCGTTTCCAAGGTGAGAGCTCATGGGCAGACGAGAGGTGTGGGGTCCCCACTTCCTGAGGCCACCGTGCCCTTTCCAGACAGCTCAGAGAGCAGCGAACCCCACCTTCCCGTACCCCCTGCCAGGGGCCGCTCTCTGCCACGGTCATGGTCACACAAGCATGCTCCTTTCCCCTCAGATACAGACGCCAGGCCCTCTCACCATCTCAGCAGTGTTCTGTTCGCTCCTTTCTCTTAAAAAAATTTTTTTTAGCACTTAAAATTTTCAGATCATTGTTTTTTCCTGATGGAAATTTAGGCTATTCCCATGCTCCTCCCTCAAGCAGAATTTCCAGTAATGACACTGTTCTCCATGTGGGGGCTGCGCACACACCGCGTTTGATTCATTGATGTCAGTCATCCTGGCTCTGAATAAATGGTTGACCTTTGGCACAATTGATAGTCAACACAAATAGCAAATTTCCACAACAATTAACGACATTGCTTAACAACAATAACAACAGTGCTTTCTAGAGCACTTCCCTGAGAGCATTCACACAGTGTTTTGTGCACACGAAAACGGAGGCCCAGACAAGCCAATGAATGAGCAGGTCAGACCCATTTGACGCAAGGAGAGGGCACCCAGGGATCAAAGCTCCGGCTGGATGCGTTGGGGACCCCGGAGACAGGCTGGGCTGGCGCTCACAAGCACACCAAGCACACCAGGAGCACGTGCTCCGTGGTAACATCCGCGCAGGCAGGGAGTAGCGCAGGTTTGCTAACAGCCGTGAGCCCCGAGGACCACATTCCTGCAGCTCTGGCCCGCAGTCCCTGGGGTTTCTGAGCCTGGCAGGTGACTCCAGGAAGCCGGGGGCAGGGGGGGGCGGGGAGGCCTGACACAGTGCTCGCTGCTACTTTCTGGGGGCCCCAGAGACGTTCTAAATGGTCATGGAAAGTCGTCAGATGAATACGCTCATGCCTGGTTCCTACTGCAGATGGACTATATTTCTTGAACCACCTGCTCAGAACAAACGGTTAGGGACCCAGTGACCCTGAGCCAATGCGCCAAGAATCCCTTGCACGTCCCCAGCCCGGATCATCGGGACTAAAGCGGATGAGTGCCCTGTAAGACAATCCTGACGCCCTTGACGCTTTCTTCTGGCATATGAAGGTCACAGATTCATTTAAAGAATCCCAAAGGGCATTTGACCTCAATTTTTATAATTTCCTCACTGAAATTCCAGAGAACCTTTCTAGCTGTTCCCCATGATCCCTGTGTTGCTCAGAAAAGTTAGAGTGTAAGTGGCAATTCTCTTTAGAATTTGCTATCTGTTCCCAACATTCTGGGTTTAATTGCTAACTGATTCTTAGAAAATTGAATCGCTGTATGACATCGTTTCCACGCACCGGTGCCTGGCAGAAGCTGCCGGAGGCCCCACCACACTTTCCACATGCGCATCACGCTGGGAGGGCTTCGTTAGAAAAGTTTCTATTCTCAAGTTTCCTTTTTTTTTCCAAAAATTTTTTCTTTTTAATGTTTATGTCCAAGAGCTCTGAACTGGATCGACGTGCGTTAAAACCGACTTCCGCCTCCCGATCTGTCCTCAGCTGCCTCCCCAGCTGCTCTTCCGCCTGTTTTCCAGCACGTAAAGGAGCACACAGAAAATGCGAGGGCTGCTGGAGGGCGTCAGAGAGCAGGGAAGCCCGGCCCGAGCCCCCCCTCCGGCTCCGTTCTTCCCCCGGGGACGCCTGGCCAAGGAGAAGCGTCCTCCCTGCCTGGGCTCCAGGTCCTGTTCGCAGGGAAGGGGGTGCCCCGAGGACTGTTGGCAATTACGATCTGGGCCTCTGCTTGTTGAACCACTGCTTCCAGAAGGAAAATGCCTGCAGATGACAGACCGCGGGCAAGAAGAGACACAGCAGAATGGACCGGGGCTCGTCACCCAGATAACGGCAGACACAGTCAACTGGCCGATTTCTTTCCTAAATCAAATGTTGTCCCATTGGGGTGAGAACCTCCGACGGCCGTCCCCAGCGGTCGGGGCTCTACCCTGTGCTGTGGCGCAGGGGGAGACTGCCAGGGTCTCCACGCCTCCTTGCGTGTGCCTTGTGGCCTGTGGCTGCCGCCTTCAAGAGGCGGAGTTGGCGTCCATCCCCGGACTCCAGGAGCCTCTGGGGACTTGCTGGGGCCCACCAAGCGTAGGGCACATCGGGCATGCCGGTGCGGAGCAGGGTCTAGGCTGCCCCGTCCGCGTAGCTCTGCTTCCACGAGCCGTCTGGAGGGTGAGAGGGCGGCGGGACGGGGTGGCGCCACCCGAGACAGACAACCACCAGCAGACTCCGGCCGAGCTCAGCAGGAGGCCACTGGCGATGACAGCACTGAGCCCAGAGCACAGAGCCGCCCGCTCCCCTGTGCCTGCAGACGGGGCAGCGGCAGTGAAATGGGGCACCCAGGGGCTCCGTTGGTTGAGTGTCTGAGTCTTACTTTCACTCAGGTCATGATTTTGCAGTTCGTGAGTTCAAGCCCCGTGCTGTGCTCTGTGCTGACACCTCGGAGCCTGCTTGGGATTCTCTCTTTCCCTCTTTCTCTGCCCCTGTGGCTCTTTCTCTCCCCAAATAAATACACATTTTCTTACAAAAGGAAAAAAAAAAAAGAACTGATGAAAAGCTGCTGTATGTGCCTCAGGGCTTGGGGATGTTTCTCATAAAGCAGTAGTTAACTGATACACCTCGTGTGACACACGGGGCTCTCCATGACCTGGCTCTGGCTTCTGGTTTCTTCCAGGCTAAACCTTTCCCACTCTTCACTCTGCAGAATAAAACCCTGCACTTCTAGGGGTACTCGGGGGGGGGGGGGGGCTCAGTCGGTTAAGCGTCCGACTTCGGCTCAGGTCATGGTTCGTGAGTTCAAGCCCCGCGTCGGGCTCTGTGCTGACAGCTCGGAGCCTGGAGCTGCTTCGGATCCTATGTCTCCCTCTCCCTCTGCCCCTCCCCCGCTCACGCTGTCTCTCTCTCTCTCTGTCAAAAATGAATAAATGTTAAAACAAAACAAAACCCTGCGCCTCTAACACGCTGGATGCCCAGCTGCCCGGTCTCAACAGCCCCCTTCCTGGTGGGGCCACTTTGCAAGTGCTTCCGGCTGAAGAGCCTCCCTTTGTCCCTTCAGGTGGAAAAGTGGGCTAATCCCTTGGCTGCTGTTTCGTCCACCAAACACATATTAACGCCCCTCTAGACTTTTTTCCCCTTTCTTGATTTTTGATTTTATCTTTCTTTTCTCGACTGTGAGCCTCTTGAGGGCGGGAACTAACTGTACTCACTTCAGGATCCAGCGACTGAGTCGGGTATACAGCAGGTGCTCAATGCCTGCAGGACCGTCAGGACTCCTGGTAGTGGGTGGCGGTGCCCAGTGCTCCTGCAGCAGCGGTTTTTGGGGGCCTCCCCTCACCTCTGGGTGAACCTCTCACTTCCAGCCGCTGGTGGCTGGTGCAGCGGGATGGACCCCGGGTGGGGGCAGATGCGAGGGCTCCCCCCGGCCCCTGAGCCTTCTCCACGCTGTCCCTTCACTTCTTGGGGCTTCAGTTTGCTCAGCTGTGGTATGGGTCACCCCACACCCACCTGACATGCTCTCCACTCGCAGTTTCAGTGCCGCCAGTTGCTGATGGCCCCTCACACAGGTGCGACCAGGCAGGCTCATGTCCACACACAGTTCACCTGCACAGAGCACACTCACACTGCGGGAAAACCACCTGCACCAGCAGGCTCCAGAACCTTCTCATCCTCCCCAACTGAAGCTCTGCCCCGAGACACTGGCTCCCCAGCCCCTCCCCCACCACTGCGCCCTGTCCCCGTGACTGTGATGAGCCCAGGGATCTCACAGAAATGGAATCATACAGTATGTGTCCTTTTATATCTGGAGTGTTCACAGAGTACGTCCCCAAGATTCATCCACGTTGCAACATGCCGGAATGTCCTTCCATTTTAAGGCTGGATCCTCTCCCTGATTCAGACAGGCCACATTTTCTTATCCGCTCCTCCGTCACAGGGCCCTGGATTGTCTCCACGCCTTAGCTATTGTGAACGGTGTTGCTCTGAACATGGGTGTGCCAATAGCTCTTCAATATGCTGTTTTCATTTTTTTGCATATATACCCAGGAGTGGAATTGCTGGATCCTATGCGAATTCTACATTTTTTTTTTTGAGAAGTTTTCATGCTGTTTTCCACAGCTTATGTATGCTTTTTAAAATTGGGAACAGGGCCACCTGGGTGACTCAGTCAGTTGAGTGTCTGACTTCAGCTCAGGTCATGATTTTGTGGTTCATGAGTTCAAGCCCCATGTCGGGCTCTGTGCTGACAGCTCAGAGCCAGGAGCTGCTTCAGATTCTGTCCCTCTCTCTCTCTCTCTCTGCCCCTCCCCCTGCTCATGTTCTGTCTGTCTCTCTCTCAAAAATAAATGAAACATTAAAAAATTTTTTTAAAACTATAAAAACATAAAATAAAATTGGGAACAGAGCACTGGCTGAGCGTCACTTGGGGCAATTTTGGCCAGCGTGTGCACTAGCCGTGTGCATTCCTGCATATTTTTAATGCAAAAATAATTGTATATATTTTTCAGCTTCTAAAGAGCAAGCCCTGATCCCTTGAGATTGTGGTGTTTGAGATCTGATATTACAAATGGAGTTGGTGGGAATCACTTCTGAAATCTTCCTCTTAGGTAAGACCAGCCTGTGCAAAGGAAGTGGATTTGTGAATGTGTAATGGGAGAAATATGGCCTTCTGTTTATAAGACTTAACCTTTTTAAAATCAAATTAATTTTTCATAAGTAATAATTCACTTGGAACAAAACTCAAAAGTATAAAAAGGGATAGAATGGAAAGAAGCGTCTTTCTCCCAGCCCTGCCCTCCTCTGTCCAGAAGTCTCCCTTCCCAGAGGCATCAAAACGATCACCTCTGTGTCCAGGGCACATCTACGCACATATAGTCACAAACCTACATACTCTCTCTTCTTTTATTTTCTTAATGAACACAGAGGGGTCCCTACGACGTGCGTGACTCCATTCCCTGACAGCATACTTTCAAGATTTGTTTATAACAGTTCATAAAAAGCTGTCACATTCTTTGTAACAGCGCTCCATTATTTAGAGATCGTTTTAAAGAAAATTTATCCTTTAACTACCATGTTTCTGATTTAAATGAGGACCAAGGCTCTAGTTGCGTGAAGCCTCTGGGAAGGAGTCGAACATCTCAAAAACAGCTGCTAGGAAGGCCTTTCTAGGGAAAATTGCCTTGAAATACCGTTTAAAAAAAGCATTTTATTAAAATCTACTTTAATACAGAAAAGGGCACATGTCGTTGAGTGTTAGCTCCTGGACTTGCATAGCCTGAGCCCGCTGGGAAAACCGTGTTCGTACAGAGAGCAGGGCATGGTCAGGAGCCCAAAGTGGAGTATTTTTTAGGCCAAAGGGGTTTCTCTGCCTGGCTTATGTCAGAAAAACCTGAAATTTCAACCAAAGCAGCTCGTTTGGTCCCCAGGGTATTTGGGGACTCGTGTGTCAGTCAGGCCTGGATCTCCTTGCTGGACGGATGCTGACCCCTGACCCCAGCTATGTCGTTCCAGTACCCCAGGGCAGGACGGGGTGCGGGAGGAGGTAGGTCCTCCCCCCAGGCCCCACCCTCTGCCCAGAGCTGCCTTTCACCCTGATGGAGAGCTTGGGCCTCAGCTCCAGAACTTGCCGGCTCTGTGATCTCAAGAGGCTCACTCACCTGCTCTGGGCCTCTGCTTTCCAGCGGTGAGACGGGGCAGCTGGATGACAGTCATGTTGCACAGCTGGGGACGGACGTGGTGTCACCTGGAGACCGTCCCGTTACTGCTGCGGCTGGATGGCCTCAAACCGACGGCCCCCACGGTGGTGAGAAAAGGGATCTTCCCACGGAGATAGAGTGAGCCACTGCTGGGGTGTGTGCAGCGAGGGGGCGGGGCCTGGCTGGCTGAGAGCAGAGGCGAGGGGACCCCAGGACCCCAGAGACCCTTCTAATGAAACGCTCCTTAGGCCCAGGGCGGGGGAGGAGTGGATGCCCCAGGGAACTCCGGGAGCTGCACCCCAAAGTCTTCCGGACCACTGTTCCCCCACCCCATCCCTGCAAGGCCTACGGGAGCAGGTGGGGGTCACTGCAGGGCGGGGCTGCTGAAACGGGGTCTCAGCCCCCTCCGCTGGGCCCAGGCCTCAGCTCGCCCACACCCTCCTATCTCCAGCCTGCGCCCAGTCTTACCCTGGCCGAGGGACAGTGACGCGGCTGGGCCCCCCCCCGCCCCGCAGACCCAGAGGAGCTGTCTGTAGCTCTTACTCCTGGGGAAGGGGGGCCTGCGTTCCCCAGTCTGGTTAAGAAACCTCAAAGCGCACTCTGCTCTGGTCAACATGTGGCAGTGCAGCGTCAGCCAGTGCGAGGCAGACTGGGGGGCTCAGCGGGGCCGGGGCCGGGCAGCACTCCGGGGGGCAGGGGCGGGCCCCGGTTGAGGCCCTCAGACAAGTGATGGGGGGGTACAGACCTCCGCTTCAGAGCCGCAGGTGGGAGGAGGGTGCTGGGGTCCAGCCCCCCGCACCAGGCTGGGGGGCAGGGCAGGTGTCCGCTGGGCCAGCCCTTCCCCAGGCCCTCGCGGGGGCAGGACAGGGGCTCGTGATGACTCTTGGCAGGGACTCTCCCCCACCCCCTTCGGAGAGGCCACAGCGATGGGGGAGGCAGTAGGCCCCAGGTGATGTGGTGTAGACGCCCTGGGAGAGTCATAACCTCCCTTGGGCGGGGAGGGTGAGCTCCGCGCCCCCGAGGGCTGTGTGGTCAGCCGACGGGGCGCACACTGTCGCCGTCGCTGTGCGTGACCCCCAGTGTTGGGGGGCGTCGTGCGTCCGCAGGGGCCCCCGCGGGGACGGGGTGCTGGCCGCAGGGTGCTCCCTCGGGAAGCATGAAGCGAAGTCCCCTGAGGGTCTCCGCAGCCCCCCGCCCCCGCCTTCCCGGGCGTTTCCGGGCAGCTCGCAGCGCACTTCCGGCCCTGGCCCCGCCCAGCACAGAGGGTCTCCCCTGGGCGCCCGGGCTGTGGGGCGCGCGCGCCGCACCCGCTCTCCCTCCGCCGTCCCGCTCGCTCACCCCAGCGCATCAAGGGCCCCCAATCGCTGCGCGGTCCCGCGGGCGGACCGAGGGGGACAGGACCGCGCCCACGGCTTGCTCGCTTCCTCAGCGAGGGGACACAGGGACCCCAGGGCCCCGTCCCCAGGACGCCGCTCCGGGCCCGCCCAGGAGGGGGGCTGGTGTTAGTGAGTGAGGGCAGAAGGCACAGGTGAGGACGAGCTTTGCTGGGTGACGGGCGGCTTTGGCCTCTGGATTTAGGAAACGTGCGGCACATTTTGACGGTTTGCAAGGTTTCTGTCGGGTGAGGCTTGGTCTACTGCGGCGGGGGGGAGGGAGGCTTTGAGCTGAGGCCGTGCCCCGCTTTGACCTTGACGACCTTGATGACTGTAACGTCACCCACAGGTGAGGGTCAGCCCGGAAAGGCAAGGCGCACACAGCGGGCACCAACTAGAGGCAGGTCTGCCTCTGCAGGGGCAGCTGTGCGGGACTTCAAGGGAAGCCTGGTGTGTGCCTCAGTGAGCTGCCCTGGCCTCCGCAGTCCTGGCCTCCGCAGTCCTATCCTTCATTCCCCTGGCCTCCACAGTTCTGGCCTCCGCTGCCCTGGCCTCCACACCCCTGGCCTCCGCTGCCCTGGCCTCCACACCCCTGGCCTCCGCTGTCCTGGCCTCCGCACCCCTGGCCTCCGCAGTCCTGGCCTCCGCAGTCCTGGCCTCCGCACCCCTGGCCTCCGCAGTCCTGGCCTCCGCACCCCTGGCCTCCGCAGTCCTGGCCTCCGCACCCCTGGCCTCCGCAGTCCTGGCCTCCGCACCCCTGGCCTCCGCACCCCTGGCCTCCGCAGTCCTGGCCTCCGCACCCCTGGCCTCCGCAGTCCCACAGCCTAACTGACCCGCAGGGGCCCGTTTCCTAGGGATGTGCGGCTGCAGCAAAGCCTCAGCCGAGAGGAGAGGAGGCTTCTGGGCCTCTGAGCCCTTCCGTGTATGGAGGAAGAACTATTTGCTGCTTTTACTAAATGTTTCCTGTCAGGTCTGCGGGCAGAGGATGTTGGCCGTGAGGGAGCCGAGGTCCTCAGGCGGCCCGGAGCCGCAGGACAGTGCAGGGCCCGGCGGTGAGCACGGCCGCTGGGGCGGCGTGGGGCCGGCGCCACTGCCTGGTGGGAACCACAGAGAAAGCGGCTCTCAGGTGTGCGGTGTGTCCCCTGACGCGCAGGTAGAAGGCCACTTCCCTCTGGACTTGTTAACTGCACAGGGTCGCCCGGGGTCCGGGCCCGCGGAGGGCGGAGGGGGGAGGGGCGGCCTGGGCCGTGGAAGGGGTCGCTCTCGGGAACACAGGGCCGGAAAGGAATGTGGCGCTCGCCGTGGGGGGCGGGGCGGCTGCAGTTAGATCCCGGCTGGTGAAAAACACGTTTTAAACACGGCTGGGATTGCGCTAAAGTAAGGGAGCCTGTAAACAGGGGCGAAAACAAAGCGTGAGCCGGGACGGGAAGGCGCGACAGGACGGCCGGGACGGAGGCCGCCTGGGGGACGGGTCCTTGGAAGTAGCCAGCGCGGCTCCCCGGGGAGACGGCCGGCAGCTCTGGGCCTGCGGGTCCCCCCAGAGTCCCTTCGTCGGCGTCCACCCGCCTCATTCCAGGCCAGGAGGCGCAAAGACAGAACTTACACTGAGCAGCGGAGGGCAGAGAGCACACCTGGTAACTGGTACCGACCGGGATTTGAGAGATTGGCGTGATCAGAGAGAGAATATGAAATAACTGTGCATCAAATGCCTTAAAAATAAAGCACAATTCAAAAGAGAAAGCACTAGCGCCGACCAGACACCGTCAGGTGGGTTTGCGGCCGGGGTCCCGGACGGGCTCCAGGGCCCAGTTCTGCCTCTGCGACCAGGGCCCTCTCGTGTCTGTTCCCTGGGCCGTGGCGTTCAGGGGGTGGATCTGCGCCGTGCCAGTTGTCTGGTGGGCAACCCCTCCCCACTGCCTCCACCTTGCTGGTGCCGGGGCGGCTGGGCAGCACCTCCCGCCTGGGGGCACGCGCGCCCCTTCTCGCTGTTCTTTCCGGTGCCTTCCAGCCTGGCCGTCACCTCCTGTATCGTCTCCGCAGGCCGGCCGCCGTCACCGGACCACGGCTGTCCCAGTTAAGGCTCCCATCGACTCTCCCGGACGCTTTGCCATCCTGATTTAGTGGAGGCCCGTGGGCTGTGGGGTGGCTCTGGGAGGGGCCCTGCTCCCCCGTTCTCTGGATGCGGCGGCCCCCCAAGCCATCTTGCTCACATCTGCTCCTGATCGTCTCCACCAGACTCTTCTCCACAGGGACGTGCCGGGTCTCCCCGCTGGGGACCGCAGCGAGCTGCTCCCGAGGAGAATTCTGTAGCCTCCTCTCCCATCCCAGTCCTTCCCGAGAAGAGGGAGCGCCCAGGACTTCCACACTGGCTGCTGGGCAAGTTCGGGGGGGTTCTGGGCAAAGCATGGAGTAAGACAGGGAGCAGGGAGCAGAGGCCCTTTATCATGGGACTGATCCCTCCTGGGGCAGCCGTGGGACATGGACGGTTGCCCGCGTGGTGCACTGAGTGGAATCTTGTGACTTCTGCCGTCTTCTGTTGGTTAAAGGGAGGGAAAGCAGTACTAGGTGTTTAGTCAAGCAGTAGAAATTCTACCTGTTAGCTGGACGCCAAGCAGAAAGTATTCTGAGTTCCTTCTGGAATAGGTTTTATCTCCTAATCTGCAGAGAGGTCTCTGTCTGGATTCATCCTTGTTCCTTTAAGGCTACCAGAGCTGTGAAGAGAAGTATATGTATTTCCTGTTTTCCCCCAGACACCAGGAGCAGGGTAATTCTTAAAACAGAAACATTAAGGGAATTTTAAAGATGGCCGTGGACTTTCACAATGAATTTAACACTATTTACCATTTTCTCTGATTTTGCTTCCGTGGATTATAAAAGTAACGTATATTTTTATAGTAAGTTTGGATAGCATAGAAAATTTATTTATTTATTTATTTAAGGTTTGTTTATTTTAAGAGAGAAAGAGAGAGAGTGGGGAGGAGCAAAGAGAGAGGGTGAGAGAGAGAATCCCATGCAGGCTCCACCCTGTCAGTGCAGAGCCTGACTCGAGGCTTGAACCCATGAACTGTGAGATCATGACCTGAGCTGAAATCAAGAGTTGAATGCTCAACCGACTGAGCCACCCAGTGTCCCTGGATAATTAGAAAATTTAAAAGAAGAGGGAGGGGACGCCTGGGTGGCTCAGTAGGTTGAGTGTCTGACTTTAGCTCTGGTATGATCTCATGGTTTGTGGAACTGACCCCCATGTTGGGCTTTTCACTGACAGTGCAGAGCCTTCCTGGGATTCTCTGTCTCTCTCTCTCTGCCCCTCCCTCACTTGCAAGTGTGCACTCTCAAATAAATAAATAAATAAACAAACAAACATTAAAAAATAGTGGGGCACCTGGGGGGGGGTCAGTCAGTTAAGCTTCCGACTTTAGTTCAGGTCATGATCTCGCTGTTTCTGAGCTTGAGCCCCGCATTGGGCCCTGTGCTGATGGCTCAGAGCCTGGAACTGCTTCGGATTCTGTCTCCCTCTCTGCCCTTCTCTCACTCATGCCTTCTCTCTCTGCTGTCTCTCATGTCTGTCTCTCAAAAATAAATAAAATGTTAAAAAATTCTTTTTTAACTTTTAAGAAAAGGAGCAGGAAAAACCTCTTTCGTGCCCACCCTCAGCAGAAAGCACGTGGCCTTTCCTTTTTGTGTATTTCTCAGTGTGGCAGAGTTCTTCGTCCGTGGCTGAGTCCATGATACAAATGCCATTTGGTTCCTGTTCCTCAGCCTCTTTTTAATATTTTAGGCATGTTTTCCCACACCACTGAAAACTTCGTTTTAATTCTGCACGGCGCAGGTCTGTGGGCTGCTGAGAAAGCCTTATGCCACAGAGGGCGGTGAGGCCACGGCACACTGCCCCACAGAGGGATGAGGCCATGGCACACTGCCCCATGGAGGGCAGACAAGGCCATGGCACACTGCCCCACGGATGGTGGCGAGGCCACGGTGCACTGCCCCATGGAGGGAGGGAGGCCACGGTGCACTGCCCCTTGGAGGGCAGGAGGCCACGGCGTGCTGCCCCACTGCTGTGGATCCCAGGGGCTGAGCACCTTTGTGAAGCCATCCAGGTCTGCACCCGGTCCTTCCCTGAGGTAGAGCCGTGTGCACACGCTCAGGGCTTTGCTCTTGCAGATGATCTGGGGATAATGCGCCAGCCACACGTGTGGGGCCTGCTTGCTCCCTCGGGCACTGGTGGCCTAGCAGCTGTAGGAACAATTCGATTACATTAAGTGGACAGTTCAGTTTGTTCTAGACTTTTCCAAGTACACCAGTGTCGCTGTGAAGGGGTCCACGGTGAGCATCCTGGGACAGGGGCCTTTACGTCTGCACGCATCTACCTCCCGTGGACCCCTGGAGTGCTGCAGTAGCCCCGCTGGGAATAAGGAGGTGACACTGGGGACCCCGTGGAAGGAGTGGTGACACAGCGAGGTGTCTGCCAGCTCTCGCACAGCCGCCCAGCTGTGGCCACGGCAGCTCAGTGGGACCCACGGCCCCCAGGCAGACACGGAGCTGGTGATGGGGTTGTACCCAAGTGTAGGGCACCCAGGGCAGCTGCATGAGCCCCTCTGGGACCAGGAAGGTGTCCTGGATGGGAGAGTAAGGCTCCTACATGAGCCACAGTGGGGTGGGCTCCGTGGTGTGCTGGGCGGGTCCACGTAGAGCCCTCGGAGACTTATGTCTGCAGAGCGTGTGCGCATGTGTGCACATGTGTGGGAGTGTGCACATGTGTAAGTGCATGCATGTGTGTGGGTGTGCGTGTGTGAGTATGTGTGTATTGCATGAGTGTGTATGTGTGATGGGAGTGTGTGCATGTGTGACAGGGTAAGTGTGTGCATGTATGTGGGTGTGAGCATGTGTGTGAATGCATGTGCATGTGTGACGGAGTGAGTCTGCATGTGCATGTGTGACGGGGTGTGTGCATGTACATGAGTGTGTGTATGTGTGTTCACTGACAGGGTAAGTGTGTGTGTGAGCATGTGTGTGCACACGTGTGCATGTGTGGCGGGGTGTGTGCCTGCATGTGAGTGCATGTGCACATGTGCATTGTGATGGAGTGAGTGCGCATGTGCATGCACGTGTGATGGGGTGAGTGTGTACAGGGTGTGCATGTGTGCCGGAGTGATTGAATGAGTGTGTGCACTGGTGTGTATGTGTGCCGGGGTGTGTGTGCGTGCATGTGTGTGACTTCTGTAAATGAGCCTCAGACACTCACCAGTTCCAGCCTCTGTCCTGGGCGCCCGGACCCCAGAGACGCCAACTACAAACGGCCACTGGTGTGCGGAGCAGGTGAACTTGCTGGAGACGCCGGCCCCTGAACCCAGATTCACTGTGCTCAGAGGGATGGGCGGTCAGCTGGGTTACTGGGACACTGACCTCTCATGGCGCTGTGACCAAGCACGGCCCCCCCGGCACGCACCCAGGGAGGCTCGGTGGTGGGCCCTGCACCTCGCTCTGGCCTCCTTTGGTGGCATCTTTCCAGAGACCCCACTTCAGGTTTCATAGGACAGTGGACGGTGTACAGCAAGGGCCCCTTTCGCACACGTGAACTGCAGCCACGGCTGCCGGGTGTGGTGGAGGAGTCCCCCGGGACGGTGTGGCCAGTGCCAGAAATGCTGGCTGTTTGCCGAGGCCGTGAACGGTGGCACTGACTCCTACCCTGTCACTGTCTGGGCTGCTGTGGCCCCTTGGTGACTTTGGAAGGTCTTTCCCTGAACCCTGACCTGCTCTAGAGGAGAAATGCGTGCTGTACTGACACAGCTTCTCCGGGGCCCCGGCACTTAGGGGTCTCCTGAGGGGCTCTACCCTGAGTGGGGGTCTGTCCGGGCCTTTCCACCCCCTGAGCGTTCCTGCAGGAATCACGTCAGCGACCTGGGGGGCAGATCTTAGGACAAGAGGAGTCCCCCCAGCTTCAGGGAGAGAATCAGAGCCAGTGCTTTCCTGAAGGTACTTGTGAGTCGGCTGCGGGGAGGGGGGACCGGGACACTGGGACTGGCCCCCTCATCGCTCACTCAGAGCCAATGACGGGGCCCCTCTGGCCCCTCCCTGCCTCCCCAGCCTCTTCTGCCTAAAACCCCTCCAGGAGCAGAGCCGCTGCCCATAGCCGGACACTTGTCCCTGTCCCCAGGCAGGCGGGCTGACCCACTGGGGACCAGACGGCAGCTTGGGATCCGCCCCACCCAACCAGGCAGCACCTCCCTCCCTGGTCGGCCTCGCTTCCGCTGGCCCTTCAGGACACGTGATTTGCTCAGTGGGGTGGGGGGACCCTGCCCAGGCAGGATACGTGGCACGTGGGCCATGCTAAGGAGGTGCCTCCTTGGTTGGTGTTGTGAACCCCAAAATCCCGAGGATGCCCAGGCTCTTTCAGGAGGGGCGCCTGGTGAACGGTGGCTGAGCATTGGGGTTTGGGGATGAGGAGGTGACACCAGCCCGTGGTCTTGGAGAGGCCGGGGTGCAAAGCCACGTTTCTGGTTTGCTGTGGCTGCACCTGCGGAAGCGGGGAGCCGGGGCGGCAGCCCCGTCCCAGCCCGGCTGGACTTGGAGGGTGACGCGAGGAAGCGGCTCTGGTGGCCGGGGGCCGGTGTCAGTGGTGTTGCTGGAGTGGGACCAAGGGGAGGCTGTGGCGGGAGCTCCGTGGCGGCCCGTGTCATGAGGCGGCTTGTGTGACACTTTCAGCCACTTCCGTTTTTTTCTGTGGTCTGGGGAGAGCCGGGCGGGCGTGATCCTGTTATGTCTTCGTGAGTGTTTGGCTTCCAGTCGCTTCCGATCACGGCCGTGGTCGCGCACCTGGCCGCAGCACGTGGGCCGCGGGGACAAGGCTTCAGTCCCCGTCCTGCCGCCGAGTCCGACGCCCGCTGCGGTCCGCGCCGGAGAAGAGTCTGCTCACAACTGACCAAATGCACCCTCGAATCCTTGATGTAGTCAAGTTACATACTAGACACCTGCCTTATCCGGCTTAGAAACCTGCTAAGTGTCGTAAAATGCCATCACGCCCACGAAGCCGACTCGAGGGGCGCCGGGCGGCCCGGTGCGTTAACGCCCGACTTCGGCTCGGGTCACGGTCTCGTGGGTCACGGACTGGAGCCCCGCGTCGGGCTCTGTGCTGACAGCTCGGATCCCCTGTGCCCCCCTCTCTGCCCTCCCCCCCCCCCCACTGTTAGACGAATTCAGGCTGAACAAATTCAGTTCTCGGGTTTATTTACAAACTTGGCTAATTAAATTCCGCGCCACGTTTAAGCTGCCTTTCTAAAGTACACGCCTCGGATTCCGTCGTTAACGGCTTCGGTACCCGGCGGGGCAAGGACGGAAGCCTGCGCCGGAGAATCCGCCCAAGTTCTTGCAAACTAAGCAAGTAAACGATGGGCTTCCGTCTCCCCAGCGTCGAAATCCCGCTTTCTCTGAACCGTCCGCTCCCGCGGAACGTCGCGTGTGCCCCGGGCGGCCGCCCTCAGGGTCACCCGCCTGCGCGTCCGGCCGCGGGCCCAGGGACGCCGCGGGCACTTCCGGTCCGCCTCCGCCCGGCGTCTGCAGGGCCGGCGCTCGTCGCGCGCAACTGCGGAAGGACACCGGAGTCCTTTACGCGGTTTCCCCGGCACCCGGGGACCGACGCCCGCCGGCCGGAGGGGAGAGTGGGCTCCGGCCGGCCCGGGGGCGGGTGCGCGCCGGCCCCTCGAGGGGCGGCTGAGGTCCTTCGCGGCGTCCTTTGCTGAACGCCGGGTGGCGGCTCTGTGGAGAATTCGTGGGTGTCTGAGGGGTCTCCCTGCCGGTCCCTGCGCCCCTGCTCCCCAGGGCTTGGCTGTTAGGACTCCTGTCTGGGGACACGCGTGCTGTCCAGGAGCTGGACGCCCCCCGCCCTTCGTGACCGCACAGCGAGAGGGCGAGGAGCCCGCAGCACGGGCCTGGGCTGCCGAGAGGGGAAGACGTAGGTAAGCACTTGGGGAGGGGTCGCGGGGAGGTTCGCCCCAGGAGGGGCCTAGGTCTGTCCTCTGCTGAGGCTGAGCAGTCGGAGTGAGAATCTACTTGTGTGTCTGAGCAGCGGGTCCCGGGGTCCTGAGTGAGAGGGCCGGCAGGGGTGGGGGCGGCGGGGGGTGGGGGCGGCAGGGGGTGCGGGCCCTGCGGGTCTGATATGTGGGGTTGTATAGCGTCAGGAAGGGGATCGAAGGTAGATTAGGGGGCGGCAGAGAAGGGCCAGTGTGGGTGGGGTGCGGTCAGCAGGAGAGGGGTCTTCTCGCCCCTGCGTCTCCACATCGGGTGCCACGGAAGGAGGGAGTGGGGGACCCCAGACCCCGGCGCTCAGAAGGCGGGGCTGGCATTCTAGACCCTGCACTTTATTTATTTATTTATTTTTTTCATGTTTATTTATATTTTGCGAGAGACAGAACGTGAGCAGGGGAGGGGCAGAGAGAGAGGGAGACACAGAACCCGAAGCAGAAGCAGCTCCAGGCTCTGAGCCGTCAGCACAGACCCCGAAGGGGGGGCTCAAAGTCAAGAACTGCAAGATCATGACCTGAGCTGAAGTCAGAGGGCAACCGACTGAGTCCCCCACAGGCGCCCCGAGAACCTGCACCTTAAACCAGCTTCCCGGCTGATCCCGAGGTCACAGAGGGGGAGTGGTCCCAGTCGCTGCCTTTTCCCGCACTTTCTCTGCTGATCGGCCTCGAGCCCCAGCCCCCACCTTTGCCTCATTTCCTCCGCTTCTATCCCCCCTTTCGGGCCCAGCCACTGCTTTCTGGTAAAACTTTCTGTTTCTTTTTATAAGAAGAAGCCTGACATTCATTTAGCTGCTTCATGACATTTAGGGAAGTGACCCAGCTGTGCCCCACGTCCTATAATTAGGTCCCGGCAGTTTTAGAAAAGAAACAACCGCATTTCTCCAAACACCTTACAGAATTTCCGGGGAAAATGTGACCGAGTTTCCTTGGGAGGCCTGAGTCCCCAGCCCACATGGGGGTCCATGCAGGGGTGGGGTCCTCCCACGACGCTCCCCCCTGCCTGGGCTGTGACAGGGACATCCCAGCCTGATGGGCCCGGGGCCGCGCCCAGGCCCAGCCGATAGCAGTGGGGCTCCTGCTCCCCCCCCCCCCGTGAGCTGGTGGGAAGCCCCAGGCAGAGGTTTGGGGGCGATATCTTCTTGTGTCTTCCTGTTTTGCGCCATCTCTGCATCTCCCCCAGCTGGGGGGCATCCAGCCACTGAAGCGGGACCCCCCATCCTGGTGGTCTCTCCTGCTCTGCCGCGCCCCCCCTCCCCCGCCGGTGCACCCGGCTCCCAGCCAGCCAGGACGAGATCCCTTGACGCCAGCGACACTGCCCCCGTGCGGCCCCAGGCTCGGTGCTGAGGCGCTGTGTGAGCTGCCGTCGGAGGGGAGGCCGGGTCCCCACGTCCCAGCTTGCTCCAGCCTCCGTCCAGCAGCACGTGCAAGGCCCCTCCCCGGCCACTGGGCAGCCCCCTTCATCACGACACACCCGGCACCTCAGCAGTGGTGGAAGCCTGAGTGTCCTGCAAAGGTCAGCCTCGGAGCCCAGGGCAGGACCGGGTCCCCCCAGCCCCCCAGGCTTGGCCTCCGTGCTGGGCGGGCATGCGTCATGGGCTCCAGCCAGCTGGGGCCTCCGCTGTGGCTTCTGTGCCCCCGAGCCCAGCCCCGCAGGGCCGCCTGTGGCCCGAGTCCACGTGTGGCCGGCGAGCTGCTGTTGTCGTGCGTGACGGGCGTGCCTGCGGGCTTAGAGTGGCCGGAGGCAGGTGGGGGCCGCTGGGGGTCTCCCTGCACACACGGCAGGAGGGTGGCAGTGACAGGGGAGGTGAGTCAGGAGACCGCTTTGGAGGACGGAGTCACTGGGGCCGCAGTGGTGGCCGTGGGGGGACTTAGGGGTGTGGGCAGGAGCAGCGGTGCCCAGTGCTGGGCTGGGCGGCCTGAGCTCCGGGCCACAGGACTGGCTCGTCCATGCCACGCGGCCAGCGCGTGGACAGCAGGGCACCTGAGACCTGGCTGCACGCTGTCCCCAAGGCGGAAGGGCATCTGCCCCCGACAGGCGCATGGCACCAGGGACACAGGCAACTCCTCTTTGCAGGCGGTCAGGGTAGCGGGGGCTGTGGCCGCAGCCAGCCCGGGGGCCTGGACCAGCCGCCAGGGGCCGCCTGCCTTCAGCCCCCTCGTCGGCGAGCCCGTGTCCTTTCCGCACACGATTCCTAACCTGCCGCCCCCTCTGGCCTCCCTCCCGAACTGGAAACGTGTCGTGTCCTGTATGTGGCTCGTCTGGTGAAATAAAACCAGGCGTGGGCAGGTTCGCGTGTGCGTGTCTGGGGTGGAGGCGTAGTCGCCGGGACCTGTGGGCGAGCATGCCTGAGGCACGTTTTGCAATTTTAGCGACTGTGTGTTTATAAACCAACACGGAGAGGATGAGCCTAGATCAGCCCAGACTCCTGATTTGTATCCTGAGTGCACGGAGCGTCCCTGGCATCTCACCCCCGTGCCCTGTTAGGGAGGAAGCCTTCCCTGTGCCTCCTGCTCGGTGAAGCTGAACGGTGGCGGCTTCTGCCATTGTGAGCTCTTGCGGCCCCGCCAGCCAACAGGCCAGAGTTTAGCGTCTGCTTCCCGGCTGGGGCTGGGGCTCAGGACGTGATCCTTGTCCCCAGGGAGACCCTGCGTGGCGGTGACGTGAGATGACATACATGGTGGCCCAACCTCAGACTCCCACCTCGTCCTGTCCCGTGGATAAGGTTCCTGAGCAAACAGCCCCCCCCCCCATGGTCAGGGCACCGGCTGCAGAGCCTGCTTCCCTGGGGGGCCTCCGCCCCCGGCCAGCCCCGGGGGTCATCCACCCAGGCCCATCACGTCCTCCCGCAGAGGCCAGGGACACCCTGCCCTTTGGTCCCCACCGCGCCTGGCTGTCCAGTCTGCTCCCAAGCGCAGCCCGTGTGGCCCTGCAGATGCAGAGTCCCCTCCCCGGGCTGTGAGTACAGGTGACGGAGAACCTGCCATCAGTGTTGGGTGCCGTGAGCTGGGTCATCCCCGCAGCCCCAGGGGGGTCCTCCCTCGCCCGCAGGGGAAGACGAGGGGACGAGGCAGTGACGGGCCTTCGCACATCCTGGCCCTGCCGCCGAGCTTCTCCGTGGGCCACGCACCGCACGGCGCAGCGCTCAGAGCAGCACGGAAAGCGGGTGAGTGGCTTTGTGCCTACTGCATAGACGAACACGCTTCTTTACTTCTGTGCTACTAACTCCCCAGTTCAGCTCACACAGCAAGTACACGGCAGAAGTTGGAGCAGAGCTCTGGGTCTGGACGCGCCTTGTGACCATGGTGGGACGCTGGCCACGTGGCTGAGACGGTTCCACTTCCTGTGCGTGAGGTAAGACGGGTGCCCGCAAGCAAACGGAGGGCCTGGGAGGGTTTGCTGCCCCTGGCCCGTGTCTGGCTGGACCCAGTGGCTTATGTAATAGTGTTTCTTTGTTGTGAATTTTTAAGTATTTTAAAAAATATGTTTATTATTTGTATTTATTTATTTTTGAGGGTGGGGGGGACAGAGAGACCGGGAGAAGACCAAACAGGCTCCCAGCTGTCAGCACAGAGCCCGACACGGGGCTCGAACTCATGAACCGTGAGCTCATGACCTGAGCCAAGGCCAGACGCTTCACCGACGGAGCCCCCCAGGCGCCCCTCTTTGTTGTACACATAACTCTGCGACAACCTGTACAAAATTTAGGGAACTTGGGTCTTGATGAGAAAAATCCGAAATAAGCCATGGGCCTGGGGAGAGCCCGGGATCACACCAGGCAGCTGCTAATCAGCGGGAAGATGGGTTGCGGCCCCTGCTGCTGAGCCACATGACGTGGTCCCGGCGGCAAGGGGGCGAGAAGGGGTGAGCCGGGAAGAACAGGGAGCCAGGGAGGCAAGGTGGTCGTGCCCCTGGGCCGCGCCCGCGCCCCGCCGCGCCTCCTGGTGGGAGCTCCCCAGCCCCCGCCAGCCTGCCGGGCCTCCCCTCCTTACCCGGGAACCCGAGACACCCCAGGAGCCCTGGAGGCCCCCCCGCCCAGGGAGGGCCCAGAAGCCTGGGAGCCACCTCGCTGAGAAAGTGCGGAGAAAAAGCACGATTGAGCCAATACAGTTCTTTCCAAGGGCTCCGCCGAAAGGTGCGGGATCTGCCCGGACCAGTCCTCGTTCTCCCTGACCCGTCGTCCCCGACCGGCTCAGGGGACAGCCTTGCCAGACGCCTGCCCGCCCTCCCGCGCCGGCTCGGGGACTCCCGCCTGCCGGCCTCTGAGGCGCTGGCTTGGCCGCTGTCTCTGGCGCAGACGCTTTCCCTTCGCGGCTCGGCCTCCAGGCCTGGCTCCACGGCTGCGTGTCCCGGGCGCCCACGGCGGGCCGTGCGGCAGGGGCCACGCGTTCATCGTGGCGCTCTGTCTTCCCGGGGGGATGCGGGGCTGTCATCCGTTCCCTCGCTCGCTCGTCCGTCCCTGTTCACCCAACAGGCGCAGGAGTGGGGGCGGGGGGAGGGGGCGGGTCTGGAGTCCTGAGTCCTGCCCGCTCTCCCCAGACGGCCAGTCCTGCCGGTCCTTCTCTGCACCCCTGGGGCGCCACGTACCCGCCCACGTTTCCCCGTTTCGGTGTGACAGCGCCCTGAGATTTGGAAAAAACGTTCGTTCTCAAGAGATGTGACCTTTCTGTCTCAGAGCTGTTTGTTTAGCGGCACTTTCATTGTGGGCACCCGCTCACCTCCCCGGGGGGTCCCCATGACTCCACAGCCCGGCAGGGAGGGGAGGGCCCACGTGTGGCCGCATGAAGCCATCCACAGCTGGAAAATGAGGTGGTGAAATGACACCTCTCCTGAGAAGGACCTGTTTCCCCCTCTGTCGGGGGCAAGGCGGGTTGGCGGCTGCTGGTACCCACCGGATGGTTCCGGCACGTGGGCCGAGGGGTTCAGCAGCCCCTCCCTGTGCCGGCAGCACGGTCCTGGAGCTGCTCCGGCCCGGGGTCCGCAGGGAGAGAGAGGGGAGGTGCTGGGGGGTCCGCAGGAAGAGAGGGGAGGTGCTGGGGGCCACCCCAGCTCCAGGGCTCCCTGTCCTGCTGCCAAAAATGGTCAAGTCACAAAGGAAGGTGCATCGCGAGACCGGGCAGGACTTCC
This sequence comes from Hyaena hyaena, assembly GCF_003009895.1. Taxonomy (NCBI): domain Eukaryota; kingdom Metazoa; phylum Chordata; class Mammalia; order Carnivora; family Hyaenidae; genus Hyaena; species Hyaena hyaena. The sequence continues at coordinate 1,601,979 of NW_024080664.1, read as the reverse complement.
GGATGAGGCTCAAGAGCATCTCGGAGTGCTCCTCCTCGTGGGCTCCGCCAGCTTAGCAAGCCGGGGACTGGCCCCCAGGACCCTGTCCCTGCTTCTGGAGAGGAGGGGTCAGGGACCAGTGAGGCGGCCGCCCGGGGGCTCCCAGGGGCTGCCCAGGACAGACCACAGGGGAAAAGGGAGACTGAGGTTTCTCTGGGAAATGGTTTTCTCTCCCTTTCCAGGTGACTGAGGAGGCTCCCCGGGGGAGGCTGGTGAAGACGGCCTCGCAGTGGGGACGGGGATCACAGAGGACCCGCAGCTGGGAGGGCAGGTGACAGCCGGGGGACAGGAGGAGGCAGCCGCTCCCACCCCGGCCTGTCCTGTGTCCTCACAGGGTCCTGGGGAGGGGACCCCAAGTGCTCTCTTACCTTCACCGACAGACATCGCCTTCTCCCCCCCCCCCCGCACTGTCCTGCACCCCTGAGTGGCCGGGGCCACTGCTGCTGCTGAAACGCGGGGACCCCAGACCCGGGGGCTGCTGGCTGCAAAGCCTTTCTCGGAGCTTCAAATTGGATTTCTTTTGAAGATGCGTGTGGATTTTCGTATTCACCATAATCTCTTGTGTGTTTTAATATACATGTTTTTTAATTTCAATTTTTAGATTCAATTCTTGCCCCCCTGCCCCAGGGTAACCAAGCTTCAGGTGTCCTGCTTTGTCCCCACCCCCAGGGTCTCTGGTCACCTTTATCAACGCAGGCCCTGGTGGCTCCGGAGCGCTGGGCTAGGCTGCTGACGGGCAAGCCTCCTCACCCCCCAGCCTCAGTTTCCCCAGCTGTAGAGTGGGGGTGCCGGGGCAGGGATGTGAAGATTCTGTGTAGTTAGATCCACAAACCTGGCAAGTGTGTGAGGTGCAGGCTGACGCCCGGTGAGACCCAAATGCCGCCCGTGCCCCCCCAGAGCCCAGCCACCTTCCAGAACCCCTCCCGTCCCCCCCGCCCCCAGGGCTTGCAGGACCCAGGGAATCCGTTTCCGCCATGGGGCACGTGGAGGTGGAGACAGGCTCTGAGGGCAGGGACCCTGGTTCCGGTTTCTGGCCGTTCTCCAGGCGACCCCTGACCCCGTCCGGGCAGGCTCCCTGTCCCCTCTCGCTCTGCCCCACGTCCCAGGGCTTGGCCGGCTCTGTCCACATAGAAGCTGCTCTTCCAAAAGGCAAAGCCCATCTTCTCCCAGGAGCCGCCCCGTCTTGGTTCCTCGTTCAGGAGATTTTCACCACATCTGGCCCCTGTGTGTTCGGGGTGGGGGGCTCTGCTGGGGCCCCGACAGTAGGAGCCTGTGGAGCACAGCCCTCCGAGCCCGGCTGGTCTGCAGGAGCAGACAGGCCGCTGGCACCAGGCTTTCCCTTGGCTGCTGGCCGGTCGTAGTGCTTGGGTTTGGTTTGAGGCTCCGCGCCGGCCGGGGCTCTCCCTGTGTGAGGGATGGGGCGCTGGCCTCGCCCTCGGGGGGTTGCTGTACAGGTGCTACGCACACTCGGGGGCTTCTCCATTCGCTCCAAGCCCCTGGGACCAGCCGCAGCCACAGGACACCCTCAGAGGACCTCCCAGACGGCCGGCTGGGAGGGAGGGCCCAGACCCTCACCCTCTGGGCCCCTGCGCCTCCCCTGATGCCTCTCTGCTCCCTCTGCCCAGACTCTGTCTTCGGGCTCTTTGGGACCCTGGGGGAGACGCCGGATGTCCTGGGCATCCTGCCCCGTGCTGTGCTGACGACGACACGCATTAAAGGTGAAGACAAGAAAATGGACCGGCAGCCCAGGAGGCCGTGGTGCCAGCTCCTTCCTCCCCTCCCGGCCCCGTGAGTCTCCCTGCCCCGGGTGCCAAGACTCTTCCCGAACTGCTTCCTGAAATGTGTCCAGTCGGCCTCTGCCTTCCTGTTGCCAGTCACCTTGCACGCACATGCGCGCTCACACACACACACACACACACACACACACACACACACACACACGGGCGGGCGCACACGCCCTTCAGTGGGAGCCCAGCATGGTCTGTGGCCAACGGATGCCGTCGTCTGTTGATGAGGCATTTTTCATGTGTGGGTGACAGAGCCTCCTTGGGTGGCACTGACAGAAGCTATTCCATAGACTCATTCACTCCTTCCTTCCTTCCTTCCTTCCTTCCTTCCTTCCTTCCTTCCTTCCTTCCTTCCTTCCTTCCTTCCTTCCTTCATGCTGGAGTATTTGCTGAGCCCCCACCAGGTCTCCAGTCCTACGCCAAGCCCGGGGATGGAATGGCGAACAGGACAGATAATATGCACACCAGACAGGCCCCCGGGTGCTCTCAATCTCGGCTCACAACCGTGAGATCGAGCCCTGAGTCGGGCTGTGTGATCTGTGTGGAGCCTGCTGGAGATTCTCTCTCTCTGCCCCTCCTCTAAAAGCGCAAAACGAATTTTTTAAAAAAAATCACACTAGGGGCGCCTGGGTGGCTTAGTCGGTTAAGCGTCCGACTTTCGCTTAGGTCATGATCTCGCGGTTCGTGGGTTCGAGCCCCGCGTCGGGCTCTGTGCTGACTGCCAGCTCTGAGCCTGGAGCCTGTTTCAGTCTGTGACTCCCTCTCTCTCTGACCCTCCGCTGCTCACGCTGTCTCTCTCTCTCCTAGAAATAAATAAAAATATTAAAAAAAAAAAAATCACACTAGACAGCAAACAAATGGCTAGTAGGTACAGCTCTGGTCATGAAAAGTGTCCTGAAGGGCTGAAGGCAGGATGTGGCTTCGGAAGATGATGCTCACGGGAGCTCAAGTTCAGACGGCAGCAGCATGGCGGACCCGGTGGACAGGGCAACGTGCGGCCCACGCCGGAAAGAGTTGCGAGTGGGAACCACCCAGAGGTCTGGGGAGATCAGTCTGGGCCTCGGAGACCACAGGTGCCAAGGCCCTGTGGCAGGGACACTCCTGTCCGGCAAGGCCCAGAGGACTTACTGAAGAGCGGCACAGAGGAAGGACGGTGGGAGAGGAAACAGAGGCTTGGAGGCGGGGCCAGGCCACGGGACCCAAGGGACCTCAGAGAAGGGCAGGGATATTTCTCCAAGGGAGGGACAGGCTACGAAGAGAACACGGCTTGATCTGACTCCCGTTCCACGGGGACCCTTCGGCTGCCATGTGGGGGGCACACCACTGTGGCCAGGGCCTCTTCCTTCCTTCTCTCTGCCCGTTCTTCTTACAGAAAGGATTTTAACAATATCAAAGGCACCACGGAAATAAACAAGTTTGTGTGTGCAAAGCTGGTGTTTGAAGTGTTGGGACATAAGCTGGGTTCTTACCTTTCAGGGCACTAGGTGGTCCTCCCCTGCCCCCACCCTGCACAAAATGCTCTAGGCAGAACCTGCCCTTCCAGAATCACGCCGGGGGTTTGCAGTCCGCTTCCGATGATAACAGAGAGATCACCTTCAAAGGCGACACGCTGGCTTTAAAATAGCTCGTGTGATACAGAGCCACGCGCGCCGGCCGCTACAGAACACGTCGAGTGTGCAGTGCCACCAAGCAGAGTCTGGTTCAGGTGTTTGGGTTTCCTCCCCGGAGCGAGGCTCTGTCGATGAAGGAAGCAGTGTCGGTCTCCATCCCGACGAAAGCGCCTCGAGTTAAGTCCCTGCTCCCTGTCCGTCCACGCCGCACCCCTTCCTGGTTTTACACGCTTTGGACCTGGTTGTGTTTGTGGCAACGGAGCCGAACAAATTTCTTTGTATCACGTTTGGATCACACACGTGCTCAAAGCGCCGCGCCGTTCGCCGTATCTGTGTTTTTGTACCATTTTAGTGAAAAACACTTTGTCGGCTTAATTTGTCTGGGGGTCGGGCTTCGTACCGCGAGCTGGTTCTGCGTGGGACACCGGTATCATTGGGGACTGGGACTTGCCGCCTTCTTGGCCGTGGGTTCTCCCCCGCCAGCGTCCCTGATGCGGTCCCTCCCCAGCCCCGTGCCGTCTGGCCTGGCCTGGCCGCGGTAGGTGAGGTGCAGGACACTCGGAAAGCACGGAGTTCCGCGTGAAGTGCTGAGCATCAGCTTCTCTTCGATTTTGAACGTAATACTTATTCTTTAAAGGATAAACGTTGGTTTTGAGTTTCATTATGTCCTGCATATGCCCCCATCCGAGCTTTGGTGTGTCATTTGCTACGTGTCCACACGTCACGTAGGTGGTGTCAGCCCTTCCCCACCAACCGTGGCTGCAGAGCGGAGCTCCGGGCAAGCGGGTCGGAGCTGCGGGAAAAGTACGCCGCGCCCTCTCGTGTCCTTCCTGTGGCAACACTTGGGTCACTGTCCCCTGGTCCGCCACTCCCACTGCGTTTCGAAAGAGTGTATCTTTCTGCAATCACTATAGCAGGGTTAAAAATAATACAAATTTTACTTCCCTAATTTAGCTTTTGAATAATGTTAAAGTATATATTTTGAAAAAGGCCTAATTAAAGCTTAAAGCAATTATAAAAGCAACAAATTGGAACAATTACACGCTCCTATTTTCTCAGATTTTTATATGCTTTTGGGTGCCACTGATGGACTGATCTTGAAATACTCCATGTTGCGTGGACTGACCTTGAGATACCCCACGTTGTGCTGTGGTCCTACTGTTTGTGGCAGCCACAAAGCCCCTTGCGTGGGACCCCACTATGCAAGGTCAACAACACTCTGATGGCCTGCACCTGCTCCGTGAGGGGTCTGATGAGCACAGACGTGGACGTGGTCGAGGTGTTTGGGCAGAGCTTGTCTGGGAGTGTGGGAGAAGGCAGTAAACGGAGATTGGGAGGTGGTGCAGGGATGTGGCGAGGCGGAGAGATCCATCCAGCAGGGCTGAGGGCGCTGGTGAGTGCAGAAGTGTGATCAGGACACGTAATGTGGGAAGAAAGGAAGGCGGTGGCTCACTGGGCTCTGGACCCAGAGGGACCAGGATGTGTGGCGTCAGAGCACGAGGAGGGGCGAGGGGGTCAGGAGGTGGACAAGGAAAAACGAGGTGCTAGACAGCAGTTATGGGCACGGCATGTGCTCGCAGGGACGACACCTAGGGCTACGAGGTGATGGCCCCCGCGCCACGGGAGCACTGCCACGGGAGCATTGCCATGGGAGCACTGCCACGGGAGCACTGCCACGGTCAGGAGGAAGGATGCCTGGGAGACCACCGAGCTCTGGGACTGTGGGTGCCCCGTGTGTCTGGGAGCCTGCTCCCGCCCTCCGCTCCCCTGCCCCTCCCCCCTCCCCCCTCCTTTTCTCCCTCCCTTTGTCTCTCCCTCTTTGTTTCTTTCCCTAAAGTTCAGCAGATGGTGTTTTCACATCACGGCTCCTGGCGATGAATGAGTCACTATTAATAACTATTCCGCTATTAAATTAAAACAACCCAAGCTAATTTGTAAATGTTAACAGTGAAGGGTAACAGAGAGATAGTGATGATTTATGAAAACATGCGGTTTTGAGAATTTACTTACCTCATTTCTTTGAAAGTGACCCTAGAACTCTAATACGGGACAGTCCTGCCCGTCACGCAGCTGGAACACGACAAAATGCATGCTGTATCACGTGCCCTCGGAGCACTCGCTCCCTCATTTGGATTCCATCCGACACTTACAAGCGTTAGAGGTGAGGAGATGCGTGGCCGCGGCTGAGGGCTGGGAGGGACAGGGGAGAGGTCCTAACTGCACATCAAGGGGGCGTTAGATGGGCCGAGGATGGAGACGAAGCCCCGCCACCTCCTCAGCGAGGAGGGAAAGGAAGCTTGAGGGTCGAGAGGCTGAGAAGGTCCCCGGAGCGGACAGCGGACATTGGCCGTGGGGCCCGTGAGCGGCGTGCAGGGTGGGGGCGGCCTGGGGCTCGCAGCGGGCAGGACCTCAGGGCGGACCCCACGGCCTGTGGCTGCAGCAGGGTCCACGCGAACAGCTGCCGGGACTCAGGATGAGGAACTGCGGCGGTGCGTTGCTGGGCGCCCTCTCGCCCCCCCGGGGACCGTCTTCGCTGTTTCTCACACCCGCCGTTGAAATCCAGCCTGAGGCTGGTTTACGAAGAACCTTCCAGATGTTGCCAGCCACAGCACGCCGCGCTGTTACTAGGAATCGAGGCCGCTGTCCGGCAGTCCTGGCAGACGATGAGTCAGACGGGCTGTCCGGGCACCATCCGGGGCCCGGCACGGGGCCGCCCACGGTACGAGCGTGGTCAGAAGCCCGGCGAGGGGAGGGAGGCAGGCAGGCCAGTCAAACAACGGTGGGGAAGGAGCGTGGAGAAGGAAGAGCTGGGCGGGCCCCTCCCATGGGTCTGTCGCTGGGCGCCGAGGGCCGATCTGCACTGAGAATGACACTCGGCCTCAGCCGCCAGGCCGACAACATCCCTCTCGGCCTCTGCTGAGACAAAAGCACCCCATTTCCCTCGGACCTGACCCCCGACGGGCAGCAGTGGTCCTGTTTGCCGGGGCCACAACAGAGCCACACACGGACACAGGGGTGCAGGGCGCAGGGGCGTTCAGGACGGGACTCCCAGACACCTTCTTGGCTTGCTGCCGGAGCAGCTCAGCTCGGCTCCCCGTGGCCCGTTGGCGTGCGTGGCCAGGAGCCGGCGGGTATGTAGGGTTGGGGGGAAGCTCTCAGAGCGAGCGCTGTTGGCACTAACTCCACTCTCTGGGATAGTGGCTCTCTGGTCTCGACACTTCTTACATCACTGGGTTCGATTCCTGATCAGAGTTGCAGGGGTGCAGCTGGGCTCAGGCTGGGGACCGGCTGATTCTCACTTAGAAAAGCTTTGTGCAGGGGTGCATCCCAAGCCAGCACCCTCAGTGCCTCGGGGGGTGGGGTGGGAAGGGGCCACGCAGAGCCAGACGCCCGGGCTCAGCCCAGACTTCCCAGCTGGGGCAGGGAGGGGCCCTGTGTGGGGGACGCATCACACGCAGGCGCGCTGGCCAAATGGGAAACATACCGGATTTAGTTTTCACGGGAAAGGACATGCACGTGGCGTTAAGCACGTGGGAGTGCTGCTGAGTGGTCCCCGGATGTGGAGGTGTGCACAGGGGGACGGGGAGGGGCGAGGTCTGTGTTGATGGAAGTGACCTCCCACACGGAGGACAGACCACAGGCCCCAGAGGCCAGGGAGGTGAGGCGCTTCCCTGACCTCGCCAGCCCCGCCACGGTGAGCGGTGGGCTGTCATGCCGTCCTCAGTGTGGGCGCCATACCCACAGGCTCCCCCAGGGGACAGGACACGGCAGGGATGCAGGGCCATCCCGGGAGGCAGGGGATTCCTCTGGGGGTCCAGCTCCCCCCGGCCTCGCTGAACTCTGGAGGCGCACCGTGGTCCCACATGGTTCTACCGGCGTCTCCGCTTTCCCCTCCACCAGGGGCCCGCGCAGCCTCCGCCGGTGCCCACCCCGGCCCCACGGCCACTGTCCTACGGCGTCCCTCCTGAGGCTCTTTCCCATCTTGGAGCTGCTTCTCAGAGCAGGCGATCAGATGGAGGTCTGGGCCCGGCTCGCCCGGCACCCGGCAGGTTCCGAGGTGCCTGGCAGGTGCCGTGATGTAGGCATCTGAGCACAGACGGGCGAACAAAGCCCCAGCCAGGGAGGCCACAGGTGTCCCTAAGGGTGTGGGCCCTGCAGAAGGGTGCTGAGAGCCCGTGGCCCCGAAGAGTAATGAGGGACCGGGGGCCGCTGGTCGCAGAGTCGGTGGCCCTCACTGGCTTCAGAGAGGCGGGCCCTCCTCTCCGGCAAGGGGAGAGCGGACCGGGCCAGGCAGCGGGCGCAGACCTCACCGGCGCAGCCGCAGAGCCCGGGAGACGTCTGTGCGCTCGGCTCGCTCAGCCAAGGCAGGTGTGGTACACGAAGGTCACGGCCCTCGGGGAAGCCGGGGGCCCGAGCCAAGCTGAGGAACGAGAGCAGAAGGGGCAGTGGCCCATTTACTGCCACTCCTGATGCTTGGCCGGGAGACTTCCTGCTGCCCGTCCTCCAGCCCTGGCAGCCGGGGGAGCAGGGGTCCCGGGCCCTGACGGGGGTGCCCCCCTGGCAGGCGACACGCCCAGGGCCCCACCAGGGTGGGTGTTAGGGTGCTGCCGGAGCCCCTGTGTCCCTGGGCCCCCAGGCCAGAGAGGAGCGGCCATCCCTGCAGGGGTGAAACCCTGCCACACAGGAGGAGCTCGGATGCTTACCCGGCAGCGGGCAGGGGGAGGTGAGGGGAGCTCCTCCTCATGCCCTAGTCCCTGAGCCGGCCAGGGCAGGGTGGTGACCGCCGGCCAGAGGACGCGCTCACAGCATGTCACCTGGTGAGGTGGGCCGCGGGAGGAGGCAGTCTGGGGTGGACACTGAGGAAGGGGACGCTGTGGCCCCGCATCCACCACAGTGGCGACGGCGGCCACCTGTGCCGTGGGCCCCGCTCTCCTCCGCTACACCCCTCGAGCGCGGCCCAGCGAGCCGGAGAGAAGATCTGCGTGGGGTGGCGGGTGCCTAGTACATGCACCTCGGAACTCCAACTTGGGGGCCCGACCTCGGCCCTCCAGCCGCCTCGCCTGAACCCCCCGGGGCCGCCCTTCTGAGGGGGGCTGCTCCTCACGGATGACGGAGCCCAGAGGGGGCAAGGCAAGCCTGCTCTGGGGTTTCGGTTCTCTCATGGGTGACCTGGCCTCAGTCTGTGGACCCTTTTGTAGAAATTTCTAGAGCCGAACCCAGGCTGCTAGCGGACAACTTTCCCCATTCCTTCCCCCCTTCACTGGAGAGGGCCCGCATGTGGTCGCACTCCACAGGCTCTGCACTGTCTCTCACAGGTATCGGCCCTCAGCACCCCCTGAACGCTAGCCCCGTCCTGGCGTCTGCCTCCCGGAGGGCCGGCAACACGCCTTTCTCTGTGGCCACAGCTGCAAGAAGAGGTCTCAGGCTTTTTTTTTAATTGGGTTTTTATAATTTTTTTCAAATTGAAATATAAGGTGCATATTGACAAGCACATATCTTGAATGTACAGCCTGATGTATTTGCACAAAGTAAACACATGCATGTGAAACTACCCACTGAAGATATAGAACGTTCTAGATCCATTGAGCCCTTTCCCAGACATTACCCCCTCGAAAGGCAACCACTGTGGTAACTTCTACCACCATACGTTAATTTGGCCATTTTTGAATTTTATCTAAAAAATAGGAGAACACCATATATATGCCCTAGGTCTCAATTGACTTCCTCAACATTATTTGTGTCTTCGATATGTGTCCGTTTGCTGTGTGTAGCCATGGCTTATTCTGATATAATATTCCATGTTATAAATATACCAAAATGTATTCAATCTATTATCAAAGGACATTTGGATTATTTCTAATGTTTGGCTGTTATGATGATGTTGCTATGAATATTTTGGTACACACAAGTACGTCTGCCCTCCGGGTATATGCTTGTGAGGAATTACCGCATTTTGGAGTATGTGTATGCTGAGTTTTTATAAATACAGCCAAATGGTTTTCCAAAGTGCTTGCTCCAATTTACACTCATATAGCAGAGTGTCAAGCTTCCATTTGTCTTGCATTCTCTCTAATACTTAGTGTATATAAACATATATACATATGTATATATTTAAAGCTTTAGACATTTTGGTGAATGTGTAGTGGAGCTTCACTGTGGCTTTAATTTTGTGTATAGTGTGAGGTAGGAATCTTAAGTTTTTTTTATTAGATTGAATATCTAACAAAATATCAGTCAGGATATTCATTACTGATTTGTCATTACTGATTTTTTTAATCTGCTGTTTTGTCAGCAAAGAGAAGATAAAAACTTCAAATATGATTGTGCATTCGTCATTTTCTGCAGTCTTTTCTGTTACTTTTTGCCTTTATATTTTGAGGCTATTTTAGTTATATGCAAATTTAGGGTTTGACCTCTGAGATTGACCAATTTTTCACTATAAAATATTCTCCTTTATCTCTAGTAATGCTCCCTACTCTAAAATCTACTTTGTCTGTTATTAGTATAACTTCACTGGTTTTATTTTATTTAATCTTTGCAGCTTTCTTTTGACTAGTCTTCTCCTTTGTTAGTCTATGTTGTCATAGTTAAGGTGTCTCTCTTGTATTCAACTCACAGTTGTTTTTAAAAATTCAATCTTATAGTCTGTGTTTTGAGTAGAGAATATAGTCCATTTACATTTAATGCCATTGCTACTATTTTAGGTTTAAAGGAATCATCTTGCTATTGGATTTTTATTTATGTAATTTGTCTTTGGCATTTTTTCTTTATTACTTAATTTCGACTTGATACATAATTCTTGTTCAATTTTTTTGGCTCAATTATCTTTTTAGTAATTTATACTTTTCATTTTCCTTCAATGGTTTCCCTAGGGATTACAGCATGTATCCTTGACACATCATTATTCAATTCTACCTTAAGTTAGAAGATTCGTCATTTTGTGAGTACTTTGCAACGCTTTAATCCTACTTACTCCTCTCAACTTGGGAACTATTGTTATAATAAACTTTAATTTGACATATATTTTTAAACCCTGAAAGCCATTTCTATTATTGTTTTAAACGCCCAGTGTTCCTTTAGTTTAATCTAAATGTTAGCACTTTCCAGTTTCTTCTGGCATTGCTGTATTTCTGCCAGGAGTTTTTTCCCTTCTACCTGAACATCTTCCGATAGGGTTTACTTGACAGCCTGCTGGTAATCAATTCTCTGTGTTTGTCTGAAAACTTTTTAATACCCTTTCTTTTTTAGAAAAATGTTTATTTATTTTTGAAAGAGAGAGAGTGTGTGCGCACACATGCAAGTGGAAGAGAGAAAAGAAAGAGTATCCAAAGCAGGCTCTGCAGTGACAGCAGAGAACCCAATGTGGGGCTTGAACTCATGAACCGCAAGATCATAACCTGAGCTGAAGTTGGACACTTAACCGACTGAGCCACCCAGGAGCCCCTACATCTTCCTCTTCTTCTTTTTTTTTTTTTAAGAATGTCTGCCATAGATATAGAATTTTGTTGGTAGTGGTTTTCTTTTAGCATTTTACAGATGTTATTCTATCACATTCTGGTTTCAATGATGTCTGTGGAAAAGTTACCTTTCAATCTTATTGCTTCTCTGCTGGTCATGTATCTTTTTTCTCTTTTGCCTTTGTTTCTCTGAAGCTTTACTATGATGTGTGTACGTGTCTTTCCTTATGTTTTTTCCTGCTTAGGGTACGTTATCACTTTTGTGAAACTCTCACTGGGTATATCTTCAAATATTGCTCTTGCCCTTTTATCTTTGTCTTCTCTCCTGCTGGAAATCCAATTACACGTGTGATAGGTCTTTTCACCAAGTCCTGTGTGACTTATCTTCTCTCCTTGCGTTTCCAACCACTTTTTTCTATGCTTCTATCTGAAATATTTTCCAATGACCTCTCTTCCAATTTACTAATCCTCTCTTTTACTATACCTAATTTCCTTTTATTTATTTATTTATTTATTTATTTATTTATTTATGAGAGAGAGAGAGAGAGAGAGAGCAGGAACAGGGGAGGAGCAGAGGGAGAAGGAGAGAGAGAGTGTTAAGCAGAGCCTGATGTGGGGCTTGATCTCACATCTGCAATTATGACCTGAGTCAAAATCAAGAGTCAGACACTTAACCAACTGAGCCTCCCAGATGCCCTTCTAATTTGCTTTTAAGTTAATCTATGAAATTTCTACTTTAGTTTTTATGTTATTATTTTTTTAGTTCTAAAATTTCCAATACAGCATTTTTTATATACACAAGTTCTCTGGTGAAATTAATTTTTCATCTGTTTTCTTGGACATCTCTTTTTTTAATGTCTTTATTTTGAGAGACAGAGACAGAGAGCAAGCAGGGAGGAGCAGAGAGAGAGGGAGACACAGAATCCAAAGCAGCTCCAGGCTCCGAGCTGTCAGCACAGAGCCTGATGCAGGGCTCGAACCCACGGACTGTGAGATCATGACCTGAGCTGAAGTCACCCAGGTGCCCTGATGGACATCTCAATAATATTTATTTAAATTCTGTCTAAGAGAACTCAAATACCTGGATCACCTCTGGAATTGTTTCTGTGGTCTATATCTTTTTCTTAGTTTTCTGTCATTTGGAGCTATTTCCTGGTATGCTTGTAATTTTTTATTGAAAGTGAAATAATACATATGAAAGACTGTAAGCTCCTGAAAGATGCTATTGACTTCCAGAGACAAATTATTATTATTTTTGATAAATAGTTGAGTTTGGGAAGATCACCATGACCTACACGGGGCTTTTCTTTTCTTTTCTTTTCTTTTTTAATGTTTTAGTTATTTCTGAGAGAGAGAGACAGCGTGAGCAGGGGAGGGTCAGAGAGAGAGGGAGACACAGAATCTGAAACAGGCTCCAGGCTCTGAGCTGTCAGCACAGAGCCCGACGCGGGGCTCGAACCCACAAACCACAAGATCATGACCTGAGCCGAAGTCGGATGTTTAACCGACTGAGCCCCCAGGAGCCCCCACATGGGGCTTTTCTATTTGCAGTTCTCCCATACATCCTGGGGTCTGAACTGAAGGTGTAGGTCGTAGCCGGAACCCTTTCTCGCTGGCGGACCTGGACCCCAGGTTTTGTCACCCCAGCCCCACGAGACTGTTGGTGTCCCCGCTGAGCCCTTTAACCTCGTAGGAGCTGCTGTCGGCTGGCTTATTGAGTTCTCACCCTGAGACGTGCATCGTGGGCTTTGGGGAATGTCTTGAATGAAACTGCAGTGTTCTGGGCTCACTTGCATGCGATTCTTTTTCCTCTGGACCCTGCGCTCCCGCTGTGGCTGCTTTGGTAGCCCCAGGTCCGGGTCACTTCCTGAGTGACAAGCGCCAGCTCCCTTCCCTTCCTCCCATGCATGTTGCATGGACTCACCTCTAAGCATTTCCCTTCCTCCCAGGACCTTGGCCCCTGAAGTCTTGGCTGCCTTGCTTGTTCTCCAGAAACTTCCACCAGCTGCTCTCATGCACGCGTCAGCCTCTGTAAACCAGGAGGGTGAGTCTGCAAACAGCTCTGTCACAGCCACAAGTTGACTCTTGAATTCACGTCTCCTGTGCTGCCCTGTTTTCTGCTGGCCCAAGAAATTCCTAAAACTGAGAGTGGTTGTCCCCAAGGCTCACTTACCTTGTCAACCGCAGAGCGTAGGCTACTTGGCTGTCCAGGAGTGAAAGGGCCTCAGAGGAGGCTTTACCGTGGAGATCACCCAGAGCACCCAGGCCCCTGGGATTCACACTGCTGATCTGTTCAGTGTCCCAGAGAGCTGTTTGCCATGCCTGTTAGCGGTCAGGGATTCCCATTCACGGGACTTGCTCCCTACTGCTAAAATCTGCTATTCACCACCCTGCAAGGAAACACTTGGGAGAGCTCACTTCATCTCTGGGCCTCAGTTTCCCCTTCTATAAGGTAAGAAGGAGGATTAGTGTATCTGGGGTTCTTTCTTTCTTTCTTTCTTTCTTTTTTAATGTTTATTGACTTTTGAGATAGAGAGACAGAGGGCAAGTGGGAGAGGGCCAGAGAGAGAGGGAGACACAGAATCCAAAGTAGGGTCCAGCCTCTGAGCTGTCAGTACAGAGCCCAACGTGGGGCTTGAACTCACAGACCACAAGATCAGGACCTGAACTGAAGTCGGACTCTTAGCCAACTGAGCCACCCAGGTGCCCCTGAGGTGTTTTTTCTTGACACACCATCGCCTAGTTTTATCTGGGCTTTGCCATTGCCGAGGGGTCTACTCAAAGGGCTTGTTGATTTGAGGCAGGCCTTGGACCCGAGTGAGTAACCGTTTGAGCCTCCCTGTTCTTGGTTGGAGGCCGGTGAGTGTGCCTGCCGAGGTTTGGCGTCCACCTTGACAATATTGGCGATGTGATCACAATTTAATGTTTGCTAAACCAAAGCGTTTGTTCCATTTCTGCAGAGTACATGGTAGAGAGGCTTTCCCCACCCACTGTCGTCTACTGGCATTGGGTGTGGGGTGCTAACACATGTTCCCGGAGCCAGTCAGACACACTTGTTTGCTCACACTTAGATTGTCTACAGTGAACCCAGTTTGTTGTTTTGCTTCTACAGCTGACTGTGTGCCTTGCGGAACTATGAGCTGGGGTCATATGTCGTCCTATTTAAAGTCTGCCAAGGGCTTCCCATATCCTAGAATAAAACCAGTCTTGGCACGGCCTCCTTGCCCAGCCTCATCTGCACCATCTCTTCACGATACCCTAGCTCCCCAGGCCTCCTCCACAGCCTCCAGGGGCCCGGGCTGTACTGTCCCCTCTGCCTGGGCTGTGCCTCCCGTGGCCCTTCCCGGGGTTGGCTCCTTTTCTCCGTTAGCTCTTGAGCTCCATGTCACCTCGTTGGAGGCCTTCCTTGTGTCCTGATGGAAGGGGCACCTTGTCATTATTTCACACCCTATTCTTTTCCCCTCGAGCCGCCATCACAGTGTGTCGTTACATAGGCATTTGCGGGAATATTTACCAACTTGTTTTTCAGTTTAAATGCTGAATTGATACAAAAGAACATTTAACATCTATGTGCACAACATAATTAGAGTATGTTGCATGTCTGTGAACCACCCCAGATGAGGTCCTGGAGCTGCTCTGTGTGCAGGTGCGGGGCCCTTCCCTCCCCCACCCAGAGGCGACTGCCACCCTGAGTTCCGTATAACCCCCTTTGTGTTGCAGTTTGTTTTACTACATTATTTATAGTGCTCCTGCAGGATGTGAGTCTAGTTTTGTGCATTCTAAAACTTCATATAAATAGAACCACGCTGAATATACGCTCTCCGACTTTGCATAATGTCCTTGAGATCCATCCACGTTGGTGTGTTGAGTTGGATGCTGCTAGATAGCTTTCTGACTTTGAGCTGATCACGGTGACAGATCTCTTCTACATTGGACGGACATTTACATCGTTCTGGATGTTTGGTCTTGAAGGACAGCTGGCGGGAGCCTTCTTCCCCTCACAGCTACACACCTTCAGTGGCCGTCTCTGGTGCCAAAGTGCTTTCCAAGGGCCGTCTTCAGACCTGGGCTTTCCCGCCAGTCACCATGCCACGTTAGGGCAGCCCGGGCTCCCCATCATCTCCTCTAGGCAATAGATCACCCTTCCCTCTTCTCTCTCTTATTGATATCTTCTATCTATTATCTATCTATCTATCTATCTATCTATCTATCTATCTATCTACCCATCCATCCATCCATCCATCCATCACCTATCTATCAGTCATCTATCTACCTACTACGTATGTATGCATCTCCCTCTCTCTCTTCCTCACTGTCTCTATCTACCAATCCACCTATCTAGCTTTCTGTCACCTGTCTCTAATTTACGACCCTTTTCAAGGATCTTGCTCATTTTATCCATACTGTGTCCCCAGTGATTACAACCCCCCCAGACCATCCCAGGCACTGAATGCTCATCTGGGGAATAAATCGGTGAATGGTGGATAAGTCTCTTTCTTCCTCTAGCTGATGAGAGTTCAGATTTTAGGTGAAGGTGTTGGTCAGATCTGTTTAGCTCAGCTCTTAATCACAAAGACCTTATGAGGTGCCTGGCTTCCGGCACCCTCAGGACAAGGATGGCCCCAGTGATCACTGAGCAGGGCCTCTCTTCATTGAGAAGTGGTGGCTCTGTCCTGCTCTGACGGGTGTGTGACTGGTATTTGTGTGGTGAGGGGCAGTGGAGGTGGGGAGAAGAGGCTCACCTTGTGCAGAAGTCACTGGACTTCACTTACCACCTGCACGTTATTATTACATGCCCTATGGCTGGGACAGCTCAGATACTGATGCCCTGTGCTCAGCAGAGGGGACTGGAGAGGGCAGGCTTTCTGGAGCTGCCCTGGGACACCAGATCCCACAGCCTGCAGCCCAGCGACATGACTGCCTGCTTGATTGGTTAATTAATCAATTAACTAATTAACCCACCTAATACCCAGTGAGTTCTTACTATGTCCAAGATACATGATGGGTTTTGGGAGCTACAGTGGGGACAAACTATAAATGGTTAATTTTGTGGTTCCACAGCAAATTATTTTATTAAATAAAAATAAGAAAAATAACATGGGGCAAGATATAAAGAAAATGTTCCTGTGGCAGGAATGGAATTTTTCTCTCAAGCCAATGCCTCGGAGGTGGCCATGTGGCTCCGGATCCTGGCTCAACCTCGTACTGGCCATGCGGCCCCGGCCATGAGGCTGACCGGTTCCATCCTCCCTCACCAACAATATGGGTATATGTTTGACTTTGCAGCATCATATTGGGCTCCAAATATAACATACGTAAGACCTACACACATCACATGGTACATAAGAAAAGTGAGTGTTAACATCACTGAGTTCTTCCTCTTGTCCTGTATGAGTTTACCTCCTAGATTGTGAGAAAACACCCCCCACTAACCCAGAACATTCTGTGTGAAATGTTGGGAGCCCCCCAGAGCGTGAGTGAGTGCCCTGGGAGAGGCTGACATGGCGCCACGGCTCCCGGGAGCTGGCCAGACGCTGGCGGCCTGCCTTGGCGCTGCCTGGCTCTCCTGCGCAGCTGAGCGGTTTCCCCTCGCAGGCCGGAGCAGCGATGTCTCAAAGCGCAACCCCTCTCCCCTGCCGGCGCCCACACACGGACACTCCTCTGTAGACCGTCCTGACCAGTGCTCGTTAACACAACTTGGCAGCTTCTCTTATTTTTCTCCTCAAAGTTGGCTTCTTAAAGAAAGGGGCTTTACCCTTTTACTCTCATGAACATGTTAGCATATTAAAAAAAAAATAAGAAAACAGTTTTGGGGGCAGCTGGCTGGCTCAGTCAGTGGGGCATGCCGCTCTTGACCTCAGGGTCATGAGTTCAAGCCCCATGTTGGGTGTACAGATTGCTTAAAAATAAAATCTTTTGTTAAAATGTTTATTTATTGTGTGTGTGTGTGAGAGAGAGAGAGAGGGAGGGAGGGAGAGAGAGAGAGCAGGCGCATGCACGCCAGAGTTGGCAAGGGGCAGAGAAAGGGAGAGTCCCAAGCAGGCTCCACAACGTCAGCACGGAGCCGGACACAGGGCTCCATCTCACAAACCGTGAGATCATGACCTGAGCAGAGATCAAGAGTTGGACGCTTAACCATCTGAGCCACCCAAGCGCCCCTTAAAAATAAA
Source organism: Hyaena hyaena (assembly GCF_003009895.1). Taxonomy (NCBI): domain Eukaryota; kingdom Metazoa; phylum Chordata; class Mammalia; order Carnivora; family Hyaenidae; genus Hyaena; species Hyaena hyaena. Next base: position 1,584,916 of record NW_024080664.1, on the reverse strand, counting down.
ATCTTAAAAAAAAACAGTTTCAAGGAGTGTTTTTTTTTCATACTGAATCATTCTTCATCTTTTTCCTGCCCCCCCCGAGTGGAGGGTTGACCTAAGCTGGCTGAGGGAGTGAAGCCACCTGCCAGCCTCACGGAGCACTGGGCAGAGAGGAGAGTCACCTAGCGCGGCTCAGGGAGCTGCTGTTCCGGAAAGGGCAGCAGAGAGCTCCCCTGGACCAGCGAGACGTTGGCCCCTGTGCGCTCCAGACACCCGGCCTCAGCGCGCCGGCCACAGCTCAGAACTTGGCTCAGGAAAAGCGTCCACAGCCAAGGGGGGGGGCCCAGCAGTCAGTCCCACTGCGCGGACAGTTCGCGGCTTTCGGCGACCCGTCTTTCATCTCCCTCTCGTATTGTACTTTAAAAACGTCCTATTTTCGGCTGCCTCGACGACCCCAAGCACGTGCCGTGAGCTCCCGCCCAAGTGGCCAGGCCGCTGCCCTTGCCCCCACCCCCCTTCTTGCCCTCACCCCCCAGCTGTGACTGGGTGACACTCCAAAGCCCAGTGACCCCTCCCCCGGCTTCCTGCGGACTCCACCTCCACGCTGAGCCCTGAGGAGAGGCTCTGGGGTCCCCACCCGCCGTGAGCCCGCCCGCTCCCTGGGCGCCCCCCCCACGTGGCCCCCGCCTCCCTCCTCCAGGACCTGCCGGAACGATAAATCCTCTGATTTCAGGCTTCCCAGAGTGTAATTTCCCATTTAAACCAGACAGAGTCTACACCGCAGGCTGCAAGTGAGGACCGTGGCAAGTCCGTCACGTCACCAATCTCAGCAACAAGCCCTCAAAACAGCGACTCGCCCCTGTTTTGCGACGAGGAAACCGCGGATGCAGGCAGCTCATGGCATGAGTAGATGTTTACTAGGCCTGAGCTCCTACTCATACTGTTATTTGAAGGAACCGCTCTGTCCAGTGAAGGCTGGCATTGTGGGTTCGGGAAGTGGCCCTGAAGAGCTGGCCGCAAGTGGCGGGCTCAGGAGAGCCGTCGGCACCCGCCAGGAAGCTGGGCCCCGTGCGCGGCCAGGGCAGGGGCGGCTCTGGGCTCCCACTGGCCCGGGTGTGCCTGGTGGAAATGAACGTGAGCCCGTCGCACGTGGAACTGGACACGCTCCAGGGCTTTCCCCTGGGCTCGCCTGGCGCGTTTCTGACGCACCGTCAGGACCCCGGTCACCCAGCTCCTGGAGGCTTGGTTGGTTATCCATTAAAGACTTCATTCAGCTTTTAAACAGAAAAGTGTGTCCCACCGGATGTGGACCCTTACTTGTGAAGGGCCAGTCTACCTGACACCTGATTTCACGCTCAGTAGGTGCTTTCCCCTTGCTGAAGGGCAAGCCTGGGAAGAGGAACTGGCCTTCCTGGGTGTGCGCATTCATGGTAAAGAAAGCCCCGGAATGTCTCTGAGAAGTGGACTTGTGTGTGACCTCTGCGCCCGGAGAGCTGGAGCCCCGAGGAAAGAGCCCCTTCTGCAGGTCGTTCACCGCCTGGTCGTTTGCGTGGCGGTGCTCGCGGTGCTGGGGCCGGGGCTCCCGTGGGTCTCCTTCCCTGCGGGACCAGCGCCTCTGTAAGGTGGCACTCAACCACCTGCCTCCAGTTAGGCTGCACACAAGGTGTGGAAGGTCAACTCTGCCTGGATTTGGGCAGGAACAAGCCGTGGGGGGCGGGGGGGGGGGCGTTCAGCTTGGGTCTGGTGAAGACACTCGTGAAATTAACTTGAAGTTTCAAACACTTTGTTTTGTAAACGCAGCGAGTACCCATCAGCAGTGCCTGGGGTCGGGGCGGCAGAGGTGAGTAAGACAGGTCCCTGCCCCGCCCCCCCCTCCCCCCGGGAGGGCAGGACACCAGGAAGCCATCGCCGGCCACGTCCCTGTGGAAGGAAGGAGGGCGGGCCTCGCGCCAAGGTGGCTCTTACTTTCCGAAGGACCTGTGACCGGTTTGAGCAAGTCGGCCGGGCTCTGGGGGCCTCAGGGGGTCTTCCCACGGCGCCCCCTGACCTCCTTTGCTGGAGGAGAGCCATCCCCATGACACCTGCCCCCGAAGCGGCTTCCGCCCCGGGCACTTTCACTCGCCCAGGCCAGCGCGACGCCTGGCACCCCGAGCGTGAGGGCGGAGCCGAGGGGCCCGGCTCTGGAGCGAATCGCCCCGTGCTGCTGCGTCTGGGGTTCCAGGATCCCACGCGTGGAATGTGCTCGGTGAGCACAACGCGGCTGCAGCTGAAACTCCCAGACGACGGGGCCCATTGTTGTGAGCGACTGGCTTTGCTGTTGTTTCTCCAGCTCCCAGACGCTCGGACAGATCCATTTGGAACTTGTTTTTCTTTGTTGTTGTTTAATAAAGCAGCAATCATATACCGTGTGAGATAATGGAATGGTTGAGTGCAGACTTGAATTATTTTATTTTATGGAGTCTTAATTAGATTTGTAACGCAGAGCTCCTAACCACCAAATGTTTGCTCACATTTAATGAGACCTGTTACAGACACGTGGAGAATTGTAATTCTCCCCTTAGCTCAGCGACGATGACGCTGCAAAGTGGAGCTGACATCAAGGCGCCCTGGACGCCCTTGACGCGGTGGGGGTCAGGTCCCCCACACGGGCTCCCCCGGCTGTCTTTGTGTGGCCACGCAGAAGGACCCCCCATCTTCATTAAACTTTTAATGGTTTGCCCTCCCGCCTGAGCCGCGACCTGGGTGGCCCGGCTGGCCCTGCTGCTGGGCCACGCGGAAGGTCCTCTGCCCAAAGCCCGTGACTTCAGGGCTCATCACACCCCGCCTTCCACGGGTCATGCCCGGATGCGGGGTCGGGACCCTTGGGGGTCAAAACCAATGTGCAGGTGGGTTCTGCACATGATTTCTTGTGAGGGTATCTAAGTCAAACAGGAGATCAGATTTTAGCGTAACGGTGTCCCATGCGCCTTCTCTTTATCCGGAATTCACATGATGAGGGTCCTGTGCTGTCACGTGCCTGACCCGGCAACCCCGCCTCCTCCTCGTCCCGACGGCAGGAGACTGCGTCCTCGGTCCTTCTGCCCCCCTCCCGCCCGCCCCTTCTTCCCTTCCCGGATTCCCTAGAAAACGGCAAAAGGCCGTGAGTGCTGCTAAGAAAATCACACTTGGAGCCGGATAGCACTCAGAACCCCCCGGCAGCACCCAGAAGCCCTCAGAGCACCTGGACCTCCAGCAGCACCCAGCACCCCCAGGAGCACCCAACACCGCCAGCAGCACCCAGCACCCCCAGGAGCACCCAACACCGCCAGCAGCACCCAGCACCCCCAGCAGCGCCCAGTACCTCTCAGCAGCACTCAGCATCACCCAGCATCACCCAGAGCTCCCAGCAGCACCCAACATCCCTAGCAGCACCCCAGCAGCACCCATCGCCCCTCCCAGCATCACCCAGCACCTCTCCCAGCAGCACCCAGCATCTCTCCCGGCAGCACCCAGCACCGCTAGGAGCACCCAGCACCCCCAGCAGCACCCACTGCCCCTCCCAGCAGCACCCAGAGCCCCCAGCAGCACCCAGCACCCCTAGGAGCACCCAGCAGCCCCAGCAGCACCCACTGCCCCTCCCAGCAGCACCCAGAGCCCCCAGCAGCACCCAGCCTGTGTTTCCTGAGGGGGTTCTTATTCCCGAGATCTCACGGGTGGCTGGAGGCAGCGGGACAACCTGCTCGTCAGTGAGCAGACAGGCGCAGCTGGCACCCAGCCGGATGGATAATCACGGGGCCGGGTGCTGCAAATGTCCGGACCTGCTCGCGGACCCTCCCGGCTTCTTTCCTTTGTCCTCAGTACCGTGTCAGAGCACCTCTAAAATGGAAGTAAAGACCCGGACAGGACAGCCTACTCCCGGGCCAGGGCTGGTGCTAAAATGCTCTCCAGGCTGTGCATCCTATACCGAGAGCTTTGGAATACCCCTCATCTTGTTTTTAATTGATGAATTTGCAGAGTGTGCCCTGTGGCTTACTGGACACAGAGAGAATGAAAATGATGAGTTTAAATCAAAAGGCAGTTCCAGCATTTTCTGTGCCCCTGGTGGCTCATCCTCCATGCGGTCAGTCCTCCCCCACTGCCTCAGGCCCTCGGGCTCCCCCTGCCGGTGCCCCCTACCCTCCAGCCTGTCCAAAGCCATTCAGGGGCCTGCCCTCTCCTCCCCTTCAGTTTCAAGGGCAGATGCGGCAAAGACCCTCCCCAGCCTGGCCAAGGGAAGGCTCACCTCCCCACCCTGCCTCGCCTGGGGCGCCGGGGAGGATCTGCAGCACCCTGGGGTGAGGACTCCCCGGGTCCCCTGAGCCACTCTCCCGGGCCTCCTTCTCCTGTGAGTTCAGTGGAAAGAGGCTGGCATTTTTCAAAATGCACTTTACTGAAGATGTGGGTCAAGGGGAAACAAACCCACGGAAAGGGCACCTACTGGTCACCTTGGCAGAGCAGATCTGTCCCCTGAGAGAGCCCGAGACTGGGAGACGGAGCCAGGATGCGGGACAACCCTCCCACGCGCGAGGGCTGTGCAGGCTTACCTTGGACGCGGAGTTCCCACATCCTTAAACGCAGGTGATGCGGGTGCCCGTCCCTGAGGCTGAGCCCCCCTCCCTTTGTGTGGCCTCCTGTTCACGGGGCCTGGGCGCCCCCTTACCTTCCCAGACTGCCGTCTCTTTACCAGTGTTGGTGGGGGGCTGGGCAGCCTAATGGGGAGGTCCCTGTGCACTGACGCCCAGGGCTCCGCTGGCAGCAGCTTCTTCTCTTCACCCAGAGCCCTTCCTGCAGACCAATCAGCCCCGGACGCCGCTTGCTCCTGCGGCCTGGGGTGGGAGCTCGTCCCTGGGAACCCCACCAGGAGAGGTATTTCCTCTTGTTTCGCTGGCACGGGACCCGCTTCTCTGGTCTGTCTCCTTGTCACCTACAGAAACTCCCACCCCCGGGTGGAGATCTCAGCCCACATACGGGGCCGGGAGCACCGACAGGTCTAGAGCGTGATCACCACTCAGGCCCCACCTGGCACAGCTTCCTGCTTGGGCTGCAGCCCTGTGTGTGGGAGGCGTCCTCACCCCACCTCCCAGCTCAGAGCCTGCCTGCCAGTGAGGTCCCGCTGTCACCACCACCCTGACCGATGCAGGCAGGGCTCTGGGCTCTCCCAGGGGTGAGTCGCTGGACCACACTGGCCGTTCTGATAGATGTGCCGACCCACCGCACATTGCTGGGGGGCACGGGCAGTCAGTATGACCCACACTCACGCCACATGTGAGCGGATACAATGGCAGTCCGCGATTGTCTTCAGATGTGCTCTGAATTCTGAGCCAGCAGCCCCTTACAAATCCAACAGGAGGTGGCCTGTGGTTGTCTGTCTCTAATAAGGCCCCTGGGTGCCCCCATAGGCTCCTCCCCACTGTGCCCGAGTGGGTGTGAGTGATTGGAAGTGATGACCCGCCCCTTCCGAGATTAGGTGCTAAGGCACTTGGGCTTCCGTTCAGATGCTCTCTCACTTCCTTGGACCCATTTCTCTGGGAAAGCCGACGGGACAAAGCAGTGAGCCCTCCAGTCAGCAACCAGGAGCGTGAGCTTGGAAGCAGAGCTTCAGACCCAGCCGAGCCTTCAGATGAGACCACAGCTCAGGTGTAGCCTGACTGGGTCCCACGGGAGACCCTGAGCCAGAACCACCCAGCCTGACTCCCCTAAGGTTTCTGACCCTCAGAAACTGTGAGATAATGAACATTTGCTGCTTCAAGCTGTTGCGTTTTTTATTTTCTTTTAATGTTTATTTATTTTTGAGAGAGAAAAACAGTATGAGCGGGGGAGGGGTACAGAGAGAGAGGGAGACAAAGAATCCGAAGCAGCTCCAGGCTCCAAGCTGTCAGCACAGAGCCTGACACGGGGCTCGAACCCACAGACCTTGAGATCATGACCTGAGCTGAAGTCTGTCGCTCAACTGACTGAGCCCCCCAGGTGCCCCACAAGCTGCTAAGTTTTTAAGAAATGTGTTGGGCCACAGTCGATAACTGACACGCAGCTCCAGCACTAACGGGGCACAGCCACAGCTCCCTGCGTCAGAGTCAAGCGGGCGTCAGAGGACCAGGGTCCAGGGGTGCTTCATGCAGCCCCAGCTCTTCTGGCAGCCGCCCCCATGGACCCTAAGCCTGGTTTTCCTACTGCACAACATGCCCAAAAGTGCTGTCCTCTCCATAGGCTGGGAACGAACGCTGAGTTAGGACTTAGAACACTGCCTGGGACACAGGAGTGACTCACTCAGGACCTGTCCAGGTACCCGCCTCTCGCTGCGTTTCTGGAGTCTGTAAAGCAGAGGCAGGGCTCCGAGAGACACCATTTTAGGGGCTGGGAAGGAAGTCTGAGACCCCTCGGGGTCCCCCAGGTGCTCGGGGGAAGGCAGAGAGGTGGGTGGCCTTGGGAAGGGCCAAGGGGCACCAGGGCAGGGGACGCAGGCCCTCTCTGGCCCCGACGGAGGCCCTCCTTTCAGCCGGTGCCGCAAGTCCAAAGGAATGCGGACAATGGGCAGACAGAACAGGGCTCCCAGGCGGCCCCACGCCCTCCTTCCTGGAACTTAAATGCCCAGAAAACCAGCCGGAGGGGCCACTGGCAGCCAGATGAGGCAATTACATTTTTTAAGCAATGGAAGTAACTGAACTGCCTGTAAACGTTAGAGAAAAGCTTATGTAAAAAGTTGGTAAAGAGCTATAATCAAAATGATTACAAGGTATAACAAGAAGACAAAAGAAGTAGAGCCAGAAATTAAGGACATTAAACAAAGAAGCCAACAGCTAACCAGTGACTGCAAATGGCATTAGGTCTTGGGGAAAAATTGCTGGGTGTCTGGTGGGAAAAGGCTGTTTCTAGAATGTGCTTAACCCAAAGGAAACAGAAATGTTCTCCCCACAGAGAGAGGGTGGGAAAGTGAAACGAGGAGTTGTTTGTCTGCCTAGGTTGCTGGCCAAGTCGCTTAGAATGACCTGGAATACGAGCAGGAAGCGTCGGCAGGTCACGCTGCCTCTCTGTGCCGTCGGGACACGCGGCGTGTGGCACTGGGAATGGGCAGGTGCTGTCTCATCGGTACAGAGCGGGGCCCCCAGCCCGCACGGCCAGCCCCCCACCCCCAGGCCTGGCCAGGAGAAGACCCTCCATCCCACCGAGGGGCTCGGAATCTGGCGTGCCGAAGAAGGGGGGCCAGGCTGCCCCTGGGGTCTCACCGCTGCGCCACGTGACGTGGCTGAGTCCCTGCGTCGAAGCCTCTGTGTCCGCAGACAGGGTGCTGCTCACGTGAGGTCGATTCCCGCTGCCCCGCCGCACAGACCCCAGGAGCCTGGCACCTGACGGCGTCGCCCGCCACGGCTGCAGAGCCGTCTAAGGCGGGACGCAAGTGACGCCAGCCCTGAGTGAGTCCCGCAGAAGGCACGTCCTCTCTGCCCTCACATTGTAGCCCTAATTATACACCCTGAAACGTTCTCCTCGGGGTAGTTGCCCGAAAGGTTGTAATTTGTTATTTTAAAGCACCTTATGCATGAGGTACGTTTACTTCCGTTGCGGCCTTCAGACGGTGGTGGGGTAGGATGCAGGGTGACCTGGTCCTGGGGTTCAGGGCCCAAACTCGGGTGCGGGGGCCACGATCAGGTGACGGAGCCACATCCCCGCCTACAGACCCCGGTTCGGAACGTTCCAGGACAGAGGGAGTCCTGGGCACACTCACACCTTCAGCTGCCCGGGCACATCCCTCTCCCGCCCTGCTGCTCTGGGCTCTGGGCCCAGTTCTGAAACTTCCAGAGGCTTCCGAAGACTCAGGCTGCACTCCACAGAAGCAGACCCTGAGATGCAGCCTGTGTGCATGGGGTTTATTCAGGAAGTGCTGTCTAGAGAGACCAGGGACTCGAGGGGCAGGGCAGGGAGGGGGGGGGCCGGGAGGGGTGTCCAGGTGGGGCTCCCCCCGTGTGGACCCCAGAGAGCTCAGGGGGTCCTTGGGGTTGGCACCCTACAGCCACGTCCCAGGCAGTCACTGGCTGACCGCGTGTGAGCCCCCAGACAGGCACCGCCTGGAGCCTGGGGAGCCCCCAAGGCGTACCGAGGCCCAGGTGGGTACCCCGAGCCTGCACGTGGGGATGGGGGCATCTGGAGGCAAACCCTTGGCATCCGCTCCCTGGGTTTCGCTCTGGGCTGGCGAATGTCTTGTCCACATGGTCCGACTCCTTCTCGGGCACCTCTCATTTACCTTATAAACATTCAGAGCCCAGCATTCCCAAAGACCCTCAACAGTAATTAAACGTAGCTTTTTATTTTTCTGCTGGTGAGGGACCCCTAAAACTGCAAACTGGAGAAAAGTGGCGGGTCATAGAAGATGTTCCAAAAAGCAAGTAATCACACTATTTCAATGTTTGTTAATGTTTGTTTATTTCGAGAGACAGAGCACGAGCAGGGGAGGGGCAGAGAGAGAGGGAGACGCAGAATCCGAAGCAGCTCCAGGCTCGGAGCTGTCAGCACAGAGCTCAACACAGTCTTGAACTCACCATCTGTGAGATCATGACCGAGCTGAAGGCAGACGCCCAGCCACCTGAGCCACCCAGGCGCCACAGTAATCACACTATTTTAATTTTCCATCCACAAATACAGCTAAACATCGGAGCTTGATTCCTAGCCCAGCGCCTGGCGAGTCGGTGTCCCACTCCGTCTTCCTTCCCGGTTTGGCAAGAATGTACCTCGGATGGGTTTCCAACGTGACCGTGGAGAGTGAACTGTTTCAGGGACTCGGTGCGAGGGTGGCAGGGACACTGCCTGAGAACCAGTCACCAACCAGAGGAAGCAGGAGCTGGGTCCAGTCCTTCCCAGCAGACAGGGCCCTTTCCTTTCCTGGGGATGGACAACCAGACGGTGCAGAACTTTGACCTTGAACTTTAACCCCGCTCTTCCTAGACCGACACTCCATCATCCTGATGCTCCCCTGGGACCATCTGGGACTCTGGGGTCAGGGTGGCCCTGTTCTGTCCCTTCTGTCTCGTGTGAACCACGGTGTGGGGATCCCGGGGGACTTTCTGCAGGAGGGGGCGTTTGAATCTGCGGTGAGATGCAGCCTTAGCTGGGGAGTGGGAGGGGCCTGCTGTGTTGGAGAAGTGGGAGCAGAGGGCCTGACTCCGTGGGGCCGGAGCGCAGGGGCGGGCGAGCCATGCACTGAGCGGAGAGGGCTCTGTGCCTCAGGAAGCAGGAAGCCATACCGTTTTTGAGGAACAGAGTAAAGCAACGTGCCCAACAGAGGACAGAAATGATTATGTATGCAACTTGGGCTATAAGAAGAAGAAACTACAACGTGAAATGCTGACAATAATTATGTTAATGATATCATGGGCTGCATAATAGCTCCCAAATGCTCTGGGAAGAAATTACACATGCAGACAGGTTCAAGCCCTTAAAAGTTAATTATACCAAATCTGAGATCCTCAATATAGGGCCTTCCCATGTTTAGAGAGGGTAATAGCAAACTCGGAAAGATTTTTAATCTAACATATACCCATCCTTCAAATTACGATATCTGAGAGGCGCTGCAGATCCCGGCAGTAAACAGTTTGGAGGTTAATTACTCTCCAGTGAAGAGTCAATTAGAGAAGGAATTCTCTCGTCTCCCCGTTCAACATAAGCAGATTAAAACAAACATTTCAGACCCCCGCCAGAACCAGGTTCGCAAAGTAAAATTACTAGTCTGCTTCACTTTTTGTTTAAAAAAGTCACCAGGGTGGCTAAACGCAACATGGAGCCGCACGGGGAGCCCGGCTGGGCCGCCCCCCGCAGCCTGACGCTGGCCCGCACGAGCCTGAGCCTGACGCTCCCGTTGCCCACGACGGCTCCCCTTCTGTGGCCTTCCTTCCCCCCAGCCCCCAGCGCCGCGGTCCCTTCCCCCTCCCGCGTCCCTCGCATCGCTGTTCCCTCTGTGAGCCCTCAGACAAGTGTGCACCTTGGCCTGCGGAAGTCTGCATGTCCCGGGCAGGGCTGCGGCTGGGAGCTCACCACCGCCTGCCTCTCCCAGGGCCGCGCTGACGGCCGCCCGCTGCTGGCCGCACACCCGTGACCCACGTCCTGCTGTGCAGCTTCCTCTCGCTACAGGAATGAAATGGGGGCCTTTGCATTTGAGGGAAGAGGGCGGTCGTAGGACAGCGATGAAGGATGCTGACTGTGCGATACACATGCGGGGGGTGTGTGTGGGGGGGGAGTGTGTGGGTGGTGTGTGTGTGTGTGGTATGTGTTTGTCTATGTGCGTGTGGTGTGTGTGTGTGGTGTGTATGGTGTGTGTGTGTATGTGCGTGTATGGTGTGTGTGTATGTGCATGTGTGGTGTGTGTGTATGTGTGTGTGGCGTGTGTGGTGTATGTGTGTGTGGTGTGTATGTGTAGTGTGTGTGTATGTGTCTGTGTGTGGTGTGTATGATGTGTCTGTGTGGTGTGTGTATGTGTGTGTGTGTGTGGTGTATGTATGTGTACGTGTGTGTGTGGTGTATGTATGTGGTGTGGTGTGCGGTGTGTGTGTGGGGTGTGTGGTGTGTGTGTGATGTGTGTGTGGGGGGGTGGGGGGGTGTGTGTTATGCATGTGGTGGGGTGTGTGGGTGTGTGTGTGTGTGGAGTGTGTGGGTGGTGTATGTGTGTATGGGGTGTGTGTGTGTGTGGTGTGTGTCTGTGCGTGTGGTGTGTGTGTGTATGTGTGTGTGTGGTGTGTATGGTGTGTGTGTATGGTGTGTGTGTATGTGTGTGTGTGGTGTGTGCGTATGTGTGTTTTGTATGTGTGTGTGGTGTCTGTGTGTGTAGTGTGTGTGTGTATGTGTCTGTGTGTGGTGTGTATGGTGTGTCTGTGTGTGGTGTGTGTGGTGTGTGTATGTGTGTGTGTGTGGTGTGATGTGGGGTGTGTGTGTGGGGTGTGGGGTGTGTGTGTGATGTGTGTGTGGGGGGTGGGGGGTGTGTGTGTTATGCATGTGGTGGGGGGGTGTGTATGGTGTGTGGTGTGTGTGTGATGTGTGTGTGGGGGGGTGGGTTGTGTGTTTGTTATGCATGTGATGGGGGGTGTGTGTATGGTGTGTGGTGTGTGTGTGATGTGTGTGTGGTGTGTGTGTGTTATGCACGTGGCGGGGTGTGGCATGTGTGTAGACGTGTGGGTGTGCACGCGTGCACTGGCCGCCCCGTGCCCTCAGCTGCGCCCGGAGGGCAGGAGACCCTTTCCTGGCGGATCTCTAGGTTTCATCAGCTTCCAGACCGGCCGCCGTGCCACGTGCTGGAAGGTCTGCTCGTCTGTGACAATTTTAACAGCTTGAATGGGGCACAAAGCACACATTAAAGGGTACAGTTTGATGCATTTGACACTCACAGGTGCACACACGTATGCACACGCACCTGAAGCCGTCACCGGGCTCAGGCCCGTGGGCACTCGCCAGCCCGGTGTCCCTGGTGCCCCTCGGCGAGCCCTCTGTCCCGCCCCCTCCCGCAGCGCCCACCCACAGGCAATAACTGACCCACTTTATTTTCTAGAAACATCTAGAAATGGGAACGCAGCACATATTCCTTATGTTTTAATTCAAAAATGATCATACAGCAAGATACTTCTCTTGGTGGACGGTTCCACGAGTATTAACAAATGAGCCATTCGTGTGACGTCACAACTTTTCCGGAGCCTTCTCCGGGATGCAGCTCAGCTATAAGGGGAGTGTGATGCTTCGGATCTTTGTCCTGGGGCGGGGGTGGGATCCGGGGCGAACTCCGTCCACTGTCGAGGCAGATTCCTTCCCAGTGTTCTGGACGCCCATGAACAGTGTTCTCAGCCTCGTGCAGCGGGCGTGTTCCTCCCCAGTTCTTCCGGGTGGTTCTCAGGGGAGGGTGTCCCACGCACACACCTTAGTGGGCACTAAGCTCACAGTTCAAGGGGGTTTGGCCTCTGCATATTCTCCAGAACGTTCTCTGTGAGCTGCCTTCTCTCTGGGCTCTGCCTGGCTCCGCAGCCTCCATCAGCTTGGCCCCCCGTGCAGTCCCGGCCTCACCCTCTTTGTTTCCGTCCCTCAGGGAGCGCCGGCCAACTGCCGCGACGTCCAGTGTCTTGGCCACTTCTGGTTCCCACACTTTGTCCAGGAGGTTGGTTATTTCGAGAGAGCGGGTAACTCAGCCCGGCTGCTCCCGCTGCTCCGTGGTGGTGGGAAGGGCAGCTCAGGGCAATTAACCCTTCGCTGCTGGGTTAATTTATGACCCTCCATGGCCGCAATCCTATTTATTTTTCCACATAGACTCTAGAATTACCTTGTCAAGTTCCTGCTGCTATTTTATTAGGATCACATTAGGCTTTGCCAAAATCACAAATGCAGCAATTCTGAAAATTGAGTTCCTGCCTCAAATTGAGATCTACCTTGCTGTGTGTCCTTGAGTCTAGTTTTCTGTACCTCAATAGACTGTTAAATTCCTCTTAATATGGTTTTGCGAATTTCTTGTCCAATTCCTTCATATTTTAAAACAGGTTATTATTGGGGTGCCTGGGTGGCTCAGTTGGCTAAGCGTCCAACTTCGGCTCAGGTCATGATCTCATGGTTCATGGGTTCAAGCCTGGCATCAGACTCTGTGCTGACAGCTCAGAGCCTGGAGCCTGCTTCAGATTCTGTATCTCCCTCTCTCCATGACCCTCCTCTGCTCACACTGTCTCTGTCTCTCAGAAATAAATAAAACATTAAAAAAATTTTTTAAATAAAAAAAATAAAATAAAAGAGGGTATTATTTGTATAAGAACTTGGTATATTTATTGGGAACCAGCATTGCATTAGGGGTCTAACGACTCTCACCATATTCAATTACGTGTTCAGCTCTCTTTGCATGTGGAAAGCAAATAATCAGACACTGCTGCCTTTCTGATTTAGTTGCATTTTCTTCCTGTGTTGCTCAGCACTTCTGGAAAAGTGATGCATACTTTGGAATGTCCTCGCTTTCAACATTAAAGAGAGCACTTACTTTCTCTCACTGCTAAGAATGATTCTGGCTTTTTGTCTGAGATTATTAATATTCTGATGCTCCTAAGGAGCTATCCAGGTGTTTCTTCGTTATTTTTATTAAGCATTGAATTTTACAGAGTGGCTTTCAAAATCTAAGGAGGGGAGATGTCTTGTTCCACCCAGATGAAGTAGCCCCAGCCCTCCCAGCTTCCGGAAATCTCCCACGTACACAGCAAACAGGCACAGGAAGAAGGAAAAGTAGAAGGGAGGAGGGGGGGTGCCAAGGGACTCGGCTCAGGAGAAATGAGTCCCTGGGCTCCCTTACCGCCTCCAACCCCAAAACTGACAGCAGGCATGGACAAAAAGGCTTTAAGAGCCGTGCGTTCCTCTGGCCAAAGGGCAGTCCAACAGCAGCAACAGCAGCCTAACGCCTAGTGAACCAGCGCCGAGGGGCACTTGACTCTCCCGCCCCAGTCCTGCCCTCCCCACCCCCCCCCCGGAAGCAGGCGGCCCACTCGGGTTCCCCTGCCCGGAATCGGGGCACTGACACGCTACCTGTGGGGAAAACAGCTTGAGTGGTGGTGGATTTCTCACATCATGGGAGCCAGTCGCAAGGGACACCCATTTCTCAAGGAAAAGACTGTTGCCTCTGTTTCTACATCTGTGAAAACACCCCTCCAGGATGAAGGAGGAAGAAAGACCCTCTCGTGTTCTCATTGTCTAAGAAATTTGTTGTTAGCAAATCTACCTCTAAAGAATGTTTAAAAGAAATTCTTTAAACAGAAAGGAAATGATAGCAGAAGAAGGCTTGAAATTTCATAAAGGGAAGAACATTGGAATTGATGATATAGGGGAGAATCTAACTGATAACCCCCTTTTCTCATGAATTTTTCAAATGTGCTTGATGGTGGAAGCAAAAAATATAACATCGCTAGAGTGGTGCTTCATGTATTTGGAGGAAACACTTAAGGCAGGGAGCAGGGGAAGGTGTCTTTGTGGAAACAAGGCTTGTATACTTCACTCAAAGTAGTAAGCCCTTGATACTGGGGAAGTATAAAGTATGTGTGTATATTGTAGCCCCTAAAGCAACCTCTAAGAACACAAGAGACAGACTCAAAAACATGACAAACAAATCAAGATGGAATTCTAAAAACAGTTTTAGTAACCCACCGGAAGTAAGCAGAGGAAAATACAAGAAGGGTAAACAGAGGCAAAAAGGCAGATTTAATCCTTCATTTTTCAATGGCGACCCTAAATGTAAATGGCCTAAACACACCAGTTAAAAGACAAAGATTGAAAAGGGGATTAAAAACAACACATACCATGATCCAACAACAGTGTGTCTATAAGAAACTCACTTCAAATAGAACTATGCAGGGAGGTTAGAAATGAAAAGATGGGAAAACATACACCTTGTAACATTCATGAAGAAAAAAGCAAAAAAAGAAAAAAGCTCTACTAATGGCCGAGAAAGCTGACTTCAGATCAAAGAAGGTTACTAGAGACAAAGAGAGATGTCACATAGGAAAACGATCGCTCCACCAGGAAGACATAATGGTCCCAAACGTGTATGCACCAAACACAGAGCCTTGAAATAGGTGAAGGCAAAACTAATAACACTTAACAGAGAAGTAGACACAACCACAATTGAGTTAGGCTCTTCAATACCCAACCTTCAGCAACTGACAGAACTTAGAAAACCAGCAAGGATGTAGAGAAACTGAACAGCACAGCCCGCCGCTGGTATCTGGCGAATATGCAGAGAAAACTCTGCATGTTGTGGCAGAATGTACATTATTTTTTTAAGCCACCACGAAACATTCACCAAGATGGATCATATCCTGGACTTCTACAAATATTTAAGATTTAAATCATGCACAGTGTTTTCTCTGACCATAAAGGAATCAAGTTAGAAATCGATACAGAAAGATAATAGGAAAATCTCTAAACATTCAGAAATGGAACAAGACCCTTTGAAATAATCCATGGGTCAAAGCCCAAGTTTCAAAGGAAATAAGACAAATATGTAGAACTGAATGGCAATGAACACATGACAAATTAAAACATGTGGGATACAGCTGAAAGAGGATTTTATAAGTTTATAAATGCTTATCTTAGAAGAAATGGAAAATCTCCAATCAATATTCTAAGTTTCTGCCTCAAGAAACTAGAAAAGAAAGAGTCAAATAAGCCCAAAGCAACCAGAAGAAAGAACCGGTAGGAGCAGAAATCAATGAAATTCAAAACAGGAAAGCAATTGAGGAAATCAATGGAACAAAAAGCTAGTTCTCTGGAAAAAAGTCAATGAAATTGATAAATCTCTAACAAGATTGACTAAGATTAAAAGAAGAAAGACACAAATCACCAATATCGGGAATCGCATGTCAGGGATGATTGCAGAGGCTTCACTAGGTCCCCTGGACGTTATAGGGATTCTAAGAGATACTATAAGCAACTTCATGCTCATAGATTTGACAACTTAGAAAAAATGGACCAACTTTTCAAAAACCAAAAACTATGAAAACTCAACCAAAAGAAAATAGACAATCTGATTAATCTTAAGTTTAAGACTTGAGTTTGTAATTTAAAAGCTAAAAAATGATCATTGACCAAGGTACAAAGGCAACTGAATGGAAGAAGGTACTCTTTCCAACACATGGTATTGGAGCAATGAGACATCATGGGCAAAACATAGGCCAAACCGACCAGCCCAACCCACGAAACCAACCCAAACAACCCAAACAACCCAACCAGCCTAACCAATCCAGCCAGCTAACCCAACCAACCCAACCAACCCGACCCACCCAACCATAACAACCCAACCAACTAAACCCTTCTGCCTAAACCTCAGACCTTAATAATAATAATTTTTTTAAAAAAACCTCACATTGAATCATGGACTTAAATATACAACTACCAAACTTTCAGAAAAACGTAAGATAAAATCCTGGGACCCTGGACAAGGTAAGGAGTTTGTAGATTTGATACTGAAAGAAAAAAGGAAAGTTTGATAAATTGACCTCATTGGAGTGAGAAACTTTTGCTCTTTGAAGAGGTTGAGAAGACAAGCCAGGGAATGGGAGAAAACATCTGCAAACCATGTATCCAACAAAAGACTTGCATCCAGAGCGTATAAAGGACTCTTAAAGCTCAGCAGGAGCTGTAAACAATTTAATTAGGAAATGGGCGACAAACTTGACACTAACGATGGCAAATGCACACTGAAAAGGCACTCCATGTCCTTGGTTTAGGGGAAATGCAAATGAAACATGACAAGATATTAATGCACGATGGTCAGAGTGGCTCACAAGACAGGGGCAGCACCAAACACCAACAGAGACGCAGAGACACTGCATCACTCCTATGCCTCCAGCGGGATGTAATATGGTACAGCGCCTCTGGAAAGAGTTTGGCATTTTCTTATAAAACTAAACACACACCTACTAAACAGTCCAGCAACTGCACGCTCGGGCGTTTCTCTCAGAGAAGCGAACACTAATGCTTATGTAAAACCTGTACACGAATATTCACAGCAGTTTGATTCCTAATCGTCGAAAACTGGGAACAACTCAGATGTCCTCAAGGAATGAATGGTTAAATGAGCCGTGGTGCATCCACATCAGGGAATAAATATTCAAAATAAAAAGGGATTAATTGTGTGCCAACAAACAATCTTCAGAGAATTATGTCAAGTGAAAAATTCTTACCCTGAAAGTTATGTAGTATATGATTACATTCACATAATATTCTTGAAATGACAGGTTTCCGGGAATGGATGGCAGGTTAGCAATTTCCAGGGGGCAGAGGCAGGTGTGCGAGTGGGAAGTAGATGCAGGTGTCGTGAAGAAAAGGTGACACAAGGCAATTCTGTGGTGACAGAAATGTTCTGTACCCGCCAATATCTTGACGGTGATGTTGTGCTAGAGTTTTCCAAGATGCTCCCATTGGGGTTAACCGAGTGAAAGGTACAGGGAGTCTGGGTATTATTGCTTGCATGGAAGTCTACAATTCTCTAAAAACAAATTAATTTAAAAACTCTAAGTGCTAGCCACGTGGCTTTTTTCCCAATGACCTACTTATTAGTGGACTATATGATAGCTTTCTTTATGCTGACTAATCGTTATTCTTCAGATCACAGTTGTGACTTGTCCTGTAGTCCGTCTTAATGCTCTGTTCCATTTCACATGCTTATTATATTTTTTACATTAGTATTTATGAAGGAGATTGTGCGAACGGTTTTCCTTCTGTGTATTCTGTCCGCTCTGGGTGCTATCGTTATGCCGACTTTACACCAAGTATCTGGATATTTACCTTTCCCATCCCTTCTCTGGAGCAAGTCGGGAGCATGAGTGTGGAGTGTTTCGTAAAGGCTAGATTTGTGTTCATCCTTCTTCTTGCAATTTTTGCTTTACACAGTTTAATGTTACATTATTTGACGTAGAAAAACTTGACCGATCTTTGTTGCAGGTTTTTCTGTTTTGTTTCATTTTTCTGGTCATTGTGGCTCCTCCCACCACCCTTCCCTCTCCTGCTCCTGGGTCTCCGTGTTTAGATGCAGCTTTTGTGCTGCCATGTCAGTGAGGTTGGGTTCTAAGGGCATGATCTCTTTTCTCTCCTATTAATAGGCCAGTTTTACCTGTGTATGTTTAAGGAGATGATAAATATTTTTTTTTCTAGTTCTCTCACCTTATATTTTCGAAGAGTCTTTGTTTACTATAAGCTCAATGTTTCACGCCGCTTGAGTGTGTTTTTGCACATATGCACCTTCTAATAGCTTGGGTTTTATTGCCTGTTTATGGTTTCATAGTTACTGGCAACTTTTAGTAATATAATAAAACCTCTATTTCTTAATGAGAAGGGTTAGCATCTCCTCTCTTCCAATCTCGTGGGACTTACTCTAGTATCCCTTCTCCTGGCTCACCCTCCGCTCTTCAAGCTCCCCCCTTGTCATACTATATGTTTCATTTCTTGTGATGACCCTGTGGTGTGAAATGCCAAAATGTCTAGTACTTGATCTATCAGCTTTGTATCTTCCACTTCATTTCCTGATTTTGTTGTTAGGCAACTATTTCTTCACTGGCAAATCTGTAAATTAATTCTGTTGTATAAGGAAAACTCACAGAGATGTTTAGCAATAGTTCTGCCTTCAGCTCAGGGCACTGTCGGTGTCTTCATGACATCTTCCCTCATCTCTTGCTGGATTACGTGAGGCTGTTCTCAAGGGCACCATTCCCCAAGTCCTTGCGTATTGAAAATGTCTCTATATTTTCTTACATGTGAACAAGTGTGTCTGGGGAGATTCTGCGTAGACACAGAGGAAATCTGAAGTGAGTCCTCTGCTGGCTGTTTCACCTTAATTTTTCTTTCCCAGATGCTCACAGGATTCTTTATTCTTGAAACCTACTCATCTTACTGGGATATGTTTGTTCTGTTTACATTTTTCTTGGGGAGGGGCACCTGGGTGGCTCAGTCAGTTAAGCGTCCGACTTCGGCTCAGGTCATGATCTCACAGTTCGTGGGTTTAAGCCCTGCGTTGGGCTCTGTGCTGACAGCTCAGAGCCTGGAGCCTGTTTCAGATTCTGTGTCTCCCTCTCTCTCTGATCCTCCCCTGCTCACGCTCTCTCTCTCTCTCTCTCTGAAATAAATAAAAAACATTAAAAAATTTTTAAATAATAAAAAAATAAATTTTTCTTGGGGAATAATATGCCCCTTCAATTAGCAGATTCAGGCCTTTAATTTCTCCTTTCTTAGTTTATATCTTTGCATCTTTAATCTTCTGGCTCTATTTTTTCTGTTCTCATCTTCAGAAACATCAACTTGAGTGTGTTATGTCCTTTACAGTCTGTCTTCCAGATCTGTTATTTTCTCTCTAATCATTTTAATATATTTTTCCCATTGTATTCTGCTCTTTCATGCTCTTTACTCTTTTTATTAATATCTACTCTTATTTGTTCTACTTCTGTGGTGGCTTTTATCTCTCTATAATTAAGTTTTTATCTTTCATTTGTCTAAACTCTAGCAACTTATTTTTATCTTTTGTGACCTACCATTCTTTTATCTTTTCCTTCGGTTTTTGCTTCCAAGAGACTGTGTTTTAAGTTTTATTTGACACGATGAAGAATTTACTTACTTGAAATATTTATAGTTTCCTAGCATACTTCTCTGGAAATGTATTCCCTGTGACCCTTGATGACAATGCTCTTTGTTTCCTGCATTTTTCTGAGAAAAATATGGGATATGTGTGCATGTTTTGGTTGGTATTTAGATAGGAATGAGACCCTTTCTTTCGGTGAGCATCTTGCTGAAGATTACGGTGGAAAACGGGCAGGAGGCAGCCCTGTTTAAATGTCCCCTGAGAGCAGCCTTTAAAAACCAGCTCTCCTGTTCGCTGCACCTGGGCGCTCACTTCTGCCCCTGCCCTGAGCACCCCAGGTCCCCCTGTTCAGAGTGGAAGCAAGGTCTGATCAGCTTACACAGCATGTTCTGCATTTCAGACACGGTAACGTTGTGTTTGTCTCTTCTGCTGACTGTGGTCGGTCACCATCTCTCTCTACCCAGCTGCACCAACAGCCGGTTTCTTCTAAAAATAACACTAATTAAAGAATATTTATCACAGGCTTGTTATGACAGACACTGTTCTAAATGCTTTGCATGATTATCACATGTATTCCTCCCCTGTGATTATATGTCCTTGACATCAGAGGAAACTGAGGCAGGGGTGGATGCCCATGGTCACAGTCCTGTAGTCACAGCAACGGGCTCAGCCGTGGGACTTCAGGCGGTGTAATTTCCAGGGCTGCGTTCTTAACATCATCTTCCTTTCTTCTAGGCTCCTTACACAGCCTCATCTCTCCTGCCCCCTATGGGTTTGACAGGCTCCCGAGACCCTGGTGCTCCCAGTTAGGGACCATCAATCGGACACTTCAGAGCTGAGCCACCAGTTCTAGAGAACGACCTCTGTAATTGGTCTCAGACGTCTCTCGGGAGCGCCATCTCAGAGCCGCATGTTGGGTTGTTTCTGGTTTCTTTGACGGCCAGTCTCATTTTCTGGTCTGAGGATAAGGGGCTGGCCCACCTGGATCTCCCACGAGGGAGGACGTGTTGCCCAGCTGCCGGCACGATGGGGCAGGTGCCCTCAGACACTAAGACCCTCCAGATCGCCAAGGTCATGCCTTTCCTGGGAAGCCACATCCACTGTCCACTCAGGACAGGTGTAGGAAGGCCCAGACCTTGGGGCCTGTGAGTGACAAAGCTGGTGGGCTGCGCCAGCTCTGCCCACCCTCTCCCTGTCGCCCACAGACTTACTCGACCCCCATCCACAGGTACCTCAGATGTGTTTCTCCACCGGGTCCCGTGCCCGGCTGTCTCTCTTACCCTTCCCTCAGTGCGGGGGCACCAGCCCCATGTCCACGGGACCCCCACTTCACCGGCTTCTTCTCTGCTTGATCTCTTGCATCTGGCTTCTTCCTATTCTTTAATGATTGGTTGATTGATTGACTGATTGATTGGGACCAGAATTGCTTTTTGGGGGCTCACCAGTGGCCTCTTGTCACACCTGGTTATTTCTTCTCCTTTTCCAGAACTTCCCCGCGTCCCCATCCAGGTACTCTCAGCACCGGGTCAAGGGATTCCTGGAACTTGTCTTTTTGGCCATGCGTGCCCTCCCCCATCTACCCTTCGACCACACTCCGTCCTCCTGGCTCCGGTGAACTGCACTGCAGACCCCTCCTCCTCCCTAAATCTGGACACCTTGTCATCCACTAAACGTGACCAATGTAGCTTCACTTCTCTGTTTCATTTCTCACAGAGCCCCTGCCTGGGGACTCGGCTCCCGTGCTGCCTTCTCCTTGCTGCAAGTCGTGGTGTGCGGTCAGGTGGGGGGTTTGGTCACCCCATCCATTGTGCTGACGCCACTTTCCTTTCCCACAGCCACCTACTCCGGTCCAGGCCCAGGTCCCTCCGTGGTTCCACACTGGCTGCCCGAGTCTCCCCTCCTCTCCCACCAGAGGCTCCAACACCATTCTGGCGGATGCATTCCCTAAAACACCTCAGTAACTGCCCAGCGGTCTCCCCCCCCCCCCCCCCCCCCCCCATGACGGGGCTGACTTCTGAGACCCTGACTCTGCCTCCAGTTGTCCCTGCCCCTCCCACTTTTCTCCACTAGCCCCTTGCCCCCGCTGCTGGGCCCTGTCTCTCTGACCCTCCCTGCTCATACTCTCTCTCTCTGTCTCTCTCTCTCTCAGAAATAAATAAAACATTTAAAAAATTTTTTACAATGTTTATGCTAGCAGCTTGTGGCTCCATAGATTGCTAATGTTCCATGGGCCAGGACCTGCCCTTTACTTCTTCTATATCTACAGAAATCCTTTGCAGGAAGGAGAAGCTCAGTGTGGCTGCTGCCTCTCCCTGGACCAGGCAGTGGAGGCTTGGGGCTGAGTTCTCCATGTGCCCTTCACTGGACGCCTTGGATCAGCCACTCCACTGTTCTCTGTTCCAAGTTCCTTAGCGCGTGCTGCTGTGGGCTCACATCAAAGCAGGCATGTGTGAGTCGCTGCTCTGGGAGACATAAAGCACCCGGCCAGTAGAGCGAGGGAGGCCCTAACCTGAGCGGATGTGATTAGCCTCGATGAAGCCAGCTGGGCGCATCACAGAGGAGCCGTGGTTTAGCTCTGTGGCCTTGAGCTTGGCATCAAAATGGCATCACATTAGGAATAAAGAAGTCAAGCATTCAAATTCACTAATAGTGATGTGAGGCTCACCGTAGGCAGTGCACCTTAGGGACTGTGGGCAGCAAGGCGCCCTGAGTCCACCAAGATGAGCCTCACACAGCGTTGTGATGGCTTTTGCCTCCCCCTCCACCCCACCGACTCAGTCCCTCCTTATGTCTGCTCGTCTCTGTTTGGCCTGACTTCCAAGGTCCCCCGCACACTTCCCTCCTCCGAGGCTCCCAGGCTACCTCCTCTGGACGCCCACGGCCCTGCGCTGCTCTGTGCTGCTCGCCTCGTCTGCCCCGAGCCAGCTGGCTGGGTCCTGAGGAGCTGAGGAACCTCCCGGGCAGGAGCAGCTGGGCTTACCTGTCACGGCCTCTCGCTCGCCCACTGGGTGATGGATGCCATCTGTGTTCTTGGGCCGAGCCTTTCGCTTACTGTCAGCTGGAGGGTCAGCACCAGAGTTAAATACTCCAGGTAAGAGGAACTGACCCAGGGCTCCAACCCCACCGCGGCGCTCACCACAAAAATCCCCAATCTTCTTATTACCGAAGAATAGTAGCGGTCAGTGCAACCCAAATAAACCTGGGGCTCATGTGTCTCCGCGTGTGTGACAGAGATACTGGACCTGAGTCTTGACACCTTAAGACGCAACATATAATTAAGTACCGAGGTTTACGCAGTGTTTCCTACAGAAAGATTCCTAAAAGTCTCTGTTTCTTTTCCCCCAAGGACCAGCCCATCACGGCAGCCGCTAAGAATCTCTTTCTCTCTGTTGCTCTATTTTTCTGCTCCTTCTCTGAGGTCCCCATCTCTCTCAGTCAGTCCAGGCTGCTGTAACAAACAGCACAGGCTGGGTGGCTTGCACACAACAGTTCCGAGTCCGGGAAGGTGAAGAAGGTGCCAGTCTGCTTGGGCTCTGCTGAGATCCCCACTCTGGGTCAAGGGTTCCAGACGCTCACTGGGGCCTCATGCAGAGGAGGGTGAGGGGACTCTGCGGGGTCTTATAAGGGCCTCAGTCCCATCCCAGTTTCCACCCTCAGGACCTGCCTGCCTTCGAAAGACGCCCTCCTAAGCCCCCCACCTTGGGGGCTAACATTTCACCTACGTGCTATTCGGGCCACAGTGTCCCCGTACACCCCAGGTACTAAGGGGCGCCCATTGCTGTAGCATCTGAGACACGTCGCCTGTGTCCCTCTCTGACCACGTTGGGCTTAGTCCCTGCACGCCCGGCAGTGCTTGGTGGGTGGCCGGGAAGAACAGAAGTCCCTCCTTCCTTCATTGGAGGATTCTGTCTCCGTGGAGACATTTTTAAAAATGCCAGGTGTCAGGACCTGGGCTGAGCGCTCACCACAGTCACGTGCTCATTTAATACTGACGGGTGTTATCGTTACTCTCACTTTACAAATGAGGAGACTGAGGCACACAGTGCTTGCTGAAGCGTCGCCCCAAATGCACAGCGGCATCGGCCGCGCGGGGGTCCCAGGAAGTCCGGGGCCCCACTCGGATCACCCAGCACAGCACCCTGTGCCCGGCCGCCAGCACGGACGTAGGCACAGCAGCCACAGAGGGATCTGTTCTGGTGTTATTGCTTCTGCCCTTCAGGGTGCTCGGCTCTGCCCTGAGGGTGGGTAGCGGGGGCCCAGCGAGCGCCCAGGCTGGCCCGCGGCCCGACCCCTGGCTCCCAGGAAGACCCGGCCCGTTCAGACGCCAGGAGCTCCCGCCAAGCCTCGCTCTTCCTCTTCCCCTGCAGGCACGTGGCACGTGGCAGGTTCTGGCCCCCCGTTTCCCTGCTGGGGTGACCGGAGGGCCCTCCCTGAGCACAGCGCCGGCCCCTGCTGCCCCCGGGACGGCACACGGTGAGAGCCCGCCCGCGGGCCTGGCCCCCTCACTCCCCAGCGCCCGGACGCCTGGCCCTGGGCTGGAAACGCCGCTGCGTGTCCAGGGCCGAGTCCTTGAGTGGCAGCCCGCCGTCCCCACACAGCCGCAGGGGCGACAGGCGGCACCACGTGAGGCACGGTCCGCGCGTCGCCTGCGGCCTGACCGCCGCGCCCTTCCGGGGACCAGGGGACGGTCGTCCGCCTCCCCCGCGTGACCCCCCAGCCAAGGGGCCGCCGGGCAGCGGGCTCCGGGGGCGGCGGGCGTGGGCTCTGGGGCTGCAGGGGAGGCCCCTGAGGGTGCCTGCAAGTCCCGTCCTGTCGCCGCGCACGCGGGGCGGGAGCGCGGATGCGGTGCCCGCCTGAGGGCCCGAGTGCGCCGGTTCCGGAACGTCGCGGACCCCGGGCAGCCTGGCCTCTCGGGGCTTTTGTCAGGGGCCCGCCCGCGCCCTGGGACCGCCGCCAACACCCAGGGGACCTCGCGTCCCTGCGCGCCGCTCACCCGCCGCCCCGCCCCGCCCTCGGCTCTCGGGCTTGCCGTGCGGAGGCAGAACGTCCCGGAAGGAGCACCTTGGCGGCCAAAGGAGGCCGCGCCCCCGCCAGAGAGCCGAGCGGGGGACCCGCCCCTGCATCTGCTCTGCTCCCCAGCCCTCTGTTCAGGCCCGTCGGGGAGGGATGCCTGGTGCCCCCGCCTGAGCCCAGCCCGCCCAACGCCAGCTACTTCCCGCCCCGTGGGCGGGCGGGGGGGGGGGGGGCTCCCTGCTCCCCTGGGGCCTTGGCCCTGAGAGATTCGGACTCTGCCCTGGGTGGGAGGTTCCACCGCTGAGTGTCTGCCCCGCCCGAGCACAGAGCAAGGGAGGCCAGCGGCCCTGGTGGCCTGCGGTCTAATGACTCACTGCCCGGCCTCCTGCGGGCCAGGCGCTCACCCCCCCCACGGGGACACCCTGTGCCCCCGCCCGCTGTGGAGGCCGCGAGGGGACCGCTCGTTTGCTTTGTTGTTGTCAAGTTATTTATTTACTCATTTATTCTGAAAGAGGGGGAGAGAGAGAGAGAGATCAAGCAGGGGCGGGGCAGACAGACGCAGAGAGAATCCCAAGCAGGCTCCTCACTGTCAGCCTCAAGCCCAAGTGGGGTTCAGACTCATGAACCTGAGATCACGACCTGAGTCGAAGCCAAAGATCCGGCGTGCAGCCAACTGAGCCACCAGGTGCCCGAGCTGATTCGTTCTGGCACCTCCAGGGTGACACGGGGCAGGGTCATTCGTGGGAGAAAAAAGTGGACAGAAGAGAATTTTGTTTATTAGCTTTTTGAAATGTGTTAACTTTTGAAATCAATTTTTGCAAAGGGGACTGTCGTTTAGTGTTAGCCGAGGGAACCCTGCTCGGCTCCTGGGGTGCGGAGGCCACGGTGGGGGGGGTCATCACCTGTCCCGGGGACCGTCTGGCAGATGCTTGCAGGGCCCTTTGTGTGGCTGAGGAGTCGCAGCCTGGGGGGCTGGCATGTGGGGTGTCACGGGCGTTCTCGCCCGGCCCCCTGACCGCAGGCCGATGACTGGGCTCCTTCCCGGCCGCCTCCAGTTCCCGGCCCAGGACGGTGTGGGGGGTCGTTGTCCAGGTGCTAAAGAACGAATTCCAAGACCAGCGCGCATCCACGGGGTCCACGGAGCGTCCACGAGAACAGAACACGGGCGCTTGCTCAAGAGAGAGAATTTCTATTTTCTTTTGGGTACAGTAAAAATAGCTTGGGTGCTCCAGAAACAGCTCTGTCAATTACTGCTCAGGGCTCTTTGTCTTACAAAAAAAAAAAAAAAAAAAAAAAGCAACCTTATTGTTGCCAGGTTGTTAAGACCCAGCACCGCCACCAGGGTCACCGGTAACCTTTCGGTGTAAAATGGGCTCGCTTCCCGGTAACACTGGCGGCCAAGTCAGGCCGGGGCTGTGTCTGCTCCTGGTTTTCTGATGAAGACAAGGGGACCCGTCCCAAGGCTGGCGCGGCTCTGGGAGCAGCCCTCTGGGGCCCGCAGGGGAGGGGCTCTCCAGACCTGAGCCTGCTCCTTCTTCAGACCCGGGCCCTCCCTCCCCTCCCCTCCTCCTCCCCTTCCCCGCCCCCTTCCCCCTCCCTTCCCCTCTCCCTCCCCTCCCCTCCTCCTCCCCCCCCCCTCCCCTCCTCCTCCCCCTCCATTCCCCCCCCCCCCTCCCTTCCCCCTCCCTCCCCTCCCTCCTCCCCTCCCTCCCCTCCCCCACCCGTCCCCCTCCCCCCTCCCGGCCACTGGAGGGAGGGAGCCTGTGTGGGCTCTGAGGCAGCACCCCGTCCGCGTGAAGAGCCTCGGCGGGGCCCCTGCTCAGCCGTGACACCCCATCGTTCATAACCGTAGCCTTCGGGGGCCCGAGGAGCCCACAGGCCTGGACGGTTTCCAGCACGGGGTGTCTGTTGGGCTGAAGTCATGTCTCACCCAGCTCGTCGGCCCAGAAGAAGTCGTGGGGTTGGGTGGTTGCCTGAGCCCAGGAAAAAGCCCGTCATCAGAGCGTTGGCGCGCACCCCTGCCCACGGCTGGGACCCGGGGATGAGCCGACACGGGCCATGCGCTTGGGCAACTTCTTTAAGCCCCGTAGGCGGAGGAGACAAGATAGGACAGCGCTACTGTGACCCGGCCTTCCACGCCCGCCCACACACATCCACACCCGCACTCACAGTGCCCCATCACGCGCGTGTGCATGTGCACGTGTGCAGTGCATCCCCAGGCACACACTTGCTCACACACAGGTGCCCCTGCCCTCCCCCCACGTGCTAGCACGCGCACGCACACGTGCACACGCGCACGCGCGCACAGAACCCTGCCACACGCGGCAGCTCCGAGAGCCCGGCTCCTGGCCGCGTCCTCAGCCGGGCCCAGGTTGGTGCTTCTGGCACAAAGGTTTCTCTGGAGGTGACTCGAACTTTGGCCTCGGCCTGGGGGGAAATACAGTCTTCAGCGGGACAGACAGGAGATGTCATGGGCACGTGAAGTCACCCAGCGCCTACCCCTCTACACTGCGGCCTGGGGGCCTGGGGACATTTGCCCGCCTTGACCCCCCCCCCCGAGATGGCTGTGCCAATCCCAGCCTCTGTCTCCTGGTCACTCCCCAGCCACTCACAGAAGGCGCCAGCAGGAAGGAGTCTGGCCTGGGCGTGGAGTGAGGGGCTCCGTGTCCCCCCCAGAGGCTGTTGGGCTCGCGTTACAACCCAGCAGACGAGCTGATTTGCCGGGGGGGGGGAGCAGGAGCATGGGGGGCCTGAAGCCGGCAGCCTTGCTGTCCCTGAGGGTCACCGTGGCCACTTCTGTAGGTGAAACAAGCAGGTGGCGGATGGTGTCGACCGGACGCCGCGGGACACCAGGAGGCGGGCTCAGAAGGGCCCTGGTCTGAGGCGTGCGGGGCCGGGGAGAGCCTGGGCCAGCGACCACGGGGCATCTTCCGAACTCAGAGGCAAGCGGTAGCCCCGCTAGAGGGACGCGGGCGGGAACTGAGGCCGGTACAGGGGCGGTGCAGCCACCAACCGCAAGCGCGTGGACAGGGGCCCCTCCCTCCTGCCGGGGCGGGGAGGCGCAGGGTGCACAGTGGGTCTGGAGAGGCAGCAGGTGGAGAGCTGGCCGGGAACCCCGTGGGCTGCAGGGGTGCAAGTGGCCAAGCCACGGGAGGGGGCTGCAGCCAGGGCAGATGAGGGAGAGGTGGGGGGGGCGGGCGTCTCCCACGTGAGAGCTCCTCTCTCGGGGGTCTGGGCTCCCCGGCCAGGCCTGCGTCCCGGGCTCAGAGGGCTGACTCTCCCCTGCCCACCCCAGCCAAGGCCCGGACCACAGCTCCTCCAGCTGGAAACAGTTCCTTCTATGGGATTCCTTTTTCTTTGAATCGCCTAGAACGTTCTCCATTTCCCTGCCTGTGCCTTGGCCGGTACTGTCCGGTGGGGGATGGATCAGCTGGGTCTCCGGGCCTGGCCAGACGTCTCCTCTTACAGCGGGTGCTAAGGAGCAGCCGCCCTTCGTGGGTGGGACGGGACCCCATGCGGGGCTCCAGGCCAGCAGGACGGCGCTCGGGCCCGACCGTGCACTCGTTCATTCGTGCATCCCACAAACATTTACTGGCCACCTTTAATGGAACCCTGGCGTTCTGTGCCACGCAGCTCGTGGGACACGTCTGCAAAGCTGCCCCCCCCAGGGCCGGTGTGGCAGAGCCGCCTGCCGTGGGGACCCGTGGCCAGCTCACCCCCATGGCGCTGCCCGCCTAGATCCTCAGCCTCATCTCCCCGCCCCCCGCCTCCCCTGCATCCACCCCCGCTTCACCTCCTTCAGGAAGCAGAGTGGTCACACTCAGTGCTCTGTGGGCACCCGGCCCAGGTGGGCTGCACCCATCCCCATTGGAAGGCTGGACACGGCGTGCACACGCACGTGGTCTTCCCAGGCAGAGGGTGGGTGAGCCCGGTGTCCAAGACCCCGTTCCCAGAAGACTTCCCACCGGGCGCTGCCCGCCCGCCGACAGGTCTCTGCCCGTGGATGATTCCAGCTTCGCCTGCGTGCAGCGGCCGTGTGAGACCCTGTGGAAATGTCTGTGTGTTTTCAGTCGTTTCGCAGGAGACGTTATGTTTGGGAACATTGCATTTGCAGAATCCATCAAAATTAAACTGTCAGGTATTTACTAAAAACAAAACAAAACATTAATGTCTCTGGGAAATAAAGCCTCCCCATTTGGCTTCGCGGAGAGAGCAGCACCCTGGCCCGGAGGCTGGGTGCTCACCGAGGACCATGTGGCCAGAACGAGTGTGGGTGACCAGGGCCCATGCACACGCCACTCTGCCCGGCGCGTGCCGCCAGCCAGCGGGCTCAGGGACAAGAGCGTCCCCGCGGAGACTCAGAGCCAGGGGAGAGGGTCACAGGGGCCCCGGAACGGCGCTCCTGTGCCTTAGTGATGGCTGACGCGCGTGCATTTGTCTCTGCGCAGAGTCAGGCGAACCCACGGGAGAGCGCGGGAGCAGACGTTTCCGACGTTCTCGTCAAATACATAAGTCGTTGGCTCTGAGAGACGCACCGCCCTCCCCTTGTGAGCGCCACGGCCAGACTCTCAGGTCTGAGACGCCCTTTCAAGTGTCCGCACGGGAAAGCTGTGTCTGCAACCACACACGGAAGTCCTTTCTCTCTTTGTCCTTGTGGTGAAAGTGGTGATGGGGACCCAGCAGCCACAGCCCGGAGCCAGGTGAGAGCCCCACGTGGCACCCAGCATCCCTGGATCTGGAGCATTGTGCACACAGTTTCAAAAAATGTCAGTTTTGGGGGCACCTGGGTTGTTCAGTCGTTTGAGCATCCGACTTCAGCTCAGGTCACCATCTCATGGTTCGTAGGTTCGAGCCCCACGTTGGACTCTGTGCTGACAGCTCAGAGCCTGGAGCTGCTTCGGATTCCGTGTCTCCCTCTCTCTCTGCCCCTCCCCGGCTCACACTCTGTCTGTCTGTCTTTCAAAAGTAAGAAAACATTAAAAAAAATTTTAAATGTCAGTTTTACTTAAGGGTGTTCTTGATAAGCAATAAAAATTCTTACTTGCATGAAATCCTGACCCTCTTTGTAACAGTCTGTGGGGCAACATGGGGGGCTCCTGGGCCACCCGTGGAAGATGCCAGTTGCCTGGAGGGCAGCTCTTTCTTCCTCTCGTGCGTGATGCCCACGGGCACGATTTTCACACGGAAGAGCAACCGACACGGGGGGCTGGGGGGCTGTTCTGACTTGGGTGTTGGCAGATATGGTCTCAAAAGTGAACCAAGGAGCCTGTTACTTAAAGGAAGCATCTGGCAGTGTTTGTTGCCAATAATTCAAGTGAAAAATCAGAATTTTGGAAAGCAGAGTGTCCCCACCGTGAGCCCAACAGCTGTGTTCTGATGAGCTGAGGTGACATGAATTAATGGGACATCTTAGATCTTATGTAATGAAATGTAGCAACATTCAGAAAACCATACACACCAGTGATGAAACAGTTTCCAAACGATCCATCACCACGTTGAATCCGCGTGAGCCACTGAGGGTGCGGGAGAGACCAGTGAATGTCAGTGTAACTGAGGAGAAAAATTCACCAACATGGTTTCGGATCCACATTCTAAGTAGCTTTGAGAGCCTCCTATGTCAAGTTTGGGTGTCGACTCAAAGCAGAATATCCACAATTCTCTGGAAAAGCCGTTAAAATGCCCCCCATATCCGTGTGGGGCTGAGTCTCTGCTCAGTTCTAACAAAACAACGTATCAAAACAGAGCAAGCGTGGAACCAAGTAGGGGAAATACCGTCTTTTCCGTGAGAGCAGGAAAAGGGGTTGTAAAAGTGCAAAATGAGGCTGTCCTTCCCACTGAATTTTTTGGGGGGAAATACGCTATTTTAGTCATAAAAATGTATTATCTATACGAACACGTAATGGGGTTATTATTATTTCCACATGAATTAACAAATATTCTAAAAACACTCGGTTTTAATTTTTCAGAAGGTAAATATCAACAGCTATAACCCAACCAAACACAAACTCTTTGGGGTCCTCGGTAACTTTCGGGACAGTCAAGGAGTCCCAACGCCCACGGTGGGGGGTGGGGGGTGGGGGATGGGGGCTGAGGACCAGCCACATGACGCCGTGAGGGCTCCCTTGGCCCAGAAGAGGCTTGTAGCCAGAAATGCCTCACCACTTCCTTTGTTCATTCATTCGTTCATTCATTCATTCATTCATTCACTCAGCCAACCCATATTGAGAAGCCTCTAGTCAGGGCCAGGGTGGGCTAAGGCCCGAGTGACCAGCACCTTGACAAACCGCCCGAGGAAGCAGGGCAGGGGAAGAGTGGCGTCAGCCTCAGGCGCTCCCGTCCCATCTTGGGCCGTGCAAGCAAGTCACCCAAACCCTAATCACACAGACGGGATGAATGCCTTCTTGCTGCAGAAGGAAGGTTCGGAAACATAATAAGCTCCAATTAATTTTCTTCATTTTAAGTTTATTATTTTTTAATTTATTTTGGGAGATAGAGCACAAGCAGGGAGGAGGAGAGAGAGAAGGAGAGAGAATCCCAAGCAGGCTCCACGCTGTCAGCACAGAGCCTGATGCAGGGTTGAACCCATGAACCGTGAGATCATGACCTGAGCTGAGATCAAGAGTCAGACACTTAACTGACTGAGCCCCCCAGGCGCCCCTGCAATTAATTTCCAATGGCATTTTGTTTCATTAACCACAACTGCCAGGTATTTACAGTAAACAAGCCCAAAGGCCCTTCCCAACTCGGTCTGGTTCTGAGAACATGTTTTCTGGGCTTGAGGCTTTTGCAGGACCCAGAAGCTGCTACACAACTTCAACTTCACCGTCAGGGGGACCTCAGCCTTGAGGGGACATCTCGCCCCTCCTAAAAACCGTGACCCGGTGGGAATTGAGAGAAAGAGTCCGGTAGAGTGGCTGGGCCATGTGGTCCCTCTCTGCCTGTGCCGGTCGGCTGTGGCCTGAGCCCATTCATCTCCTGGTCCTCCACGCGGCAGAGGTGGAGCTGGAGCATAGCCCCCACATGCACACATGCTCACACCCACACCCATGTGTGCACACGGCTCCCACATGCACACACATCCATCCCACATGCACACACGCTCACATGCACACACCCATGCATGCACATGGCTCCCACATGCACACACAACCCACATGCACACACGCTCACACCCACACCCATGTATGCACACGGCTCCCACATGCACACACATCCATCCCACATGCACACACGCTCACATGCACACACCCATGCATGCACATGGCTCCCACATGCACACACACTCACACACTCACACCGACACCCACACACGTAGGCATCCCCTCCCACGTTCATGCACTTACCCCTGTGCATGCACAGGAAATATTTTCCTAAACAGAACTAAAATTTCAGCAGTTCTAGGCCAGTAAAGTAGTAACTCTCCATGAGGTCGGTGAAGAGAAGGGAGAGAAAGGAAAGCCAGCAGGGCGGCGTTGGGTCCCCACGCCGACAAGTGTGGGCCTGCCCCCTGCCCGCCATCCACTCTGGGACAGACAACCACGGTTCTGAAACTAGCCGCCCTGTGCGGCAGGGAAGGGGCAGTGCTGACCGGCTGCGCGCTCAGGGCCCTCGCGCACGGCAAGCGCTCCGTCTGATGGGGTCGGTTGTCAACGAGGCAAGTCTCAGGCTCCGGAGGCCCCAGTCTCCTCTCGCCGTCTGGTCCCACGGGTCCAACCTCCCAGAGACCAGGCCCCACCTCGTTCCTAGCTGCTCTCCCTCCGCCTGGGGCCGGGCCTCCGACAGCCTTCCTCGGGGCCGGCGGGGGGGGCCCACACCCTCGGTCCCTGCCCTCAGAGCAGGGGCTGACAGGACCCCCTCAGAACAGGTGCACTCAGAACAAGCTGCTCACTGGGTCCCCATGGTCCCTCTGGGAGCGGGGAGTGAGCTCCGATCCCCTTCCTCTGCACACAGCAGGGAGCTGGCCTGCACTGGGTCCCCGCAGCCCCTCAGAGAGCCCATGTCCCTTGCGCGCCAGCCTGGGAGCCGGGCCCTGGGCCGCTCTTTCCAAAGCCACATCCAGGCACAGAAGCAGGGCGATGCTGCTCCCCGCCCCCACGTCACTGCCGGGGCTCTCCCTGAGCCAGAAGGTCCTCGGGAGGAGGGAGCACATCTCCTGCCCGCACTGCCCGGGGCCCACGCCAGCCCTGTCTACACAGGCACATTCTGCTGGGCTGTATCAGCAGCGTAGGCCGCCTTCTGATCTGAAGAACTGCTGCTGGCTCTCCCAGGCCCTGCGAGGGAGACTCCGTGCGAGGGGCACAGCCTGGTGTGATGTCGCACTCTCCCTGCGGCTTCCGGAGCACCCCACGTGCTTCCTGCAGCCCCACTGCAGCCCCAGGACCCTGAACACACACATGTGGGGCAGGAGAGCGCCCGGACCCTGGCCTCCGGGGGCCTCTGGGTGGGACAGAGGTGCCACTTAGCGGGAGCACTGGGCACCTAAACATGAAATATTCATCCAATTATTTGCCTAACAAATTAACTTAGTTCATCATGAAAAATGGAATTAATTTTATTTATCGGGCTCAGGAAAGTGGGAGCAAGCCAACTTTACAAATGCATATAAGATGTACAGTGACTATTTCTAGCACAATAAAGCCAATTATTTTTAAAAATAAAACAGAGTCCTGGTGAGAGCTAGTGATCCTCGCCGCTGTTTGAGCAATGAAAAGTCCAACCTAAGCAAAGGGCTCTAAGCACACTTTTATAATAAGACGTTAAGTACATTCAGGCGTTAACTTTCTGGACTTGAAGCTCCTTGTCTCTTCTCCGTGGCATCTGCTGGGAGGACGGGCCTGACCTGGGGTCACCGTGGCGTTCCGGGTCCTGGGACGGGTGAGGGCGTCTGGGCAGGTGCACCTTTCCGGCTGAGAATCGCCTTCTGCGGCGGCACCTCCTTGCACCTGTGGCTGGTCCCCGAACACAGCCCCTGTGCGTCCCCCCCAGCGCTGGCCACTCATCTGTTCTCACCCAGCTTGTCTCCAGTCCCATCCGCAAGTCGGCCACCAGAATCCCCTTTGAAAACACCAGGTCCTGGCTCTCTGTGGCTAACATGCCGCCTGCCCCCCAGATTCCCAGCAGGTTCTGGCTCTGGTCCTGTCTGTTGCCTCCGTGGGTTTGGCCCTCAGGAGGGTCCCCCCTCTCCACGCCTTTCCGTGGAAGGCTCTGGGTCTCATATTGATGTGAGCTTTTACTGGAAGCCAGACGGGGGAATAGGAAAGTAATAGAGGCCAGGGCACCTGGGTGACTCAGTCAGTTAAGTGCCCAACTTTGGCTCAGGTCATGATCACGAGTTTGAGCCCCGCATCATTCTCTTTGCCGACAGCTGGAAGCCTGGGGCCTGCTTCAGATTCTGTGTCTCCCTCTCTCTGGCCCTCCCCCTTTCACATTCTGTCTCTCTCTTTCTCAAAAATAAATAAATTTTAAAAAAAGAAAGAAAGAGGGGCAACTGGATGGCTCAGTTGGTTAAGCATCCAACTTCATCTCACGGTTCGTGGGTTCGAGCCCCGCATCGGGCTCTGTGCTGACAGCTCAGAGCCTGGAGCCTGCTTTGTATTCTGTGTCTCCCTCTCTCTCTGCCCCTCCCCACTCATACTCTGTCTCTCTGTCTCTCTCTCTCTGTCTCTCTCAGAAATAAATAAGTAAACTAGGAAGGAAGGAAGGAAGGAAGGAAATAATAGACTAAAGCATTGAGACTACAGCTGCCGCAGCCCCCCCCTGAGGTCGCCCTACCATGTGGGGGCAGAGAGAGACACCCCTCAGCCCGACAGGAGCCGAGCGGGCTCAGGACTGGGTGCAGCACTGGAACTGGTCCTCCGTTTTCCGAGTGTGAAGGCTGATCCCCGCGGGCCTGGGCTCCCCAGAGAAACAGAACCCACAGGATATAAGAGGAGATTTTATTGTGAGGAACTGACTCAAGTGAGGAGGCAGAAGATTCCTCCTTCCTCTGCCTTTTTGTTCTACACAAGCCCTGGAAGCTCCGGAAAGGAGGAGAAGACAGAGAACCCCCCCCCCCCCCCAGGGACGCCATCTGCTTTACTGAAGCCACCAATTCAGATGCTGACCTCAACCAGAAACACCCCAGACACACCCCCATCCGGGCCCCTCACACAGAAACCTGGCCGGCACATCACCAGCTCCGGACCCCTGGCCTCCCTCTGCCTTCCCAGCCCCCAAAGCGCCAGGCGGTGCAGGGCGAGGAGTCTATGCAGAACACAGCTACCCAGGTTGGTCTCCTCCGGATTAATCTCTTGAGCTGGCCCCTGTGGTTTTCAAAATACCCGCAGACTCACCTTTTCCCCAGGACAGCTGCCTGCCTAGGACAAGCCCCAGCCTTCGCCTCTGCCCAGACTCAGAAACGCGCCCGGGGAGGAAAACGGTCAGCCACGGCGCTCACCCGGGAGGTGCCTGCTCCGCGGCTGAATCTGTCCGGTCCTCCTTGCTTCCTTGGCCGTGCACCGTCTTTACAACTTTCCCCGATGGGCGGCTGATGCCCGCTTTAAACTGCTGTGGGAGGCTAAACACCCTCACAGGGGCTGGGGGCAGAGCACTGCGGCCCAGCGCCCTGGGGGAGGCCCCCCGCCACCCCCCCCCCCGGGGTCTGTCGCTTCCCCACCCCAGGCGGCCGTTGTGCTCCTTTCCCACAGAGCCACCAATTCCCCGCTTTTCAGTGTGTGCAGAGGCCGGACTTGGGGGCAGAAGCCGCGAGTAAGCTTGCTAGTTACCGTCACGTCACGACCCAGAATTACAGCAAAGACCCGACTCGGCCTCCGTTACCCGCGTCACCCTGAGGGATCCTCTCCTTCACCTAAGAACAGAGCTCTTAGCAGAAGATGCTCCTCAGACGTCGGGCTTCGCTCTCCTCTTCCGCGGCTGCCCCGGGGTTTCCCCCAGGCGGGGTCACACGCTGGCTTGAGTTTCGCGCATCCCCAGGGCCGTTTTCTCTGGAAGGTTCTTTGCCTCCCTGCCTTCGCGGACGTGGCCCCCCGAGCTGAGGCCGCGGGCGGCCCGCAGGTGCTTCTCGGCTCCACCCTCCCGCCCACGGTTGCTCACACGCGCTGTAGGGAACACTTTCCTCCCCTCGTTCACTCATTCCTCGGTCTTTACATCGGCACGGACTCATGGATTCATGCATTCTCCTGGGGGTTTCAATCAGTTGCTATTGCTATTCGTGCTCAAACAGCCCCCCACTTGGCCATGGAGGGGCTACGTGAGTGACGAGACGGCCTGGGTCAGCTGCGTGGGTGTGAGAAATAGGCCCACCGACCCGATCAAAGGAGGGCACACTGACGGGAGGCTTGCCTCAACACGCCTGCAGCGCGCGCTTACAGCAGACGATTTATCTCCTAGCACGTATGTCCCGCCCCTGCTTCCTCATTGGCTGAGCCCTACAGAGGTGAGTCCCTCCCCTGCTTCCTCATTGGCTGAGCCCTACAGAGGTTACAGCCTCACCCAGAAGTCACCTGTTGCCGCAACACTGAGAGGGGAAGAACCGGAAGTGACGTGTGGAAGGGTTGGAGACGCCGTTGTGGGGAAGGTTCGTGTGTATATCCAATGGGCTGTAAACCTACTGTTACTGGACAACACAGCTTTTAGTCAGTGTCTCTGATAATGAATCGTTTCGCTCACTTCTCACAATGGGACCACTTCCATCTTACAGATCACAGGACAAAAGGGCGGGCTGGGCGGTGATGGAGCTCGCTGGTCTCCACAAGACCCAGTGGGTCGGGCTTCAGCCAGGGGCCCACCTCCCCTCTTGCTTCCCTGGCGTGCCCCCTTCACCCCGGCCTGGCGGCTGGGCGGGCGGGCGCGTGCCTCCCCCACCGAGGCCCTGCCCTGGGCCAGCCTGGCCCATGCCCCGGGTCTGCGGGCGGCCCTGCCTCCAGCATCGCTGGGACCCTCGCTCTCCGAGCAGTCTGCCGCTCCAGGCGGGGCCACGTCCCACCTGCCCGGACCCACCCTGGTCCCGGGGCCCCGAAAGGAGGCAAGCTGTTCGGAAAAGCGCTTGGCAGCACCTAACACGAGGCATAAAATTGTTCGTTCCGTTTGACCTCGCAGTCACACTTCTGGGAAATCATTTGAAAAGAAAATTCCAAAAATGGACAAGAGCCTGTGCATGAAGAGGTTTACTGCAGAATTATACAACTCACGAAGTACACTGGATACCTGTCCGTCAGGGAATGGGTAGATAATTTATGGCACGCCGAATGGATTGGATATTGTATGACCTCTAATATAATTCTCACGATTATAACGTAACAAGACAAATGTGTGATGTATTATTAAGTAGGAAAAGGCAGAGTTCAGGACGTTGTGTGTACACTGAGTAGAGTTAAGGATAATAATGCCTATGCTGTGATCCACAATAATGTGGGTAAAAAGGGGGAGTCGGGGGGGCTCAGTTGGTTAAATGTCCAACTTCGGCTCAGGTCATGATCTCACAATTCGTGGGTTTGAGCCCCGTGTCGGGCTCTGTGCTGACAGCTCAGAGCCTGGAGCTGCTTCAGATTCTGTGTCTCCCTCTCTCTCTGCCCCTCCCCTGCTTGCGCTCTCTCTCTGTTGGTGCAAATGTGAGCATCGCACAGACAAAAACGTTCCCTCTAAACTGGATGGGGCTGGTCCAGTGCACAGGGGTAAGGCATGCATCCCAGTATCTGTGCAAGGGTGAGGCATGTGCCTTTCTGAGCTATGCAGGGGAGTGACCACCTCAGCACAGTTACAGTCATAGTTGAGGGAATGTGTGCAGGGTGGCAATTGGGGGGGGGGTCACTTATGTTTTGTTTACATAGCCCAGTATGGGACCTCAAACTTTGTGCCAAAATAAATTGCAACATCCCATGCTTTAACACTAAATTTACTAAGAAGGGGATGCTTTTACTGGTTATTCTTAATTTTTGGTTCTTTTTTTAATGTGTTATTTTTCAGAGAGAGAGAGAGACAGAGTGTGAGCAGGGTAGGGGCAGAGAGAGAGGGAGACACAGACCAGGCTCCGAGCTGTCAGCACACAGCCCGACACGGGGCTCAAACCCATGAACTGTGAGATCATGACCTGAACTGAAGTCGGACGCTTAACTGACTGGGTTAAGGACACCAAGGCACCCCTTCATTTTTGGTTCTTCTTTGCAACTTCTTGGGGTTTATACCGTTTTGTACCGAACGACGCTTCCCAGCAAGGCCACTGTTACAGACACCTCAGAGCGCCAGCATTCAAAGGACACATCATGAAAAGATAATACATTTAAAAGCAAAACTCATTTTCCTTGTAAACATTATACAGATTTCCCACAACATGACAGGTAAAGAAATGTGAAAACTTGTTCACCAGAAATGTTCAAGAATCATGGAGAAAACACGTGTGAGCACACGTGTGCGTGTGTGCTCAAGGATGTAGCTGAAGTCGGGGGCAGGGGCGAGCAAGGCCATTCCCCACGTGCAGGCTCCTCGAGGATGCCAAGTGGGCTGCCGGGTGCGTCAGCGGTGGCCCCGGCGGCCCAGGTACAGGCCTACGTCTGGGACAGGACGTGACCTTGAGCAGCACACGGGAGAGCCCACCTATAACGAAAAGGGTGGAAGTGCTTCTCACCCTCCCACGGGCGAGTGCAGGGAAGTCCACAGCTCGCCTGGCCCCCGGGGGGAAATGCCGTGTCCTGTGGGTACGTCAGGTTGAGAAGTGAGCCGGCCGTGGCCTCCGCCCCGCCGCTCTCGGGGTCTCTGGTAGAGAGGGGACCATGAAGGTCAGTTCCCACCTGTGCTGAGCTGACAAAATGAGCACATAGGTGAATATATGTAACATTATTTACCGGTGCGAATAATGGTCAGAAAAGTGTCGGGGATAATTTAAGAGTATGGAGAATGATAAGGAAACAAATGATAACGACACCATGCCTTTCCACGGGGCAGAGCGAGCTGCCTTTCTGCTGTGTCTGTAAATCTGCATGAGGATCTTACTGTATCTGCTTTTATTTGCTAACATTATCAGTGTCTGTCATTTTTTGGATTATTTTTCTTTAGCAGAAAAAAATTCAGTGTCTCTTTAAAAAAAATTGCAGATGCAAAGAATTATCTTTCCACCTCGTGGGGCCAGGTGTGCTATGCAAAGTGTGTGCACAGGACGGACCCTGAGGGTGCGTCCTGCAGGACGGAGCTGGGGGCTGGGTCCCCACTCCACGGTTGGCAGAGGTACCCTTAGCTCTTCCCCTGGTGACAGCCTGGGGAACCCCCGAAGGGCCCGAGGTCAGCCCTTAGCTCCACTGCGTCCACAGGTGCAGACCATCCCGTCTCCCGGGTCACGTGGGTCCGGCCCGCCGTTCTCGGAGTTGAACGGGATGCTTGCGGGCTCACAGTGCCCACGTCGGTGCCCGGTCAGCCACCCTGGCTGATGAAAGTGTCCTTTCTCACAGGCCCTAGATGCGGGGCAGGGCCTGGCCTCCGAGGCGGTGAGGGCCCCGGTGGAGGAAGGAGGTCTCAATGAGCAGGGGCCCGGGATGTTATCTGAGCCAGAAGTCGGCAGCGGATCAAATGCACCTGAGCATCCTTTCCAGAAGCATCGACCCGCAGTGACCTTCATGCAGGCGGAGCTGGGAATGGCCCCCAGAGGAGGGGCGATCTGGAGATGAACTGCAGAAATGTGCAGCTTGGGAGCGAGGCTGCTGAAGATCAGACCTGCTTCCTGACGCCACATTCAGGGCCTTCTGGGGACACACTGGACGGGCGAGAGGCAGGGCTACCCAGGGGATGCCGGCCACACGGGACAGCGCCCTGGGGTCTGCCGAGCTCTTCCATGGTTCCTCAGAAGGCATTATGGGTGCCTGGCTGGCTCAGTCGGTGAAGCGTCTGACTCTTGATCATGGCTCGCAGATCACGATCTCACCGTTTGTGAGATCGAGCCCCACATTGGGGCTCCGCGATGGGTGTGGAGTCTGCTTGGGATTTCTCTCTCCCTCTCTCTCTGTCTGTGCACTTGCGCTCTCTCACACCCTCTTGCACACTCTATCTCAAAATAATTACACAAACATTAAAAAAAATAATATTCCGCTCTGTGGATGGACCACATTCTGTTTGTCCTTGATCGGCTGATGGCAATCGGGTGGTTTGCACTTTTTGGTTGTTGTAAATGATGCTGCTATACACCTTCGTGTGGCCACATGGTTTGTTTCTTTAGGGCACAGACCCAGGAGTGGAATTGCTGGGTGGTATGGAAACTCCACGGTTAACTTTGTGAGGAGCTGCCAGAGCGTTCTCGGAGGCAGCTGCGCGGCTCTCTGGGCGACCAGCAGCGTGTGAGTGTGGATCTCTCCACACCCTCGCCGCACTATTATCTGTCTCTGATTATAGCCACCCCGGCGCCTGCGAAGTGGCAGCTCATTGTGGCTTTGATTTGCATTTCCCTGATGCCTAATGATGTTGAGCCTCTTTTCATGTGTTTATTGGCCATCTGTGTATCTTCTCTGGAGATGTATATAGTATCTTGCATTTGACAAACGCTTGCACACTTCCTGTCTGGTGTGCAGAGTGCATTTCTGGGTTTGTTTCTGATCTGGCAGTATCTTCTGCAGCCTCCTCCCCAGGGAGATGGGGCGGGGGGCAGCTTCTCCTTCCCCTAATATGCGGCTTCGCTTCCTTCTACCCACCGATCTCCGCAGCTGTGTCATTGGCCGAGGGCTGACAGTCTAGAAGGTTGGCCAGAGGACGCCGGGAAGCCAGAAGCATCGAGATGGCCCCCAGTGCTGTGGGCTGCTCAGAGAGGCTCTGCGGCCAGGCGGGGGGTGAACAGCCTCTCCGCAGAGGGAAGCAGCTGGGGAGCGGTGCCCGGACCCAGGGCCCATCAGGGGCCTCCCAAGGCACCCTGGAGGCTGCTGCTTGGTTTGGGCAGCCACCTCAGGCTTGTGTGACTCTGAGCAGGTTCCCCGAATTTGTGACCCAAGAGAAAACTAAACCCCCGCCACGTCCTCTCAGGGGCAGGCAGGGCGAGATTAGTCCACGGATGGGCCAGCTGCGCAGGGGGAGGCTGAAGGCCAGCTTGGAGGTCATTTCTGTTTATCATCTGTACCCGGCTCCTTGGGTGTCCTCAGCCACAGTGGGCCACGCAGGTGGCACATGGCCAGACGAGGTCTTGGCGCCGACACGGAGGGGCTTGTGCCACCGACTGATCTCACATCAGTGCCTGGTGAGGACCAAAGCCCGTGGCTGTTCGTGGAATAGTGTCTTGAACATCTCAGGACAGAGGCCACAGCAGTGAGCACAGGGGACGCTTTACATGCGAGCAACTTTCCAATGAAGATTCCAGACGTGGTGCATGGGCAGGGAGGGGCTGCAGTCATGTGCAAGCCTACTACGCACCAGACCGTGCACTAAGCACTTTGCATCTGCTGGGGACGAGGAGCTGGGGGCCTGGCGGGGTTCGATCACTTGCCAGGATGCAGCCCCACGTCCGGGGCTGGGGTTTGCCTGCACCAAGGAGCACGGTCTGCGGCCCAAATGCCCAGCGCCCGCTTCATCAGGGGCCTGGCACGGGGCTTCCCCCAGCCCATCAGAGCACGCGCTGCCCAGCTGAATGGACCTAGGAAGTGGATCCGAAAGCCCCTCATACATGGTATGACTCTCTTAGACTTTAACAGAAATCAAATATTCCGGGGAATTTGGGGGTTTGGCCAAGGTCTGAAACTGGCTCTAAGTGCGTGTAGCTTGGCAAACGTATAATGCACTTCGGGACATTCCCTTAACCCCTCAGCCCAGGCCTCGCTGCTGGAAGAAACATCCTCAATATCCACCCATCCCGTTAGGATTTCCGTCTTTGCGAACCAAAGATGGAGGTGAGCATGAATTCTGCCTCTGGGCATCGGATGTGTCCAGCACCGCGGAGAAGGTTCTAGACAGTGTAACTCGTAACTGCATGCCCAGATTGGAGCCGGGCCTTCAGATCTGGTCCGGGAGGTGGTGATGGGTGCCGGGGGGGGGGGGGGGGGNCTCTGGGCATCGGATGTGTCCAGCACCGCGGAGAAGGTTCTAGACAGTGTAACTCGTAACTGCATGCCCAGATTGGAGCCGGGCCTTCAGATCTGGGGGGGGGGGGGGGGGGGGGGGGGGGGGGGGGGGGGGGTGGCGGCACCCGGACCGTGGAGAGTAGGTCCTGAGTGGCTGTCCCCTGTCCCCCCGCACCCTCACCTGGTCTTATCCAGGGCTAAGCTTCAGTGCTCGCTGACCGTGCCGTTCAGCACAGGTGCAGCCACGGCCCCACACTCCTCAGCCCAGGGGCCCGGCACACGCCAGAACCATCGCATGAAGTGCTGGGCCTGCTGGCTGGTCCGGACTGTCAGCCGCGCTCACACTGCTCTCCCTACGGCCCCCAGGACCTCCGTGGAGACGGTGTGAAATCCACCGATTGTCTCTGTCTTCTTTAAAAACAAAAGCAAACAATAAACCTTTTTATTGTGAGATCAATGTAAACCACATGCCATTGTGAGAAGCGACACCCTGGGTCCTTGGCCGTCCCCCCACCCCCCGGAGGCAGCGTCCCACCCAGCATCACAGCCGGGGATCGACAGGGACAGGCCGGCGCCTTATTCAGAGGCCGCCAGGCTCCCGTGTGCTCTCCGGTGTGTGTGTATTCAGTGCCACATGAGCTAATCAGGGCCTGCAGTGAGGACCTGGGACGGTTACACTGTGGGGTCCCCATGGCCCGTCCACGGCCACGACAGACCTCCCTCTCCCTGCCCCTGGCCTTGGCCCGCCTCATGCTCTGCACGCCTTCTGAGATCTGCTTCCTTCATTCGACACAACTCCCTTGTGATCGCTCAGGTTTTGGTGCGAGTGGCTTCTTACTCACATCAGATGACACAGCCCTCATCAGTGCACCTTTAGAACATTCTCACCCCAAAAAGCAGCCCCATGCCAGTTAGCAATGGCCGCCCATTTCTCCCCAACTGTCCCGCCCCCGCCCTCGGCTACCACTCACGTACTTTCCGTCTCTAGGGATTTGCCTATAATTCATAGGTTTGCCTATAAATGAGGCATCTTGTGACTGCCATCACATAGGAGAATGCTGTCAAGATTACTCTGTGTAGCACATGTACTCACCCTTCATTTCCAGTTATTTCAGAGCAAAAGTCCATTTCGCATGGATACCATGGTCCATTTATTCCTTTGTAAGGTGATAGGCATTTTGGTTGTTTCCACTGTTTAGCTGCTGTGAATGGCGCTGCTGTGAGTGTCCACATGCAGATTTGTGTGGATATGTTTTCATTTCACTTGAGGGTAAACCCAGGGGTAGCATTGCTATGTCTTAGGGTCACTCAATGCTTACCATTTTGAAGAACTGCCAGACTATTTTCCTAAGTGGCTGTGCCATTTTCAATCCAAATGGCAAAGGGTGAGCCTCCCAAATTCTCTGCGTTGGTGTCAACACTTACAGTTATCTGTTCGTTTTGTTTTTTTTTTTAATTATTGCCATCCTAGTGTACATGAAGTGGCATATCATGGTGGCTGTGACTTGCATCTCCCCGATGACTAATTATCTTGAGATTGTTGGCTGTTTTTTTTTTAATCTTTGGAGACATGTCTGTTATGTCCTTGGCCCATTCTCGAATTGAAATATTTATTTATTATTGATTTCTAAGTGTTCTTCATATAATTCTAGATACAAGTCCTTTATTAGATACATGATGTGCAAATCCTTTCTCCCATTCCCTGGGTTTTCTTTTTAACATTCTTTATGGTGCCCTGGGAACGTCATAGTTGTTTTAGTTCCGCGGAGTCAGATTCATCTATTTTTCCTTTTTTGTTGTGCATTCAGTGTCATATTGAAAACCGTCATGTCTAATCCATGGTCATGTTGATTTAAGCTAATTTTTTTCTTCTAAGAATTTTAGACTTTTAGTTCTTAAATTTAGGTCGTCCTTCATTTTAAGTTAATTTTTAAGGTGGTGTGAAATAGAGGTCCTACTTCTTTTTAAAAGTTTTTTTGCATCTGAATATCCCCTTATCCCAACACCATTTGCTGAACAGACTATTCTTTCTCTAGTGAATTGCTTTGGCACCTTTGTTGAAAAGCAGTTGATTGTCCCTGGA
Organism: Hyaena hyaena; assembly: GCF_003009895.1. Lineage (NCBI taxonomy): Eukaryota > Metazoa > Chordata > Mammalia > Carnivora > Hyaenidae > Hyaena > Hyaena hyaena. The sequence goes on along the minus strand of NW_024080664.1, from coordinate 1,541,748 downwards.
CTTTCAATTCTATTCCATTAACCTACTTTATATTCTCATGTCAGTACCACTCTGCCTGATGGATGCGGTTTTATAAAGTAGGTTTTGAATCAAGAAGTGTGTGTCCTGTATCTATATTTTCTTTCAGTATTATTTTGGCCATTCTTGGTTTCTTGAATTTCCCTATGAATGTGAAGATTAAATTAGCGGGGAAAAAATCCAGCTGAAATTTTGATCCAGATTGCATTGAATCTGTGGATCCGTTTGGGGAGTATTTCCATCATATCCATCAGACTTCTGCCAGGAAAACAGAACCAGTAGAAAGTAGATATTAGGAGATTCATCACGAGGAATTAATTTAGCAATTGAGGGGGCTGACCAGGCAACTCAGAATCTAGGGAAGCTTGTCAGGAAAGACAGGCTGGAACTTTTGGGCACAATTTGTAGCTTCTGTCCACAGGCAGAATTTCTTCTTTAGGGAAAATGCACTTCTGCTGTTAAGATCTCTTAACTGGTTGAACCAGGCCCACCAGATTATCTAGAATCTTATCTCCATTATTAAAGTAAACTGATGACAGACTTTAATCACATCTACAAAATATGTTTGCAGCAGCACTTAGGTTAGTATTTGGTCAAACAACTGAGGACTATGGTCTTGCAAAGCTGACGTAAAACCAATTATCATTGTAATCTTAACAAATTAAGTATTCTGATCCATGAACTTGGGATATCTTTCTATTTATTTAACTCTCCCTCAGTTTCTTTCAACAATGTTTTATAATACTCAGAGTATAAATCTTGTATTTCTTTGATTGATTTATTCCTAAGCATTTATTCTTTTTAATGCTACTACAAATGGATTTGTTTTGTTAATTCCAATTTTAGAAGGTTCCCTGTTAACATACAGAAACAAGGTGGGGCACTGGAGTAGCTCAGTCGAGTGACCAACTTCGGCTCAGGTCATGATCTCACAATTGGTGAGTTTGAGTCCAGCATTGGGCTCTCTGCTTTCAGTACGGAGCCTGCTTCAGACTCCCTCTCTCACTCTCTGTACCTCCCCTGATTGAGCTCTCTCTCTCTCTCAAAAATAAAAATAAAAATGAACATTTAAATAAAAGGAAATAAAAGAGCGCCTGGGTGGCTCAAATGGTTGAGCATCTGATTCTTGATTTCAGCTCAGGCCATCATCTCACAGTTTGTGGGATGGAGCTCCAAGTCGGGCTCCCCACTGACAGCACAGAGCCTGCTTGGGATGCCCACCCTCTCTCTCTGCCCCTCCCCCACTCGTGTTCTCTTTCTCACTCTCTCTGTCAAAATAAATAAACATTAAAAAAAGAAATACAATTGATTTTTGTATATTGATCTTATATCTTGCAGCCTTAAAGTCTCAGTTTAAATATTTTTAGTAGATTCCTTAGAATTGTTTCTATCATATTGTTCTTGAGCCAGGGTAATGTGTCAGTCATTTTTGAGGAACCTATGACCACGACCCAGATCATCCTTCTTTTATTCTACCTATAGTTATACTTCAGTATTACAAAATAAGATAAAATAAATCACTCTTTACTCATAGCTTCACTTCTTTTTAAACAAGTCTCACGATATGGCAACATTTAAGGAAAGCCAAGCACCAAGGCAAAGCCAAGCAAACATGTTATGGTTCTAATTTTCAGACTCTATCAATTACTGCTCAACGCAGTCCATGTCCCCCTTCTTCTCCCTTTAGGAGAAACTTCTGCTCACTCGCTGATGGCACTTAGTCACAAGCTTCAGGTGTCCCCGTGCACACGTGTGCCTGTCCGGTGCGGCCGCCGCGGGCAAAGGTCCGCCTGCCTCCCCACCTTGGGCGAACCCTTTTAACGGCTGCTGCTTGTGACCTTGTAAAGGAGCCCAGCGCCCGGCAACTTGTTCTCACGCACGAAAACTGCTGAGTCACGTGATGCCCTCGGCGCCCTCCTGCGAGCGCGGGTGAGGCTGCAGGCCCCGGGCACCAGGCTGGCGCTCCTCCGCGAGCGCTTCCCCTCAGTGGCCGTGTGCTGGCCCTGCGCTCGGCTCCCTCCCCCTCCCCCGCCTCCCCCCTCCCCCCCCTCCGCCGCCGCAGGCCCCCTCCTGTCCGGGGCTCCTCAGACTCAGACCCCGAGACCCCGGCCTGCGGTCTGCACCCCCGTCTGCCGCACTCAAGCCACAGCGCCAGCTGAGGGCCGCGTGCGGCCAGAACACCCGCCCGTCTCCGGCTCGGGTGGACCCTCTGGGCCCCCGACGAGAGCAGCCAGGGGGCGCGGGCACGCTTCCTCCTGAGCGCCCGCCGGGCACCCGGACGCCTTCGCGCAGCTTCGCCTCCGTGGTTCGACGCCGCCCTGGCGCTCCCGCCCCGCCCCTGCTGTCCCCTCACCGCGGTCCTACACCGGGTGCGCCCCGGCCACGCCCCGGCCGCCGCCTCGCTGCCGGCGTTAGCTTCCTCGCGGGCGCCCCTTCCCGGAGGGCGCCGCACCCCGGCCCGCGGCCTCTCGGACCTCCCGCTGCGCACGCTCTAGACCCCCGGGAAGGTCACACGGACGGGACGCAGGTCCCCGCCCGCCGCGCTGCCGGACCCAGCTGGGTCCCCGTCACCTCTCCGTGTCCTCTCGGGCCCCTCCGGCTGCGAGAGGCCCTCAGGCGTCCCCTGCGTGGGGACGCGGGCGTTTCCGGTAGAACGACGGGGGCCAGAGCCGTTGTCTGGGCGGCCGTCAGGGCCACGCGCCTCGGCGGGCGGGCCCTGGTTCCCCGGCGGCCCCCGCTGCCCGCCGAACCCCCCGAGCCCTCGGGGAGGTCTCCCCACTGTCCCCCGAACCCCCAGGGAAGTCTCCCCACTGCCCCCGAACCCCCCGAGCCCCCGGCGAGGGGAGGTCTCCGAGCCGCCCCGCCGCCTGCACCTCCCGCCCCAGCCCTGGAACCCGCCTTCTCCACGGAGCCCGGCCGCCTCCCGAAGAAGAGCGTAGAGACCCGGCCTGGGTGCGTCGGGCTCACAGCACCGCGGCGGCTCCTCCCCGGTCCCTCTCCGGCCGCGAGGGAGGGCGTCGCCGCCACCTCAGGGTGCTGGCGCCAGCCCCCGGCACCCCAGCTTCATGGCACAGCGTCAGGCCTGCGGAACCCAGGCGTGTGGGCGTCCCCAGGTGGTGACGCAGGTGTCACGTTATGGAGACAAACCTCAGGAACAGCAATGATCAACTTCGCGTTCTCTCAGCCCAAAGGAGCCACGACAGTCAGAAGGTGGGCCCAGTGGTCAAGAATGGCCCATTTTCGGAAGGAGCCCCAATGTCCACGGACGGAGGAGTGGGTGAAGACTGTGTGTAGGTGGAATATTACTCGGCGATGAAAGAGAACGAAGTCTCGCCGTCTGCAATGACGGCGATGGAACTGGAGGTTTACGCTGAGTGAAACCAGTCAGTTCGAGAAAGACAGACATCATATGATTTCACTCGTGTGGAACTTGAGAGACTTAACAGATGATCAGAGGGGAAGGGAGGGAAAAATAAGACAAAAACAGGGAAGCAAAGGATAAGAGACCCTTAAATACAGAGGACTCACTGAGGCTGATGCGAGCAGGGAGGACGGGGTCGGGCACGGAGGAGGGCGCTTGTCTGACGAGCACTGGGTGTCGTGTGTGGGTGGAGAGTCACTGGGATCTGCTCCTGAAGCCGAGACTCCACCGTATGTGAACTAACGTGAGAATAAAAATAAATATGTAAAAAACGATAAGGTGCTATTTATTGCGCCATCTGCACCCAAATCAGTGGATTGGCAGTGTGTGCGTGTGTGCGTGTCTGAGTGTGTGTATGAGTGCTTGTGAGTGTGCGTGCATGTGAGAATGAGTGTGTGTGGGTCTGGGGTTTCACTATTCACTGTGCTAATATGTCAGGAATGTTTCCCCCATGTTTTGAACCCTTCACATGATCTTTAATGGCTACGTTCGAACGCACTGACGTGGTGCGGCGTGATTGATCCGTCTGGTTATCGTGGGGCATCTGAGCTCTTGGTAGTGGTGGCGGGGGGGGGTGTTGCTGGTGTTCCCCACACCCCCGGGGGCCTGCAGTGCTGGCCGATGCACCTTCCCCTTCACTTCTTCCTAAGCACCCTTTCCACAAAGCAGAGATGGCCGGTCAAGGAGCACACACCCGGCTCCTGCCCTGGGCCCCAATCGCCAGGTTCTCTGCTGCGCCAGGTGGCCCATCTCCAGGGTGTGGGAGCCCCCCCTCCATGCACCCTCAAGAGCCGTTCGGTCTCCCAGCTCCGCCCATCAGCAGATGAAATGCATTCTATAATCATGTGTTACTTTGTGTTTCAGTTCTCTGGAGGGTGAAGTGGTCTTTCTGTGTTTACTGCCATTTATTCACATCCTTTGCCCTTTTGCTCTTGGTGGCCCTTTGCCAAAGGGAATCAACATATTAAAAAGTATTCCAGAAGATAGAACATATCTGGGCTCAATGTTCAGATATATTAAAAGAAGATACGGGACTTGACACAAGGCAAGGAAGCGGAGGGGGACACCCTGGCCGACACCCCTCATCCCCGTCGGGCGGAAGTGGGTTACGTAAGGACGAGGCAGAAGCGCTGAAGAGGCGCAGCGGCGGCGACAGAGCCCTCGCGGTGAGGGACCCGCCGCCCCCCCACCCTGCTGAGGACCGGCCTCTGACAAACCCCGGGGGCCCCACCGTGCTGGACGCCGTCGGGGTGACTGGCCAACCCGACTTGACCGTTGGCCTTCACGTCCCCCCAGAGAGCAGCCTCCATCCGGATCAGGGAGGCCGCTGTGCAGACGGAGCCCAGGTTACGCAGTGACCACAGGCAGGTGTCTGAGCTCATGGGCACGGCCTCTCCGAACATAAACCCCGGAAGACACAACAGTGGCAGATGCGTTTCACCGCACGAGCATCAGCGCTCCCACACGGCACAGCACATGCAGACGAGGGCGGGCCCTTCCTCCAGTCTCCCAAGATGCCACAAACAGCGCTCCGTAAGGATGCTCACTGCCGCGTGGGCTCGGCTACCAGGGGGCCAGGGCCCGGGCAGCCATCCAGACGAGCCCTCACCTTCCCTCCCCTGCAGGCCTCCAAGGGCCACCAGCCCACCGCCTCACCTGCCCTGGTCTTCCCTCACTCGCTTGTCACCCACAGTTGTTCCTCTGGCCCTTTGGGGGTGCCTGGCACACAGGCTGGTGCACGGGCCCCATGTGCTCACCGGGCGAGCAGGTCTGCCAGCGTCACGGCCCACCCCCAGCAGGAGCCGAGGAAGTGCCAACAGTCCTGTGGCTGCTCTCGTGAGAGGGGGCCCGAGGTCCGGGTCAGGGCCATTCTGGAGTGCGGGGCGTGGCGTCTGCTGGCCACACGGGCTCCCGGGCAGTGACCGAGCCACAGGGCTAGGTGGCAGGGCCCAGGCTGGTCCCCGGGATGGGGTTCGCGTGTGTGCGCGTGTGTGCGCGTGTGTATGAGAAACTCGGAAAGGAAGACGAGTCTTGCGGAGTGGAAACGCGTCTCCTAGAAGCAAGAGCAGCACAAATGTCAGAGCTGGGAGGGGGCGCGTGCCGCTCTGCGGGGCCAGGGTAGGGAGTGAGCATTGCAGGTGTGTCTGCCCTGGTCACGCTGACGTGGGGTCTGAACTGGGGTGTCCTGACCCCCCCCCCCGCGCTCTTCCCCGGGTAGGAAACCCCCTCAGGTGGACACCCGCCGTGGGGAAACCCCCTGGGCCTTAAAACCCAGGCTCCGCAAGGATCTGGTGGCCCCAGAAGTCACACTGCAGAGCCAGGGACTGGCTCTCTGTGGTTCGGCACAGTTACGGGCAAGCCAACCTCGGCCACGTGGGTGCTCGGGATTGCTCTTGCCCGGAAACGTCAGGCCCAGTTTCACAACCCGGCTCACAGAAGGTCTGGCCCGGGCCTGGGGGGGGCGGAGGGGGGGCAGGGGTGCCTCTGGGAGGCCCAGCCTGACCAGATGGGAACAGACACTGTCCGTTTCCCGCAGATGCATCCAGATCAAATCCCACAGCCCCTTTTACTCATTAATTTCTGTTTCTGATTTCTGACTCTTATTTGCCTTTCAGATGAATTCAGTAATTGCTTTAAAAGGAGAACTTGAAGCCATTAAGTGGGGCAGCTGGACCTTTGCCCCCCGCCTTCCAGGCCGCACTTGAGTTACCCTCTCTGAAGCCACGGGCGTGTTTCAAATCAGAGCTGCCTGCCCGGCCTGCCAAGGAGTGGGTTTGGTGATAATTCTCGTTTTCCTGGACGCACAGAGCAGCCTGCCCTCCGGGCCGGGGCTCAGCCCCTCACAGACAGACCGACGGGTCTACGGTCACCCGTGCACTGACCTCGCACCCTGGCGTCCCGCTCTCTGGGACTGTTCTCCACAGGAAGGAGGGACACAGGCAAGTCCTCCTCGGCCCCCGTGCGGGGCTTGCCTGGGGGAAGTTCCACACACAGCGAGTCCTGCCCCCACCAAGCGAGGGGGCCATGGCTGGTGATGAGGGTCTGGCAGGGAGGATGGGCTCTGCGGCCGGACCACCTGGCCCCGTGCCTGCCCCTCGAGGCCTGGACACCCCTGTCTGAACCTCAGTTTCCATGCGTGTAAAAGCAGGTCTCGCAGCCAGAGATTATTCGCGTCCATGTCAGCCCCTGCCAGTAGCGGTGACAATGACCACAATCACAGGCAGACACGTGACTGGATGCGGCCGAGCACTCTCGCACACGCCCTCCTCTGTGCACCACAGTGAGGAAGGTGAGCCGGGCCGGGGTGGAGAGCCACCTGCCGCAGGGGATGCCCGGGGCCCACACGGGGTCTCATGCCACCGACATGACACAGGCTCCAGCCTGAAGCGGGGGCCCGGGGGCCCTGAGTGGGGACCCTCAGGACTCCAAGGACCCGCCAGATCAGGTACCACTACGGGCGCCATGCAGCACCGTGAGCAAGAGGCAGGGGGCCCGTTTTCCTCAGGTCCTGCGTCCTGTTCTGTTTGCCATGGAAACCGACGGGTGCTCACGGGGGCGGGGCCTGCAAGGTGCCGGGATCCGGGAGGCGCCGCCAGCAAACGGCAGGTCCCCGGCAGCGAGGGGACCTTTCCAGTCCTAAAGCACAGTCCTCAGGCCTTAAGACGCTCTCAATTTAAACACATGCCCCTGAGGGTCTTCCAGGAAAACAGAACCATTGCTTAGGTGAACTGTACACACTGGTTCAAGTTCAAAGATCTGAAAGGACAATGGTGCCCCGACCCTGCCCCGCACGGGGACCCAGGGCCACCGTCCTCCACTTGGGCAAAGTGGCATCACTGGGAGGCTTGTGTGGGGACGGGTGGAGGGAAGCCCGGACCCCCGACGGGGAAGGCGGTGCCTGGAATCGCCAGCTGTGGGGCGTCTGTCCTCCGTGAGCAGGAGGGCGCGCTTCAGGGGCGTCCTGGGGACTAAAGGAAGCAAGAGCACGAAGCCCTGGCCGGGGACCAGGTCGGAAGGACCAGGGATGAGCCAGGAGCCGCTGCCCCTCCCCCGCCCGCGCTCCCCCGCGCCTCCTCCTTCCGGCCCCCGACTGAAGCACTTTCAAGTGGTCCCAGAGCTGGACCCCAGCACCAGGCCGGGCCGGCGCCGTGCAGCCGCCCCGGGGAAACACACGCGTCCAGGGTTTCCATTCAGATTGGACCCCTGCCCTGCGCTCCGTCCTGAGAGGGCGACTCTGACCCTAGGGGACTATGGAGCAGACCCTCTCCATTAGAGGCCACCCATGGCCCTGCAGGGAGGCCCGGGGTGGGTGGGCGAGCCACCAGGGACCCCACCACGGCACTGCCCTGGCCGGGGGCAGCCTCGGGTGCCGGAAGGGGAAGCTCCCAGCATCCCTGGCGGGTGCAGAGCCCAGACGCAGGAGGGCTTCGTCACCACCAGAGACAGAAGGGGAGAGGCGGGGGCAGGACGCTGGCCCGGCGGGAGGCTTCTGCGTGGGGGGGACGCACCCCCAGAGGCCGGCTCCAGCCAGTCCAGGGGGCCCTGAAGGAAGGACGGTGTCGGCGAGGGAGGGAGAGCCCCGAGACTCTTTCTGATCACCAGGCAGGCATCTCTGCACTGTCGGTTTTGGTGTCTTTATAGGCCAAATGTTAACATGGCATCAGGAAATGGAATTTTTACAAGAGTTAGTTCTCTGTGATAAGATGTTTTTGGAAAATGTACAGAAACAGGTTTTACAGAAGTCTTCTTGCAGAACTGCCCCAATTACAGTGAGGTTGAGTAACTAAGAAAATAACAGGGTGTTCACATTTTAATAACAGTAAGATTAAGTCATAGGTTTGTAGATACTCTTTTCCATCCTCATCACAGCTGCCAGGGGAAGGGAAGGGGTTTGTGGAAAGTAAGCCTCAGGGAAGGGGCTGCTATACACCACCAGTTAGCAAAGGTGCATGTGGTAACGTATGTTCTGCCCTGATCTGTTCCCTCTAAGTTAGGCTCTTTGTCTCCAGGCAAGACTTGATTGTCCAGTTATATGCTTTATGGCACCGGAGAGCCAGCCATACCTTTTAAAGAGTTTAGCTCATTTCCAATACATAGAATAGCCTCTCCGAGGGCGTTTACCTTTGTGTCTAGTTTTATGATTTCTTGAACACCTAGAGCATGAGAAGCATTTCTGGTCAACTGATTTACATGTTGAGCTGTATGAACATCCTGGACTAACACAACGGTAGAAACAGGATTGTACACGTAAAGGTCAGTCTTTTATGACTCGGGGTCATTGGCCTGTTCATAGCTCAAGGGAAATATGGAGGGAAACAGGACCTTCTGGAGACACGATGTCTGTTCCCAGAATCAAAACAAGAAGTTCCCACAATAAGTTCCTTCACAAGGTGCAATCATCATACCAGGGCCAGAATTAGGGGACAAGTCACTCCCGATATTGATCAACAAGGTACCCTAGGGGTCAGTGCTCAAGCAGAAATAACTGAGTGGGGGTGGATATCGGTCGTCATCTGATTGGCAAGAGACCGTGCAGACTTGCTTTAACCTCACCGGGAGTTTTCTCAACTAGTGGGCTCAGAATGGCTCCCAACAATGCACCAATGGGTCTGCTGATTTAAGGAATGTCCTTGGCCTGCGGGAAGATGGTGTCATTTCGAGGGCTGTCCCCCTTTACATGGAGACAAGGAAAGAGCACAATGGTGGACACATTCCATGACCCCGGGCACTAGCCCGCCAGCTCAGCCCAAGCCCACTTACGTCCGTGACCGTGACAAGGCCACTGGGACCCATGGGGGAGGCCCTCAGGGCCCCTGCGGGGGGGGGAGTGCCCTCGTCCCGGGTGATGCCCGTGGGGGGCCGTCCACGGCCAATGACTAGTTGACGAGGGGACAACCCGGGGACAGTGCTGAGGTCGGGGGAGGTGCGCTGAGGCCGCGTGGCCACACCGCGCAGCCCAGCGCCCCCCTCCCCCCCCCCGCCTCCTTCCCGTTACTTCCCGAGCAGGTGCAATTATCGGTGACCTCCTGCCCCAGAGTCTGACCTAAGATAAGAATCCACCCCATCAGCCTCGTCTCCTTGAATTTTAAATCAGCTCTCAAGCAACAGAGTCATATTCTTGAAACTCAGCTTCACTGTAAGTTACTTTCTCTCAAAGGAAACTTTCCCATCAGTTTTAGAGAGAGAAAGGGGCTGGAGGGTCCCATAGCTCAAATCTCTGCTGTTCCAGGCAAGGAAACTGAGGCCCAGAGAGAGAGCAAGTCGCTGGGGGACCCTCGGCTGAGCGCGCCCACCCCGGGTGATAGCCACAGGGCAGGAAGGCGAGAGGGCACATCCAGGGAGACTCTGGGTGCCCGGCCGGGCAGGCCCTGGACTCAGCCAGCACCCCGGACACGGGCATGTGGAGGGGAATCTCTGGCTAGGCCCTGAGCAGGCACCAGGTGCCGGATTCCAGTTTGACACCGAGACGGCCCGCGCCGTGGGCAGGGGGACGCGCTTGCTGACCACGGCCCTCCCGGAACCTCGCGGATCCATCTCCTGCCCAGCACACACAGCGGGGACAGTGAGGGGGCAGGGGATGGGACAGCTCCCGGCTGCACCGCTCAGGTGAGGCCCTCGACCCCGGCCTGCCCTGCAACATGGGGGCCCCCGTGCGGGTGGCCTGGCACTGCAGAAGCTCCGAGGGAGGTGGCGCCTGCCTGGTGTTAGGCAGAGACCTGGAGACACGGCCTCCTGCCCTGCGGCCAGCAGAACGTGGGCAGGGATGGTGGACAGCCCAGCCGCGGATCCGTGGCAAAGACAGTCATGTGGCTCAGTGGAGGCATCAGTCCCCCATTGTTTATTTTTTTTAAAGATTTATTTTTGAGAGAGACACAGTGTGAGGTGGGGAGGGTCAGAGAGAGAGGGAGACACAGAATCTGAAACAGGCTCCAGGCTCTGAGCTGTCAGCACAGAGCCCGACGCGGGGCTCAAACCCACGAACCGTAAGATCATGACCTGAGCCGAAGCTGGACACTTAACTGACGGAGCCGCCCAGGCGCCCCCCATGCCGCACATTTTTCGCACACAAAGGAAAGTGGGAGGCACACACTGTGGATCGGCTCTCGGGGACAGGCGTGCACGGGATGCGGTAACACCCTCACAGGAGCCGGAAGCCGCCACGCAGTATCTTGAGAGGGCAGGGGGCTGGGGACGGCCTTCGGGACCCACTGCCCACCACGCAGAGGCACATGCTTGTCACACTGTCCTTTGCATCCCTCAGGAAGTGGCCCTCCCTCCCCCCATCCCCGAACGCTCAGAAACTCCCTCAGGGGGCCTAACAGTAGACGGGAACTGACTGGATCAGGATGTGCTGGACCCCCAAACCCAAGACCTAGGGCCCAGCAGCACCCCCAGGCCAGGCGCGGAGCGGGACTGCCCGGCCCCTGCTCCCCCGTCACCCCCAGGCTGCCTCCCAGGGCTGTTGCCCAGCACGGCCTCCCCGCTCTGCCCCCCGCCCTGACCGCTGCAGCCTGCCCCCTCCCCCGCTTGTGTGAGCCCGTTCCACGTGCTCCAGGCACCCGAGCGACGCTCCTGGGCTGGTCACACGTGGCTGTGCGTGTGGCCAAGCCCCGCACCCAGGTGACCCCTGGCGCCCGGTGGGCTCCCCATTCCTGCTCAGCCCCTGCGGTGCCTGTGCCGGGGGGACACTGAGGGTTCCTCTGCCAGGCAGCCCCACCACCGCCCCTCCGCCGAGGGCTGACGGCAGCCTCATCCCGGCTCCCCTGGAGGAGACGTGGGCGGCGTGGCGCTTGCAGGGGGAGATGGAGCCGAGGCTGGCTCCGCAGGGAACTCCCTCCCCAGGACACAGGTGGGCGTGCAGGTGTTTGCCCCGAGGACTTGGCTGCAAGTAGCCCTTGACAGGGGCGGCTAATTGGTGTCTCCCGCCCCCTGCAGGAGTTTTCTGGTGCGGGAGCCTGGTGAGAGGTCACGGCATCCTGACGCCCCCTCTCCCCCCCCTCCCCCCGCTGCTGGACTGTGTCGTGGGAGCGCAGGAAAACAACGGCTGCCCATTGTTCCCCAACCATCTGTGGGAATGGCTCAATCCTGCCCCTCCTGCCAGCTGCGTGGGCGCCGTGCCCGTCCCGCCGCCGCCCGGAGAGGCCGCAGCAGGCAGAGACCAGGGGACACACAGCCCACGGCCGCGGCAGTTACAGCAGGCGCCTTACAAGGGCTTCAGTGCAGGCGGGACTCGAGGACACCCCCTGGGGAGAGGTCTTCCTTCACTCCAAAGGGTCTGGAGTCCCCACACAAGCTTTGGGGACGATGGAGCAGAGGGCACCCATGAGGCGAGGAGGGGGAGAGTTCCCCACAGGGGGGAGTGTGGGGGAAAATCTACCAGTGGAAACCAGGAAGGAGGGGAGAGGAAGGCAGGTCCGCCGTCGTGTGGGGCCTTCGCTCGGGCCCTGGGGAGCACCTCCTGGGTCGTGGGGGAGGCGGGTCACGTGACCCGGGGCCTGATCAGACCCGTCACCAGACACCTACTTCTTTGTATTCTGGCACGTGGCGAGGCCGCGGCCGCAGCGCCATCAGTGCACGTGCTGCAGGGAGGCTCTGGCGGCCACTGGGACTTGCAGCTCTGGGCCAGCGAACCCTTGTTGGAAATCACAGTGACCTCTGAGCCATCCACGAGCCTTCACGGGGGTGGGGGTGGGGGCAGGCAGGGTGTCTGGGCCCCTAGGTGGAGGGGCCCCCAGGAAGTTGAGGCAGGTGCGGAGTTTGGCCGCTGGCTGCAGGGGGAGAGGGGTTGTGAGCAGAGATGAAGCGGATCGCTTCCACAGGCCTGGGGACCAGAGGTCAGGAGGGGGTGGTGACCCAGAGCCTGCCTCCCCCCCACCTCCCCTCAGCTCCTGCACTGGAGGCCAAGCTGTGGCCACTTACAGAGGGGCTGGGTGGGGTGGCCTGCTGAGACAGGGGTGGGGACCCACAGCTGCCCTGCCCCCACCTGGCGCCTCTCCCCAGGGCGGGGGTGCCCAGCCCCTTCCCCTCTTCAGGCAGCGAGCACAGCTCTGTCCGGGGCCAGTCCCCGCAGGCTCAGAACAGCATCCCCGGCCTCCAACTCCCTGCCAGGCTCTCGGGAACCAGCCCCAAGCGGCCCCTCATAGCCCGGGGTCGCCCCGACAGGGGTTTCCCCATGCCCCTGGCGACTGGTGCCCTGCCCCCACCCCCGTCTGTGGGGAGTGCTGCTTTACAGGCACGGAGGGGCCATCACGTGAGGGATGTGTGCAGCCACGGGGCATGCACAAAGCCTGTGCGCAGCTGGTGGGTGGCCCTCCTTCCCGCCACGCAGGCACGGTGCCGGGCGAGGCCCCCAAGTCCCTTCCGCCTCATCTGAGAAATAAAACCACCTTCAGGGGCCCAGCAGGGGCGAACTGAGGAGGATGTGCCCCTCCCCCTGCAGCCGCACGGGCCGTGGGCTGCGGGCAGCTGGAGGCGGGCTGGGCTTCTGCCTGCACCCTGGGCCCAGGCCACGCTCCCGGCAGCCATGTCCTGGACGGCCTGAGGCCCCGAGGTGCTGTCCTGGTGACGGGGGGTCCGGGTCCCTGCAGGAACCCTCTGATGTGGAAGCTTCCGCGTCCAGTGGGCGTGGTGGGTCTCTTCTTGGCCACGCTGCCAAGAGGTCAGGGTGTCCCCCGTTCTGGGCCCTGGGAGAAGCACCTGTCGGTGACACAAGGGACAAGTGGGACCCCCCCAGGCGAATGCCCCCCCACGAGCTTCCCTCCCCAGCATCCAGAGCGCAGGCGGCTGCTTGGCCGACGGGCAATGTTGAGGAGCAACCCAGTCCTCGCGGAGGGAGTGTGATGCCACGTGAGGCAGGCAGATGTGGCCGTGCCACCATCCTGAGGCGTGGGCATCCACGAGGCGGTGAAGGGACCCAAGTGACAGGAAAATGGAGACTGCCCCCTTTGGATGCCCCCCAGGCCTCGGGGCTCAGCCTCCAGCCCCCCGGCAGCAGCCAGCAGTGAGCAGGCAGGGGGCGTCCCCCCGCAGCGCGGGTGCCCGGCCCCCAGGGGCGCACTCAGTGATGGCTGCTGAGGGAGCGAGTCCCGGCGGAACACCTCCTGCTGGGGCTCATCTTCTCTGTCTCTGTCCCCGGGGCCCCTGCCCTCCCTGTGCTGAGCAGGGCTCTACGTCGCTCCAGCCGCCTCGTCCTGCGTGGTCCTGCTCTGCGGAAGCCCGCCTGGTGCTGACTTCCAGAAGCCTCTTCCCACTCCTCCGCTACTCTGGCCCCGTGCTGGGCTCCCACCAAGCCGTCCGCCCGGAGACCCCGCAGAGGCCTTTCATGATGGGGGGGCAGTGACAAGTCGGAGGGGCCTCACTCAGGCCTCCGAGGCCCTCGGGGCCCCCCAGATGGGATGGAAGGGGCGCAGCTATTCTCTGCGGGGCCGCCCTGCGTGGGGCCCGGCCCAGCCCCCCCAGCTTGTCCTCCGTCCGGGCTCCCCCCGAGCCCCTCGTTCTGAGCACCCCGCCGTCTTCACCTGCCCACGCGGCGGCAGCCCGGCCATGAGTGTCCGTGTGCAGGTCTCCGGTCAGGCGCCCGTCGCCCGTGTCTCGGCCCCACGGCGCCTGTCCTGCCCACGTCGCCCTGGGCCCCTGGCGCAGCGGCTCCTGCGCCTGGACGGTGGAATCCAGGGGCTCCTTCCGAGTTAGCTGCCGGGTGCTCCGGAACTCTGGGGGGACTCGCTCGAGCCACGGCCACGCGGGGCCGGTGCCCGCCATCTGCCCGGACTCTGAAACGCGGTCCCAGCTTCTGGGCCACTTTGGGGTCTCGGGGAAGCCAGCCTGCGGCAGCCCCTCCTGACGGCATCCCCCAGGGACACAGGCCTGTCCCCTCCGATTCCCAGCGGGTGCAGAGCATCGAGCAGGGGGGACATGGGCGCGGGAGAGCGGGGAACCTCACACCTGCTGCCCCGCGCTCCGCGCTCCAGCCCGCCCTGCCCGCCCTGGGGTCTCTCTCCTTAGCACCACGCCTGCCCTTTCTGTCCTGGACCCGTGTTTTCCCACTACCGGTACTTGGGAACGTGGCCCATCCTTTCCAGAATGGGCCCTCCATCCGAGGTAGTGACTCTGCCCTCAGGCTCACGCCTGCACAGGCCAGGGGGCGCCGCAGGGCCTGGGGGCGGGGGCACGCCAGCCCAGCACCAGCCTGCGCCCCGTGGGGCCTCTTTCCAGCGGGGGGGTAAGCCCAGGCCCCCAGGGGGCCCGGTGTCGGCGCCCGGCTCGCCTCCGTCCCTGCACCACTGTCTGGACACACACGCGTGTACACTCACGCACCCACAGTCATATGCACACGCGCTCACACACATTCGCACTCGCATAGGCTTCCACACGCCCACCCACACACATGTACTCGCACACGTGCATCCCCTCACCTCTTCTAAGAATAAACAGTCATCTTCAAGAACAGTGCAGATTAAAGCCATATTTAAGAGAAATTTCCCAAAGAAAACATAATCAACAAAGATGCAGTTCGGCCCCAGGAAGACAGCCGCGTACCTCATTATGCAGAGCAATTTAGCTCCTTGCCGACGAGAGCTTTTCTGCTGCGGGGTATAATATTTGCTTTCCCTTCACATAAGCAAAAGCCCCCACAGTTATTCTAAGACAAAGAACTTTATGTCCTTGAAAGGTGAATGGAGCCAGCACCTCAAGAAACTCAGAAAAATGGCCTGAGGTGTCACCATTTTTAGTCACCGAATTTGGAGGCCGTTAGGACCTGACCCCGGACGGCAGCCTTGAGTGGCGGGCTTGGTGCCCGACTCAGTAGCCCCAAAGGCGGGTCTCACTCATGGTGCCCGCGCCCGGGCGCAGGCCTGCCGTGGGGGACCCCTGGTGGTGCTCGGCGAGCAAGTGGACTGAGTGGATTTTGTGATCAGTTTCACGACTATTTCCAGCTGAAACCTTGGGTCTGGAGGCGAAGTGAGAAAAAAAAAACAAACCCAAAACAGATGAAACGGTTTCCACATAACAGTTATAGAAGAGATCAAGATGGCTCCCATTATCGAAAATGACTTAAAACTAAGTGTTCACTTAACTTATGACCCGGGAATTCCACCAAACTCCTGGACAAGACGTTCTACAGCTGCACTCACGGGAGCCGAGCACTGGCCCCCGTCTGGTTCCCCGTCAACAGACGGGGGCAGATCGTGTTCTACGCAGCACGGCTCAGTCCACACCACACACAACAGGCGGGGACTCTCTGAAACGTCCCTGAGTGAGACGAGCCTCACGGGAAAGAGCACACACTGCCTGCCCCGTGTGTGTTAAGCCCCAGGGCAGGAGACACTGACGGACCATGTGGACAAATCAGAGAAGGGGCTGCCCCTGGGGGTCCAGTGAGCTTGGACCCTGAGGGACGGATGGGGAGAACTTCCTGGGGGGGTGGCCATGCTCTGCGTCTTGTGGGGACTGGGCTCCACAAATCCACACTTAGTCAAGGCTCTTGGGATGGCGCACGTCGGGGAGGCCGCGGAGGCGGTGCTCAGAGGAAAATGCGTAGCTGTAAATACCTACATGAGAGAAGAAGAAAGACCTCAAATCAATAACCCAACTTTCCATCAGAAGGAGCCGGAAGAGGGGCGCCTGGGTGGCTTAGTCGGTTAAGCGTCGACTTTCGCTTAGGTCATGATCTCGCGGTTTGTGGGTTCGAGCCCCGCGTCGGGCTCTGTGCTGACTGCCAGCTCAGAGCCTGGAGCCTGTTTCAGTCTGTGACTCCCTCTCTCTCTGACGCTCCCCTGCTCACGCTGTCTCTCTCTCTCTCTCTCCTAGAAATAAAGCATTAAAAAAATAAAAATAAATAAATAAATAAATAAAAAAGAAGGAGCCGGAAGATAGGAGAGCAAACTGACCCCCGAGCCAGAGAAGGAAGGGGACGGAAGGACCAGATCAACGCCAGAAGTCGGCTCTTCGGGAAGGTGGACAGACGAGCCTTTAGTCAGACCAACTACGAGGAAAAGAGATGCTCATTTCGCTGTCTGTACAATGTGCACAAAAACCCATAACCAGTCATTGAGCTCCGGGTTATGCTAATCAAGCAAAAATCCTTGGGCCGATGGGGACTGGTGTGTTGCTTATTTCAGGATGCGTCAGCTGGAAGATGGGCTGATGAGGGACAGACAGACAGACGGGCAGGCTGCTACGTGACGGGGCAGGCGCAGCAGCTGGGCTCCGGGATGCTCGCTGCAGCGTGCTCTCGGTGCTTCTGTTTGTTTGAAACACGTCACAAAAACATTCGGAGGCATGGCCGTTAACATGTCACCCGCCCATGGCACCTTCCCAGCTCCAGAATGTGCTTCCTGCGCTGGGCATTTGCTCCTTCTAATCCACCCTGAGGGCCCACGCCCACGCACTAGTCGCTGCTCAGGGTACTTAGAGGGACACCAGGACACCCCGCATGGGCTCTGTGCTCGGGGAGGCTAGGGCGCAGTGAGCAGAGACACACGGACAGGCCAGTCTCGCGGGGTGCAGGGGGAGGTGGCCGCTGGCTAGAACCCGTCTACTTGGACATTTCAGAAGGGCGGGGCCGCTGCGTGCCTGGCAGCTCAGCTCTCCTAGGAGCCCCGCCCTGGCTGCTCCGCGGAGCCTCCCCCGCCCCGTGGGCGGATGTGGTGGCACCGAGAGCAGTTCCGCTGCTACGGTGGGGGGGGCTTGCAGCAGGTGCCCCAGGGGACTGCGGTGGGACCACATTGCGGGCGGGGTGGGGGTGCGGAGGGAAGGTTTAGGGAAGCCCTGTGTCAGCGGTGAGGTCTGGCCTCTGAGCCAGTGCTGTGGCTTGGTGGGGGGGGGACTGGGGGCTGGGGGGGGCTGGGGGCTGGGGGGGCTGGGAGCTGGGGGCTGGGGGGGCTGGGGGCTGGGGGGGCTGGGGGCTGGGGGGGGGCTGGGGGCTGGGGGAGGCACGCGGTCGCCACTCTCTTACACCACGCGGGACAGAGGCCCAGACGCCGCGCAGCCAAGCTAAGGGACTGTGCAGGCCGTGGTGCAGCGTGAGTGCCAAGGTGGCCACGGCTTTAGTGGAGCTGTCCCGCGGAACAGGGGTCTCACCGGCCGGACCCACTGCAGGAGGGGCTGAGTGGCCCCCGCTGCAAGACGCACATGGGCCAGAACGAGTCCCAGGGTGAGAGCCTGCCTCAGGGGCCTAGAGCCTCGCAGGAGTCCCTGCACGGTGCCAGCGCCTTGGGCGCCTGCTCAATTACGGCCTTTCTGGTGCCACTGGCTTAGTAGACCCCCCAGAGCAACGATGGCCTTTCAGAACGTACTGCCTGTCACGGTGAACGAGTTCCACAGAGCCGTCAGGGGCCTCAGGCACCGCCTGCCTGACGGGAGAGGGGTGGGGGCCCCCGTCAGCCCCTGGGAGTGCGCTGTGCCAGCCAGGGCTAGGGGGCGCGGGGCCGCGGTCAGGGTCTGCGAGCAAGGCTCTGTGCAGATGCGCGCTTTCTCTCGTTGGGGTGAGCGCGCTCCGCTTCCACGTGTTGGGAGGCTTCGTAAGGCCAAGTCCTGGGGACAGGGTTTGGGACAAAGTGCGTCCCTGCAGCGGGGGCAGGGCCGGGAACGAGTGTCCCCCGGGCAGAAGGAAGAGCACACGGCTGCTGGGAAGTCCCCGCGCGCAGACGGTCCCGGCCCCAGGTCGGCGGCAGCGATGTTGCGGACGGACCAGGCGTGGGAGCTCAGGGCGGTGCCTATGGACTGCGGCAGATGGAGGCCTGAGCAGGGCAGACGCGCCAGGACGGGATCCGCCAGAGGGGGTGTCCGGACGGAGCCGCGCGCAGGTCTCCCCAGAGGGAGAGGCTGGAGGGGCCGAGGCTGAGGCCACAGGGGTGTAGCTCTGGGGTCTGAGCTCTTCCTTCAGGGACCCACGGGCCACGGCCCTCGCGCCCGGGGCTGGAGAAGTGCGTCACGGCTGCCAGAGTTCCAGCTTAAAAACGTGAAGCTCTTCTAACAGAAGGCAGGTCGAAAGTGATAGAAACGAGGAGGGCACGCCAGCTCCCGCCGTAGAAAGACCAGGCCCGGCCGGGGTGCTTCTCGTTCAGGGGCATCACTGGTCAGCATGTACGCCGGCCCGAGAAACACCAACAGGCACCTAAGAGTTAAAGAAAAACGATACTTAATTGGGGCGCCTGGGTGGCTTAGTCAGTTAAGCGTCCGACTTTCGCTCAGGTCATGATCTCGCGGTTCGTGGGTTCGAGCCCCGCGTCGGGCTCTGTGCTGACTGCCAGCTCAGAGCCTGGAGCCTTTTTCTGTTTTTGTTTCTCTCTCTCTCTCTGACCCTCCCCTGCTCACGCTGTCTCTCTCTCTCTCTCTCTCTCCTAGAAATAAATAAAACATTAAAAAAAAAAAAGAAAAAAAAGAAAAAAAAAGAAAAACGATACTTAAGAAACGTTTCTTTGGAAAGCAGAGGTCAGTTTTAGAGTCCGTGCCACCTCCTCTCAAAATGCGGGAAGACACGGCAATACTGAAGAGGGAAGTCATCCGATGCCCCGGGGGGTGATGGCTGGAAAAAAGATTGTAATAAAAGTAAAGTTGTGGGAAATAAAGTGACTATCAGGCACAAACACAGCTTGATAAGGCAGAAAACCAGACCGGCGGTGTGTGTAATAAACTGGGGGCACTTTCAGAATCCGAAAGAGAAGGACAAGGAGGAGAAAACGGTGAGGTTCCACACGGACGGACAGCAAGGAAAGGAGCCTCGGAGTTAAAGAAACTCGGTACGTGGATGGAAGAGTCCTCGGGGAAAGAGACAACGTGAAAATTAAAAACAAGCAGCAGTCAAGGATTCACGTGGGATGAAAAAAAAAATCTATCCAGAGAGAGAGAAAACCTGAATTTGTAGAGTTTTCTGAATATCATACAATTCAATAAAAGTTATCACCTAGCTATAAATGGGGACATTTTAAAAATTCAAATATGAAGAAAACCACAAAAGAAGGAATCCGTGAAAGAAAAACATCTTTCTGACTCAAATTTCTTCTCCACTGTAGTGAATTGAGGAAAGTGGGAGCTTATTGACTTGAAAGAGCTCTTTATATTTTAAGGTTCACTACAGCCTGGCATATATGTTGCCGATATTTTCCTCATTTGCTTCTTGTGTTTTAGGTGTTCTCTTTTTGGCCACTAAAATTGTAATTTTTTATGTAGTCACAATCTCTTCCTTTAGTGTTCTATTCTGAAATATCTTTAACCTGGGTAGTAGATTTAAAATATTCACCATATTCACTTTTGGGTTATTTGTGGCTTCTTTAATTTTTTTAAATTACATTAAATGAATATACTCTTTTGGTAAAAAATACAAACAATATGGGAACTCATGTTTCCTCTTTGGCCCTTTGCCTTCCCACGAGCGAAAGCCCCGGCTGCTTAGCACGTATTCCGTCAGAGCTCCTTCCGCGTGCTGACGTACACACATCCGTGCGTGCACAGGATCGCTGGGCGTGCACAGGAGTGTGCTTTTGCATAGTAGAGCCCTGCTGTATGCGTCGCTCCATAATTGGTAGTTTCACTTATCGCTGCGTCCTGGGCTGTTTCTGCATCCGTATGCACACGTATCTACATATTCGCCGTAGCTTCTGCGCAGCGTTTCAGAGGCTAGTGTCTAGAGTTTGTTCACCGCCTCCTGACTGGTGCCTATCTGTTCACTTTTTTTACTTAAAATTTTTTTTTAATGTTTATTTATTTTGAGGGAGAGAGATAGAGCATGAGCAGGGAAGGGGCACAGAGAGAGGGAGACACGGAATCCAAAGCAGCTCCAGACTCTGAGCTGTCAGCACAGAGCCCGACGCGGGGCTCAAACCCACCAACCACAAGATCATGACCTGAGCCGCAGTCGGACGCTCAGCCGACTGAGCCGCCCAGGCGCCCCACGCATTTGTTCGCTTCCGCTGCTATGCTAGGCTAAATGGCCTGCAGCTACATGTGACTGGTGACGCCTGGGTTTACACGTCACTCATGCGGAGCCCCTGACTGTTGTGTGCGGCCACCTGTGGGGTCACCCCACCCAGCCCTGCGGCTGCTGGGCCGGCAGGAGGGGACAATTCAGTGCTGTGCTCCCTCCCGTCTCCCGGAGAGCTGGTGTGGCAGGCATGCCCCCTTATGCCCACTGATGCTCCACATGGTTTTCTTTTCTTTTCCCAGAGATGGTGGGGGAGGGGCAGAGAGACCGAGACAGAGAATCTAAAGCAGAGTCCGCACTGTCAGCGCAAAGCCTGACACGGGGCTCAAGATCAAGACCGGGGCCGAAGTCCACGCTCACCCAACGGGGCCACCCAGGCGCCTCCGGTACCTATGCCCTGTGTATATCCTTTGTCCATTTACTTTTTTAGTTTTACTTTTTTTATCCTTTGTCCATTTTAAATTTATGTTCGTCTTTGACGCGTTGCTTTTTGGGAGCCATTTTGGCTATTTATCTTTTGTCTACTATTTAAGCTGCAAATATTTTCTCACAGTTTGTCACTTTTTCATGTTAGTGTTAGTGGGTTTCATTACATTGAACTCTCAAAATTCCATGTGACCAAAACTTTCCAGTCTTTTCCCTTTACAGTCTTGGGATTCCAGATGGACATCTTCATTCACATGTACACGATGCTCTCTTCTGTTCTTTGATGGACTTCTTTCTCCCCTCGCATTACCTTCCATGTCTAGATTACGTGGAGATGCATGGATATCCCATGCGCATAGTCTCTGCTACGAGGGTGCCAGCTCAAGGATCCTTGATCAACTGTTTTGAGATATTCATTTTTGTCCTTTATTAAATTTCATATATACCGGGGATTTGGTCCACTGACATATTTGTTTATAACTGTGCGAATACAAATGTTTTATGTACCCGATGATACATCAGTATGTGTGAACACATATATAAGCACATGTACACACATAATTTATGTGGGACTATAGATATATGAAAATCTGTGTGTATTCTATGTGCATATGTGTGTATGTACACAGCCTAAGTATATCTGGATGCCCGGAAAACAGATTGGAGGAATATAATCATGGTTTTCTGGGAAGTGATGATCATATGTAATATAAATACAACGTAATCATGTGTATTTCTATACCTTTCTGCGTCTACACAGATGCACAGCCTCACAGCTGGCAAAGAAGTCTGTGTAGATCACGCGTGTTTCATCCATCCTCCCCGCGGCCTCCCCTCAGGGAGCCTGGCCCGAGGGCTCAGGCCGGGGCCTCGGGCTCAGGCACGGCCATGAGACAGTGGAGGGGGCGGGGGCCAGCCGGAAGACCCCAGGAAGGATTCCCTCACTTTTCAGCAGCATCAGATATAATTTGAGCCTTAATAGGATAACTTGAACTTCAAATAGATTTAAACTTGTGAGTTTGTAAAAATACAAAGAAAAAATAACCCAACCCTCAGTGGTCAGTGTTGGCTGCTGCTCCTGGAGAATGTTCTCATTATTCTCAAGGGTGGTAAATAAGCCAAAGAACTGACCATCAATGGCTGCTCACGGGAGAGACAGAGAGACAGAGAGACAGAGGAGAGAGACAGAGAGACAGAGACAGAGAGGGACTAGAAGCCAGGTGTCCCTGGGAGGAGCTGAGCCCCATCACCCGGAGACATCGCACCGAGAACACCCGCGGGAGCCTTTGGACCTGGGTGCCGCGGTTCAGGGACGACAGGGGACGTACGAACAAGTTGAATGTCACCCTGAGGGTATAATGGGCAAAAGTCAGTGATTCCAGCATAGAGCGCGGGAGAAATGATAGAGGAAGATCAGTCTCTTATTTAATTCTCCCCCAGTTTTCCGCAGGAGAAAACCCAGGTTTACGGAAGTCAGGGCACCCGAGGTTGGCGACCTAGAATTGGCTGAACCCGGAGTCAGCCCTCTCAAGACTCCGTGTCCGGGGGACGGTGGCTGGGCCCCGAAGAGCCTGCCGAGGTCGGGTCCATGCCCACCGTGGAGGTCATTGTCACGATTACCCCCAGTCTCCAGGGTAAGTGAAACCTCTGAAACCAGGCCGACAGGCTTGCATGTTTCTCGCGCTCCGACCTCCATACGCCCCAGGCGCTCACTGCCCCACAGATGTGGAGAATCAAAGGAACTTTCTCAAGTCTCTCCCTTAGGGGCCACGACTGAATCTCCTAAACCCTCCAGAGAAGGCCTTGTGTCCTGGTCACTCCACGTGGGGTGTGTGTGTGTGGGTGTAAAACTGCCCTGTTCTTGCCTAAAAAGATCAGGAAACAGGAAGCATCAGCCAGACAGCCCTGCACCTGAACCGTTGATTTGCTGATACGGTCATTCCTTTAACTATGTTTACTGAGCACCTACTACATGCCAGGCCCCGTCCTAAGCCTGAGGGACACAGCAGAGGACCCCTTTGTGGGGGAGTGGTCAGCCCTCTATGCCAGCTCGTCTTGCTACGTGCCCCCCTGGGCTCTCTGCACCACCCCCGGGTCCCAGAGGTCAGCTCCGGGAGCCCTGATGGGCGAGGGGCAGAAGTGGGGGCCCCTGTCACTCGGCACCCTGGTCCTGCCCGCCGGAGCTCGGGCTCAGCCTCTGCCAAGAAGCTAACGATCCGATTCGCTTCAGTTCACTTTTGTTGCTTTTTATCCCGCTCTCTGGGGAGCCGTCTCTACTGCCACCCACACCCACTGACACTCCCGAGTGACCCCCGGCTCCATGGAGCACCAGTGCTGCGCGTGAAGACAGCGAGTCCATGCCCCAGCGTCCCCCCGACACATGTCCCTGCCATCTCCTGCTGCCACGGTGGGGACACAAGCCAACGCGCCACGTGCTCACGCGGAGCGCACGCAGGAGGGGAACCTGCCCCAGGAACGTCTCTGTGCTTTGGGGCCAGTGAGAATCTCTGCCCTCAGAGCCGTCTCTCTGCCCCTCCTGCCTACGGATGAGGCCGTTGGCCGTGAGCAGACAGCCCTGTCAGAACGGACCCCTGACTGTTGGTTTGAGGCCTGGGTCCTTCTGTGAGTTCTCTGTCTCCCGCTCGGCGAAGGGCTCCGCACCTTCCGCTCTCGGCTCTGCAGCGTCGATGGGCTGCAGACCCCCCTCCTCACTGATGGTCACGGTCCTCCGGGGCTTCGCGGGGGGAGCAGCCTCCCTGCCCTGGCGGTGCTGGTAGCTGCTTGCCGACCCCCGCCCGTCTGGCCCGGGAGCAGGGATGGCATCAATCATCAGTGACCTCACCCCTACTTGATAAAATATGCATTATTCCTCTTCCCTTCTCAGACCTCTCGAGGGGCCCGAGGCCGCTTTGCTGCTTATTCAGGCCAAGCCGGAGAGGGAGGGGCGGGGGGGGGGGGACAGGAGCAGGCAGCCAGTAGCCCCAAACCCACGCTCCCTGCCCCAGCCCTTGACCAGCCGCCCCCTCCCAGCCCCTGGTCTAGCCCCTCCAGGGCCTTCCCCAGCCATCCGTGCAGGCTGGTGGCCCGTCAGGATCCGCTGCTGCCCCCGCCGGTCGCTTCTCACCGCCACTGCGTGATGCACCTGTGGTTTGCTGCGCACGTGTGTCTTTCTGCACCCCCGCACACCCAGCCCCTTGTAAGTGCACGACAATGTGTGTTGAATGAACTGGTCAATGAAGGTACCAGGCAGTGGGGCCGGGTACTTGACATATGCTGTTTCACGTGCCTTGACATTTCTAAAGTAAGTATAATTATCACCATTTTATAGCTAAAAAATTAGGTTCAGAGAAATTAATGGCCCAAAGCTGGAATTTCAAATCCCAACATTGGGACGAATGAGGCGTGTTGTCCCCAGACCCCTAGTTGTAGCCCAGGAAGGAACGCTGCTCAGATGTCGACCGTGGTCAGCGCAAGGAACAGATGTCCAGTGGTCAGGACGTGATCTTCAGGTCGGGAGCAGCGGCCTCCCCCTGTTAAACCCCAGGACACTGCTCTGTGCTGCTCTGTGGCCTTTCCTAGTACAGCTCCTTCCATCCCCTGTGAGTGTTTCCTGACCTGCACGATCTCAGCCCCTGGGGGCAGAGGCCACATCCGAGTCGGGCTCAGGGTATCCGGGCAGAAGGCTTTTCTCCACCCCACACAGCTCTGTACTGAGGTAATCGCATGCATCACATCATTGTGGGACTTACCTGCTGGCATGTCTATCTCCCTACTAGAATGTGAGCCCCTGGGGGTCACAAGTCACGTCTTATTCACCTGTTTCTTCTGAATCCAGTGCAGACAGAGCCTGAAGCAAGGGCTCCGTAAATGTTGGATGCATGAATGATGGTGGATGGACGGATAGGTGGGTGGGTGGAGGGATGGATGAATGCATGGGTAGTTGGATGAGTAGATGAGTGATGGGTGGGGGCGGGGGGACGGACGGAGATGTGGATAGATGGATGGATGATTGGGAGGTGGGTAAGTGGATGCATGGATGGATAGGTGGGTGGGTGGAGGGATGGATCGATGGATGGCTACGCGCATAATTGGTGTTTGGGTAGATGAGTGGCTGGGTGAAGGACAGATGGGTGGGTGGGTGGAAGTCAGGCATGCTCGTGTGTTTATGATGATGCTCTTTTCTCAAAGTTTTTTTTTATTTAATGTTTATTTTTGAAGCAGAGAGAGACAGAGTGTGAGCAGAGAGGGTCAGAGAGAGAGGGAGACACAGAATCGGAAGCAGCTCCAGGCTCTGAGCTGTCAGCACAGAGCCCGACGCGGGGCTTGAGCTCAAGAGCTGTGAGATCATGACCTGAGCTGAAATCAGATGCTTAATTGACTGAGCCACCCAGACGCCCCCAAGGTTTTTTTTTTTAGGGATACTTGGGGATCTGGGTATCTACGAACATAGCTAATTGCCATCATCAGTAAGTAGAGAACCTTTCCCAGCTGGGGTCAGAGACCAACGTGGCAGGAGGAGAAGGGCCGAGGAGACGCAATGCTGCCTTCAAGATGGAGAAAACGGGCCACAAGCCAAAAGGTGTGTGTGGGTTCTAGAAGCTGCAGAAGACAAGGCAGCGGATCCACCTCTGGAGGCTCCACAAAGAACGTACCCCTGCAGACACCTGATTTCGGTCCCGTGAGAAACACGTGGGGCTTGTGACAAACAGGACTTTGGGGTAGTGAGTGTGCACGGTGCTAGCCACTGAATTTGTGATCATTTGTTATGGCAGAAATGAGAAGCTAAATAAGGGTTCACTATTCGAGAAGCAGGCAAAATGTTCAGGGGGTGTCTCTTCCTCGAGCCCCCAGAGAGCAGGCTGTTTCCTCCAAAGGGCACTTCTACACTCATGACGACGACACCCGCCAAGAGGAGTGAGCATTGATCCCCGGGTCAACTCTTCCCACGGGTGTGGACGCCACACCTCCAAAGCACTCTAACGTGCCCTGTGGCTCATCGGGCTCCATCACCTTCCCGCGAGGCATGGCCACGTGGCCTCTGAGCAGGGCTGTGGAGCCCCTCTGCGGCCCAGGAAGTGGGGCGCCCTCCAGCTGAGACTCACTCCAGGACATGTTGCCAGCCAGAGGCCATGGGGCTTCCTCTGGTGGCCTCTACCCTGATCGATCCAAGTATAAATGGTCAATTGAACACGTGCTATAGCATGGATCCGTGGGTGTGGTTTCCAGGACTCCAGGGACTCCCTCGGTCATCTGCCTGGCTGAAAACATGGGGCCCAAGGCCAGCCCTCAGAGGTGGCTGACCCTTCTGTCCCGGCCCCTCCCTGGGGGGCGGCACAGCGGACGTGTTCCGGAGCCAGAAGTCCCAAATCAGCATGCCGGCAGGGCTGTTTTCTGCCGCGGCTGCGAGGGAGAACGTTCCAGGCCTCTCGCCGGCTTCTGGTGGCCATTGATCATCCTTGGCCTTCCTGGTTTGTGGACACATCACCCAGATGTGTCCGCTCCAACTTCACATGCCGTTCACTCTGCGTGTGTATCTGTTTCGGGTCCAAACTCCCCCTTTTTATAAGGACAAGGTCATGTGGGATTAGGGCCCACCCTCATGGCTTCCTCTTGACTTGATCATCAGGAAAGACCTCATTCCCAGATAAGTCGCCTTCACAGGTACTGGGGTTAGGACTTCACCAGCCACTGGGGACACAATTCAGCCCATGGCAGCGTCCGACCTCCCTCCGCCTGGTTCTCCTGTGTTATTACATAGGTCACCGAATTCAGAGCCCACCTGGATAATCCAAATGATGATTTCATCCCAAGATTCTTAACGTAATTACTTCTGCAAAGACCCTTTTCCCAGACAAGGTCCACTATTCGCCCCAGGACGCCCCTGGTCAGTGGGGCAGGAACTTGCCAGTTTCCCTCACTGCAAGAGCAGGAACTTGGTTTTCTCATTTAAGCCAGATCCACAGTGTGGTCCTCACACGGTGAGCCTGAGTGAATACGCACTGTGTCCCTTCAGGGAGCCCCTGTCCACGGGCTCTGCCCATTTTTCTATTGGACTTTCCATCTTTTTAAAGTTGATTTAGGGGCACCTGGGGAGCTCAGTCGGTTAAGGGTCTGACTTCAGCTCAGGTCGTGATCTCACAGTTCATGAGTTCGAGCCCCGCGTCGGGCTCTGCTCTGACGGTGCAGAGCCTGCTTGGGATCCTGTCTCCCTCTCTCTCTGCCCCTTCCCCACTTGCTCTCTCTGTCTCTCTCTCAAAATAAATAAATAAACTTAAATCACTTAAAAAATAAAGTCGATAAACTTAAAAAATAAAGTTGATTTGTGGTAATTCTACTTTTATTATTTTGAGGACCCTCCACACTGTTCTCCAGAATGGCTGCACCAGTTTGCATTCCCACCAACAGTGCCAGAATGTTCCGCTTTCTCTGCATCCTCACCAACACCTGTTGTTTCCCATGTTGTTGATCTTAGCCGTTCTGACGAGTGTGAGGTGGTATCGTGGTTTGAATTTGTATTTCCCTGATGGAGAGCGATGTTAAGCATCTTTTCATGCGTCTGTGGGCCACCTGGATATCCTCTTTGGGGAAGTGTCTGTTCATGTCTTCTGCCCATTTTAAGTTGGATTCTTTGATTTTGAGGCATTGAATTGTATCAGTTCCTTGTATATTTTGGATACTAACCCTTTATGGAATATGTCATTTGCAAATAACCTCTCCCATTCTGTAGGTTGTCTGTTTTAGTTCTGTTGAGTGTTCCCTTCACTCTGCAGAGGCTTTTGATTTTTATGTAGTCCCAGTAGTTTATTTTTGGCTTTCTTCCCCTTGCCTCAGGAGACACATGTAGAAAACTGTTTCTATGGCCAGTGTCAGAAAAATCACCACCTGTGCTCTCTTCTAGGATTTTGATGGTTTCACATTTAGATCTTTAATCCATTTTGAGTTTATTTTAGTGTGTGATATAAGAAAGTGGTCCAGTTTCATTTTTTTTTTTTTGCATGTAATTCAGCAATTCTATTACTGGGTATGAGCCCAAAGAATATGAAAACATGAATTCAAAAAGATATATGCACCTCTGCTTCCTGCAGCATTATTTACAATAGCCAAATTGTGGAAGCCGCCCAAATGTCCATCGACGGATGAATGGATGAAGAAGTGTTGTACACACACACGCGCGCGCGCACACACACACACACACACACACACACACTGGAATATTACTTGGCCATGAAAAAGAGATCTTGTCATTTGCAACAACATGGGATGGATCCAGAGAGTACAAGGCCAAGTGAAATGAGTCAGAGAAGGACAAACACTATATATCTCACTCATGTGGAACTTCAGAAACAGAACAAAGAAAAAAAGAAACAAACAAAACTCTCCAGACTCTTCAAAAAAAATTTTTTTACATTAATTTACTTTTGAGAGACAGAGCATGAACGGGGGAGGGGCAGAGAGAGAAGGAGACACAGAATCGGAAGCAGCTCCAGGCTCCGAGCTGTCAGCACAGAGCCCGACGCAGGGCTCGAACCCACGAACCGCGAGATCATGACCTGAGCCGAAGTCGGACGCCCAACCGACTGAGCCCCCAGGCGCCCCTCCAGACTCTGCGACATGGAGAACAAACCAGCGGTTGCGGAGGGGAGGTGGGGGGATGGGTGAGGCAGATGCGGGGGGAGGAAGGACGCTCTCGACGGGACAGAAACGTGCGGAGTGTTGCATCACCTACTGCGTGCCTGAAGCGGACAGGACTCTATGTTCACTACGCCTCAGTAAAAAAAAAAACAAACCACTAACTTGATTTAGGGCTGTTTCTTGCAAAAGAGAAAATGGGGGAAAGAATGAAATAGAACTTGTGGACACTTGGGAGGATCCTCGAGCCGTCTGGAAAGGACCGGAAGGGTTTTCCGGGAGGCCAGCGCCGGCCGGTGGCAGCGGGGGGAGAAGCCAGGAACACGCCGGTTGCTGCTGACAAGACCAGCGTCCGTGCCCCCCCCGGGGTGTCCGCAGGGGAACAGCCGGGTCCTCGGCAGCTCCCGCTGGGCCTCAGGGCCAACCCCCCTCATCCTCAGCACGCAGGGCAGCGCAGGGCAGCGCAGGAGGCGGGCACGGAATCGCCTCGCCAGCCCCCCTGCCGCCCAGGTGCCCGGCCCGGTCCGTGGCCCCCGCAGCCGGGCCCCCGCTCCGCCCTGAGCTCGGCAGCCGCGCTCCGGTCACCTGCAAGCCTGGACTACGCTGGGGGCCCCCTCCCTGCGACCCCGAGAACCCCGGGCGGGGCCTGGGCCCAGCCTGCGCAGCCCCCTCCCCGCCCGAGTCTCCGCGGGGGAGCCCCGGCCCGTCTGGCCTCCTCCCCAGGGGCAGGGCCCTGCTGCGCTCACACGCCACCCGCTGGGTTATGACGCTGCGGGGACGGCTGTGTCCACGGAGAGGCTCCAGCAGGTCACGGGGCCGCCCGGGGGGCCCGGCCATTCTGTTCACACAGCCCGCTTGGCCCGTCCTGAGCCGGGGACGCGGGACCGGGACCCTCCCCGCCTGGAGCGTTTCAGAGATTCGGGTGCAGCAGCCCCCCACCCGCACCCCTGCCCCCAGGCTCACGGGGCCCCTGAAAACCCCGCTCTTCACACAAGTCCCCCCCGTCTCCGGGGAGAGCCGGCTCCTCATCCCCGCCTCCACGCGGCCGGCTCAGAGCAGAGCCGCTCCTGTCCGCAGGGCCCGCCAAACTGGAGCAGCTGCTATTTTTAACACAAAACCACTTCCTGTTACCATGACAACCTGATTCTAAAATTAGAAACGCGGGGTGGATGCTGTGGAAAGAGCTGCTCCAATGGCCTCAGTCGGTTCCGGGAGGGACTGGCCTGGTGTCCCCTCCCCACATGGCCTCACGGCACTCGGGCCCTTCCTGCCCCGGTGATGGACGGCGGCGCCACCAGGCCCGGCCTCCGCCACACACCGCCGGCGGGCCGGGGTGACGTCCATGCCCCTCAGACACACGTGGCTCCCTCCCTTCTCCCGAGGCCTTCTGGATTCCTCCTCAGTGAACCTGCCCCTTCCTCCTTGGGAGTCCTGAACCCGCCCCTTGCCAAGGCACCACCATTGCCCAGAGGAAAAGCCCAAGAAGGCCAAGCTCTGCTCTGTACGTGACCTCTGCCCTCCCCGTGACCTCTGCCCTCCCCGTGACCTCTGTGCTCCCCATGACCTTTGCCCTCCCCATGGCCTACTTGGGTGAGGCTCGCAAAGTCTCCACCCATAATTACTGCTCATCCAGCTTTTTTAAGTATATACAGTAACATGGTCTCTGTGTGTGTGTGTGTGTGTGTGTGTGTGTGTACAGTTGTATAAATTTCAACAGATGCGTGTCTAGGTCCACGTAACCACCATCACGGCCATGATACAGATGCCACCCCATTCCATCGCCCCATAGAAGCGCCTGGTGAGCTCCTTCACGGCCACACCCTCACCCCCACGGAGCCCCGGGGACACTGGCCACACCATCACCACAGGGGTGACCTGCTGAGAATCCCACAGTCTGGAGCGCTTTGAACAGGCCTCCTTCGCGTAGCCTAAGGCCTTCAGGGTCCCTCCGGGCGTCGCATATCAGCGCTCAGTTCTTTGTATCGATGAGCAGCGTTCCGGGATACGGGTGCGCCCACTTTGCCCGACCGTCCGACTGTGAGAGCACGTTGAGATTCCGGTTTTTCATGGTAACGAGCAGAACCGTTAGCAGCCTCCGTGCACAGGAGTGGCAACCACGGTCGTCATTGATCCGGGCCAATGCCCTCCCTTCCCCCCCCCCGCCCCCCGAGCAGGATTGCTGACTCGTCTGGTAAGTGTACCGTTCACTCTCTCAGCCCCTGCCCACAGCGGCTGTACCATTTTGCCCTCCTCCTGCGGGTGTGACCTCATCACCTGCACCCTGGCCAGCACTTGGCGACACCCCCCCCCATTCGAACAGGTGTATACGGCCATGCTAATAGGCCCCTCGCCAGTTTTTAAGGACCATGCTGCTTTCCTTCAGAATGACAGACCCTTTCACTTAACTAGAGCCCCATCTGCTAAGGGGCGGTAATTTTATATCATTTGTATAATTTCAGCTACGGGTGTAAGGCCAGTGTTTTGTAGACCCGTCCAGGCTACGCAGCACACAGGACTGTGGTGCCCATCATAGCCCGCTGGGGAGGCCGGCCAGGATCGTCCACAGCAACGACGCCGATGCCCAGGAGGCTCACGTTTCGCAAGCGTGTCTGCGTGGCTTGGTGTCCAGCTGTGTGAGGTGGGCGCTGCCACAGCCTCGCTCTTCTGCTGAGCAGACAGATGCTATCTATGTGATCGTATGAGGAGGCCACCAGAAAGGACACAGCCAAAAATATGCAGAGAGAAAAGGGTAACAGGCAGATAATCACTGATGGTGAATGATGTTATTCCTCTGGTTTTGTGATGCTTGTGGTATCTTCCGGCTTCGGAGGTGTTACAACCGTTTGCGATTGTTTTCATTCTATAATGTTTATTTATTCTGAGAGAGAAAACAAGCACACACGTGTGAGCAGGTGGGGGGGGTCAGAGAGAAAGAGAGAGAGATTGAGAGAGAGAACGGGAATCCCAAGCAGGCTCCACACCATAAGCTTGAGTCTCCTGTGGGGCTGGAACCCACCAACCCTGAGATCAGGATCTGAGCCAAAGTCAGATGCTTAACCGACAGAGCCACCCAGGAACCCCTCTTTATTTTTTTAATACTGTTTCTTTTCTTTCTTTTTCAATGTTTCAATTTTTTTTAAGTTTATTTCTTTATTCTGAAAGAGAGAATATGAGCGGGGATGGGGGGCAGAAAGAGGGGAAGAGAGAGTATCCCAGGCAGGCTCCACGCCATCAGCACAGAGCCTGACGTCAGGCTCAACCCCACGCACCGTGAGATCAAGACACACACACACAATCAAGAGTTGGACGCTTAACAGACGGAGCCACCCAGGCGCCCCAATTTTTTTCTCATTCTAAATAAATATTTACTTTTAGATCTAAATTTGTATCTGCAATTTCTCTCTTTTCCATAGAGGCCTCCCATGGTTGTCCGACCTTCAGGCCCCGCACAGCTGGGGGGCAAGACCTCTCCCCCCGCTCCAGATGGAGAAGGCAGGTCCAGGAGGCAGACGATGGTGGGGGGGGGGGGGCAGCACGGCTCCTGGGCCGTGTGTATGGGGACAAGGCCCACTGGCCACCTGCGTGAGGGGGAGGCAGCAGGAAGTGGCTCCTGGCAGCCCCGAAGGGGCCTGGATCATGCAAGTGGATTCTCGTGCAGCAAGCAAATTGGGGTGGGTGGTGGGTGGTGCTGACCATGGTGGTGCCGGTGCCTCTCTCTGGCCCTGGCTCGGTGCCCACGGTGACCCTCGTGTGTGACTGCACGCCAGCTGCTTGGCCCTTTCCACGAGGAAAGGCGAACCTTTCTCAGACGTGCCCGGCAAGCACCTCTCCTTCCCATTGGTCAGCGCTGGGTCACTTGCAACTCGAGGCTGACGCCCCGGGGAGGGGAGGAGGCCCTTCCCAGCTGATTCCCCCACAGACGCCCCCGCTGCACGGCTCACCCCGTCGCACACACCTCCTGTCCGCTGACATCTTACCCCCTCCTCCAGGCAGCGCACGTAGGCCCGGCCAGGATGCCTGATTTCCAGCCCGCGCTCAGACCTTGACTGTGCTGGTGACGCCGGCCACTCTCATTTCTTCCCGGGGCTCTGCCTCCTCAGGGATAAAACCAGGCCGTGGGGGAATCTGAGGTCCCTTCCAAGTCTGATCTCAGATGCGACATGAGTGTGATATTCTCACGTACGAGGAGACCTGGGTGGAATTTGTTCCAAGGGCTGGCGGAAAACCTCAGAAATTTTAAGATCCTTGTAGAGAAGGAAATGGGAAAGCAGCAGAATGGATAAGAAAAGTTTTAAAACCTAGGTTATTTCCAGAAGCAAGAATAGAGTGTGGATGAAATCACTCTATTTCTGTCAGAGGAACAGCCGCCAGGAAGGGCTCGAGGGGAGGCTGCGCGTGGAAGCCCCCTGGCCGCGGGGCCGTCCGATGGCAGAGGCGGGAAGAGCGTGGCACAGTGACAAAGGGCCGTATGGCGGAGACAAGAGCTCGCCAGCACCAGACGGCACCAGGCTGCCTTTTGATCAGCGAGCGTTTCTCTCTGGCCAAATGACAGATTTGGTGGCAAGGAGGCTCTGGGAGAGGACGCCCCGCCGGCACACGTAATGTGCACTCCCCTTCCACACCAGGGAGCCCCTGGGACACCCTGAGATCCCGACACCAAGGGCGAGCACCCTGCCGTCCCCTAGCGCTTCCCCCTCCTCCCCTGCCCCAAAGCCGCACATCTCCCCGACAGGCCGGCTCCGCGGGCAGCCTGGCTTCCGAACTTTCCGGAAGAGCAGAGCGCTCTGCACAACGTTTCTGTTTCTGCACACAGTCTGTTGCGACCCTGACCGCAGCTCCTGGGAGGCTACAGCCCAGCTCTCTGAAGACCCTCGACAACAGCCCACCTGGGCTGCCGGACGTGGTTGTAGGGGTAGGGGTGAGGCTCCCCTTGCTCGGCCACACAGACAGCAGCCCACGTGCAGTAGTCACGCTAACCCCTGGGCCAGCCCGGACGTGCCCTCTGGGACCAGGGCAGACCGGGGCCGCCCGGCCGGTGACCAGGCGAGCGCGGCCACCCCTCTGCGATCCCAGGAAACCAGAGCTGCTCTGGGGACCTGCTGGTACACCATGTCCGTGCGGAGACATGGGGCCCTCACCCCTGCCAGAGAGGCCCTCACGATCAGTGCCTTCTTCTCCTGTTGAGCGCCTCCTTCTCAGAGGCTCCGGGGGCTGAAACAGATCCAGTGTCACTTAGGACTGGGCAGGTCCCGGGCTGGAAATGAGGCCCCGCCCCCCACTGCAGGTCACGGGGGCCGCTGCGGGGAGGGCGGGGGGACTGACGTTAGCCAGCCTGGGAAGGTGGGGGGTGTGAACAGGACCTTGGGCCATGTCACAACGTCAGAGGCAAGGCACCACCTCCGGGGAGCCAGGCCGCCCCGTCAGGGCCGGAGCACGGTCCCCATGCCATCTTCTGCACAAGGACACCAAGCTCGGGCGTGTGAAGGGGCTCAGGGGCTCTTCTAGAGGCCTGGGGCCAGTGTCCCACCCAGGGCTTCTGTGATGCAAGCTTCCTCGGGGACTCAGAGCCCTGCTTTCCCCCCAGGGGCAAATCCTCCCACTGACCTGCTCCTCCTGATCTGCCCCTCCCCTCGTACCCCAGGGTCCCCAGGGGTAGGGCCTTTCTTCCTCCTCCCTGAGACACCCGAGCAGCTCGCCCTCCAGGCCCTGCTCTCTGTTCCCTCCCCACCTCCCCACCCTTCCTCTCCGTCTCTGTCTCTCTCAATGTCTCTGTGTCTATCTGTCTCTCCTATGTCTCCATCTCCATCTCTCTCTCCATGTCTCTGACTCTTTCTCCATGTCTCTCTCTCTATCTCCTAGGTCTCTTCTCTCTCCATGTCTTCATCTCCACCTATCTCTCTCTCTCCAGGTCTCTTGCTTTCTGTCTCTCTCTCTGTGTCTCTGTCTCACCATGTCTCTGTCTCCATCTCTCCCTCTATGAATCTATCTCTGTCTCTGATGTTTGGTTAACTCCTAACCTGTTGTTACCTTAACCCCCCAAGTTCAGGGGTGATGTGACCTAGAACACCCCATCACCCCACTTCACACGTTCAGGCTCATCTAACTTTTATTGAGTGACTTCTGTATGCCTGCTCAGTGTCTTCTCTTGCCCAAGCGCCAGAGCGGCTGACCAGGCTGGACTGAGTCACCACACGTGGGCAGGTCCCCCCCCCCCCCCCGAAGCCACGTTCATCTGCTCGCGGCCCAGCGTTTAGAGACGTGTCCTGGGTGCGCCAGGTGTGGACGGGGCTGCGAATGGAGGCCTGAGGAGCCGTGCGCCGCCAGAGGGCGCTTCTTCATTCCCGAGAGCCCCCACCGGGGCCCCGTCTGGCTGCCCGCTGCCCCTCAGCTGGACCGCAGGCCCTGTGGGGGACGGGCGTCAGCCCCGACACACCGAGCTTAGGCCCCCACTCGCTCGCACACCGTCGGGTCAAGGCGAGTCCGGGTGAGTCCGTGAGCCGTCCGAGGGCAGGGCTGGGTCAGGCTCGTCTGCGTGACACACCAGGCACCTCGTAACGTCTCGGATGCTGCGTTCCATCAGCCACCGGGAGGGTGTGACTCGGGGCCACACGTGCGCAGCAACGTCAGCAGGTGTGGTAGCCAGCTTGGTGCAGATGGTCTGTGGTGATCCCGCGGGAGCACAGCGCTCCTGGTGCAGACGGTCTGTGGTGATCCCCGGGAGCACAGCGCTCCTGGTGCAGACGGTCTGTGGTGATCCCCGGGAGCACAGCGCTCCTGGTGCAGACGGTCTGTGGTGATCCCCGGGAGCACAGCGCTCCTGGTGCAGACGGTCTGTGGTGATCCCCGGGAGCACAGCGCTCCTGGTGCAGACGGTCTGTGGTGATCCCCGGGAGCACAGCGCTCCTGGTGCAGACGGTCTGTGGTGATCCCCGGGAGCACAGCGCTCCTGGTGCAGACGGTCTGTGGTGATCCCCGGGAGCACAGCGCTCCTGGTGCAGACGGTCTGTGGTGATCCCCGGGAGCACAGCGCTCCTGGTGCAGACGGTCTGTGGTGATCCCCGGGAGCACAGCGCTCCTGGTGCAGACGGTCTGTGGTGATCCCCGGGAGCACAGCGCTCCTGGTGCAGACGGTCTGTGGTGATCCCCGGGAGCACAGCGCTCCTGGTGCAGACGGTCTGTGGTGATCCCCGGGAGCACAGCGCTCCTGGTGCAGACGGTCTGTGGTGATCCCCGGGAGCACAGCGCTCCTGGTGCAGACGGTCTGTGGTGATCCCCGGGAGCACAGCGCTCCTGGTGCAGACGGTCTGTGGTGATCCCCGGGAGCACAGCGCTCCTGGTGCAGACGGTCTGTGGTGATCCCCGGGAGCACAGCGCTCCTGGTGCAGACGGTCTGTGGTGATCCCCGGGAGCACAGCGCTCCTGGTGCAGACGGTCTGTGGTGATCCCCGGGAGCACAGCGCTCCTGGTGCAGACGGTCTGTGGTGATCCCCGGGAGCACAGCGCTCCTGGTGCAGACGGTCTGTGGTGATCCCCGGGAGCACAGCGCTCCTGGTGCAGACGGTCTGTGGTGATCCCGCGGGAGCACCGCTCGCTCCTGGTGCAGACGGTCTGTGGTGCGCCCGCGGGAGCACAGCGCTCCTGGTGCAGACGGTCTGTGGTGATCCCCGGGAGCACAGCGCTCCTGGTGCAGACGGTCTGTGGTGATCCCGCGGGAGCACCGCTCGCTCCTGGTGCAGACGGTCTGTGGTGATCCCGCGGGAGCACCGCTCGCTCCTGGTGCAGACGGTCTGTGGTGATCCCGCGGGAGCACGGCTCGGTCTTGAAGGCACCTGGAGCCTTAGGGCCCAGGGAACATGGCTGCTTTCCCTGGGGACAGGCACTGCTCGGTGCCGGCCACACCCGCCCGCCCGTCCCTGTGGCTGTCCCTCCTACCTTCTCCCTCCCTCCCTCCCTACACGGTTGCCTCCAGTTTCCCGTCGCTTCGCGGTGTCTAATCTGCTGGGGGCGCCAGTTCAGTCGGAAGGAAAGGAGGACAGACGCTGTAGGTGACATTTTCTTGGCAGTCCTGGGAGAAGACAGGAATTTGGACTCACAAACAAAGCTGTGTGCAAGGGAAGATGCCTGCCCGGCGGGGTCCGAGTTCGGGCCTGACCTGGGCTCCCCTGAGACAGTGTGCATGCCCAGGTCACGGCGCGCGGGGCCGGCCCGAGCCCGTCTTTGCCCACGCCCCACAAAGTGCCCGTATTTGCACACTGGCTTGGCTTCACATTGGCCATTGGCAGAGATAAACCAAAAGTGTGCTGCCAAAAGCAAACCGTGGCAGATATTGTCTGCGGGGGAAGGGAGTTTCAGATGAATCCGAATCAATTAATTTTACCCCAACACCTTTTGTCACTGAATATTCATATCACGCACATGTGGTGGGGGATGGGAATTTATTCCCTCCACACTCACCTGCCACGCACCGGGGAAACGTGGCACCTCTGTTCTCCCTCCCGGCTTGGGTCTTGCTCAAGAGGCCCGGCCATGGGGCTGAGGTCTCTGTCTGACGTCAGCATCTACATTTGCCCATTGGGTCAAAGTGCCCGTATTTGCACTTTCACCCCCCACCCACCCATGGTCCCTGTGCCTCGTGGCTACCGTGGCTGGGGAGGTGTGACCGAGGTCCCCGGGCTGGGGTGGCGGCTCCGCAGGAGCCGTGGCCAGTGTGACCTGTGCTCAGCTCCCTCTTACCTGCTGTTTACATTTCATGGTTTTACCCTTGGGGCCACGCTCAGTGGTCACGCTGACCCTCACACCCCAAAGTGCAGCCGCATTTCTAACCTGTTATTGCACACCGGAGGTTTATTATGACAGATGCATTCAGGACAACTGCCGCTGGTGATGCACAAGCCTATCGGCCGTCACCGGCTCTGAGGCTTTAGACGGGGGTGAAGATGCCGCTGAGCAGACAGAACACTATGCGTGGGATGACCCGGGTGCCACCGGCCCAGAGCGCCCTCAAACCCGTGGATGCCACCCACAGCTCGGGAGGGGCAGCCCGGGCAGCCCCATGTCAGGCTCCCGAGAGGCAGCCTTCAGGACCCAGAACTGCAGGCCACACGGTTCTCTGGAGATCCCTCCCTCACCTCACAGATGGAGAAACTGAGGCAGAGTACAGTGAGAGCAGAGAGTCTGCTGGCTGACTGGCGGCCAGGACCGTTTCCTCTGAGTGCGAGTGCCGACGCCCGGCAGCATGTAGATGTATTTAAGTGTAATTCACATGCCACAAAATTCACCATCTTAATCTACAAGTCCATGATTTTGAGTAAATTCAGATTTTCAAAAGCTTCATCACATGCTCCAGTTTTGAGATTTCCATCACCCTCAAATCCTCCTGCAGCCTGCCGAGGTCAGCCCCGGCACCCCTGACCCTCGGGGCTCCCCCAGGGCACTCGGGGCCAAGATGACATCTCCACACCCTCCGGCGGTCATCACGAGGGCCTCGCACCCGGGGCTCAGCCCCGCCATCCCCACCGCGGAGGGCACGGAGGAGGGTGAGCGTGCAGGGGGCAGATGGCCTGGGAGCACAGGGCCCGCAGGCGGAGGACTGCGCCTTCAGGAAGTCGGTAATTAGTGCAGGTACAGGACTGTCCCGCCCCCAGCACAACAGCCACGCCCATGTGCTGCACGGCTGCTGAGTCCTGCCAAGCAGCAAGTAAATCACAAACACCACCACCAGCGGGAAGACGAGGGAAAACCACGGCGGTGTGGCACCTTCATGCTGGGAAACGTGCCTGTCCAGATCAGAGCGGGGGCTCAGGGTGCACACGCCCGAGTCCGCCAGGGGGTGGAGGCGCAACAGAGCCCTTGCCCCACATGTGGCCCTGGCAGACCCCCCTCGGAGCACAGAGGGCAGGATCAGGGTGAAGGCGCTGTGGTCGCCGGCCGTCTCCACACCGTTACCTGTGGACACTCAGGGTCCTCATGGCGCCCTGGGGGTCACGTCCCACAGCAAAGGAGCAGCACGGATACTGGCCTTTGTAGGCTCTGGCTGTGGCCACGGCGGACAGGTGCCCACTGCTGCTTCCCTGAGACCCACACACTGAATCAGCATCTTCCCCAGCTCCTACCGCAAGCGGTGAGACAGCAGGTGTTATGAACCAGCCTCAGCCTCTCTCCAAGTTCAAGTGCCCCTGAAAGACGGCCTGGAGCCAGGTGACCTCTCCTGGAAACGAACTGAGTCATTCAGCCCCCAGAGGGAGGGTGAGGGAGACTTGCTCCACTGGGAACTGGGGCCGCGCCCCCGGGTCACTGCCTGGCATGTCACATGATCCCTCAAGGTCACAGCAGCAGGGAAGAACACGGCTGCCCACTCGTACCTCAGTTGCCTCTGGCCAGCTAACACCTGGAGGTGGAAGCAGTGAGCTCCGGCTCGGACACAGCTTCCCTCTGGGCCCTCTCCCCATTGCCACTGCCCTCGGCCCAGAGATCTCCTGGTCCTGAGGGCCCTGAGATGCTCAGACACCCTCGGCGGCAGGAGGGCGCTTTCTCCACCACCCAGCCCCCCAGGTGTGAGCCAACAGAGCCGGGGTCACCAAATCTACACACAGACGCTGGGACGCACTAAAGGACTCCACTTTCCAGAAAGCTTCCCTGGGCCTCACGTCATCTGAAAAGGCTTCGGTGAGGCCAGTGCCGTTCTGAACTCTGTCCCTGTTGGATGTGTGCGTGTCTGCCATCGCCTTCTCCGGCAGCTTCTGGAATGTGGCTGACGCAGAGCTCAGATGGAACACAGAAGCCTGGAGCCATTTCTTCCCATGAAAATATGTACTTACAGTACAAGTTTTCACAATTTTCAAAAACGGTTGATCTTCCCTACCTGTAAAATAAGACCTGCATAATTATGACTTCATGTTATGAATTAAATCTATAAAATTGATCACAAAAGTCAGCTGCACAAATCTGTACTAGAAATTTGAGAACCACTCTGCAGAAAGTAGCTGGTTCCCTCCAGGCAGAGAACCACGGGCTGCGGAGTCGGCCCGGAAGGGATGTGGCGGGGACGGCAGGGCTGTGTTGACCCTCAGGACCCACCCAGAGGGCCACCCAGCTCCAGCTAATTTTGTCCTATGCAACAGTGAGCCCCATGTGCCTGGACCTTCTGATTATTCAAGGCAGAATTTCCAAATTTATTAAATATTCTCAACCAGTATAAACTTGTAGAAATCATGATCAGTGGATGGAAATGTATCTAAAGTTCAGAGCTGGAAGACAAAACCACCCGCTTGTGACTGCTCGACATCAATAACACAGCCAACACCCTGCCTCCCCCTCCCCCCTCCCCCTTGGGCTCCTGGCCTGCCTCCCCATCACACAGGTCATCCTGACCTCTCTCATTCTGTGACTTGCTCCCCTAAGCACATTCCAGAACCACAGGAGCCTTCCACAGATCACACAGTTATCTTCAGGTCCTGCTTCCGCCCCAGAGACCCACACCGGGCACCAGGCACGGGCAAGCACCTAGTTCCTGGGCAGAGACTCACGTGTCTATGACAAAGATACGCAGGGATCAAACCATCCATGACACTTAGGGATTCCATCCCAGGCTGCCTCCAGAAACAAGGAAGAGGGTCGCCTGGCATTTCCAGAAATAGTGTGAGAGTGTCGTTTCATGGGCGTGAGCTGAACCACAGCTGTTGTTGGGGTGATGGGCAGGAGTGAAAGGGATGTGATTTTCAGGGGCTCAAGGGCTCCACGGGCTGAGCGTGGACCCTGCAGTCAATCCATCTGAGTTCAAACCTCACTTCACGTGGCTTGTCAGTTACACGAACAGTCTGTGAC
The DNA here is from genome assembly GCF_003009895.1 of Hyaena hyaena. Classification (NCBI taxonomy): domain Eukaryota; kingdom Metazoa; phylum Chordata; class Mammalia; order Carnivora; family Hyaenidae; genus Hyaena; species Hyaena hyaena. Next base: position 1,501,510 of record NW_024080664.1, on the reverse strand, counting down.
TCTATAAACGCAAAGACCACTGTTTATTTATAGCTTATGCATCTATAAAATGGAGCATATGCTAATATTTACCATACGACTGTTAGAAGGATTAATTAGTACGCGTATGGGGGCGCCTGGGTGGCTTAGTCGGTTAAGCGTCCGACTTTCGCTTAGGTCATGATCTCGCGGTTCGTGGGTTCGAGCCCCGCGTCGGGCTCTGTGCAGACTGTCAGCTCAGAGCCTGGAGCCTATTTCAGAGTCTGTGACTCCCTCTCTCTCTGGCCCTCCCCTGCTCACACTGTCTCTCTCTCCTAGAAATAAATAAATAAAACACTGAAAATTAAAAAAAAAAAAATTAGTACGCGTATGGTGTTTAGAATGCTGCCTGGCACAAAAGGGCTCCCACAAAGCTTGGCTGCCACCATCATTGTCATGATGTCCCTTTCCAATCAAGGCCCTGGAGGCGGATGCACAGGGACATACGGAGGAGCATGCCGCTGGCTGGCCTCTGGACCCAATGCTCCCAGGTGAAATGAGCCACGGCCTGTGTTAGCCTAACATCCCAACCTCACACCAGATCCCAGACCTGGGTCTTGACATCTTACCCACCTCGCTGGACAGACGAGAGGGCAGGGAGTCAAGGGAGAGGACCGCCCCAGACCCCACCAAGAGAAGACGTTGAGAGGCGGCCCTGGGTCCCTCCCCATAGTGAGGAAGCAGTGACCTCATGGTCCCATGACACAGATCCAGGAGGCAGGTCTCCCTCCACCCCCAGGATTCCCTGCGCACAATGACGTGGCCCAGGCTGCTTATTAAGGGAAGGGGAGAGAGGCAGCTGGCAGCTAGGACAGTAGGGTCACCAGCCTTGGATGCATGGAGCCCAAAGCCTGCACCCCAGACCCCCAAGGGGATCCCCAAACCCTGGCACAGCCGCACTTCCCACCCCCCTGAGGTTAGGAGCGGTGGTGGGACTCGTTCTGGCCAACGAGGGTGAGCGAGGGGCTCCTCCCACGACTGCTGGTAAGACCCATGGCCAGGGCTTGGAAGCCAGGCACGGAGATGGCAGAGCCTCACCAGCCTGGGTGCCTGACTGCCCACGTGGACCGGGGACCCCACCACAGCTGCCCGGGCTGGCCGGGCCGAGACCTGCATTTCACTGCACTGAGCCACCGAGGTTTCTGGATTGTCCTTGACCGCAGCCTGGGTTACACTATCTCGGCCCTGGAGAGCCAGGTGAGCCTCCTCGCACAAGAGACTGGCAGTGAAGGGTGCAGACACAAGGCTCAAGTGTGCTTCTGCGGGTGATCACTGTCGCCCCGTGCCTCTGTTTCTCCACCTGGGAGACGGGGAGGAGAGGTGCGCCTTCCCCCGTGAGCGCCGTGGGAAGGATAGATGTTGGACCCGTGCTGTGTTTACACGGCGCCAGGCCCAGAGCGATGCTCCGGAGGGCGACCCCACCCAGCCTCAAGAAGCAAGTGGAGAGACACGGCCGGTGGCCCAGCTGGGGTGGAGAGGCACCCCATCTTTACCTGACCCATCGTTTTTCCTCTTGCTCACAGCCCATCTGCTCGATTTAGTGGGAACTCCAGGGTCCCCTCCTCCACGTGCCCAGAGCACCTTTCCTCAGTCTTCAAAGGCCCCCCGCTCTGGAACATCAGTGTGTGTGGGCGGGGTCTGCCCACCATCACCCCCATTCCGCCCCCCCCGCCCCAGGGGATCGCTGTCACCCTCACCCCTCAGCCCGAGGACCCCTGCCCGCTGGCTCGGGGTTCAGAGAGAGGTCAGGTTGGGGTTGGGGGATCTGCCCGCAGAGACAAGCTCCTGGCTCCACCCTTTGCTGTGGGGAAAAACCCGCGGGCCCCGGGAAGGGCCGTCTCTCCCCAGGAAGGTGGGTAAGATGTGCGACAGCAGAGGAAGGGCAATGATGGAGGTCAGGTGCGGGCTGTGAGCTGGGGAGCGGGCCCGGGGTGCCTGGCATGGGGAGCCCCGCTCGCTCACACAGGCGTGTGCACGGCTTCATTCCTGCAGGCCCTTGAGCCCAGAGCGTCTGTGGCCCCGTGGGGTGGCCCTGACGCTGTCACAGCAGAGGGACGCTGAGGGAGAGGTGAGGCTCGGTCCCACGTGGCCCAGCGGTGCTGGGATGCGGCGCTCAGCAGCTCTGACCTTGGCTTTCCCACCTGCCAGGTGAGTGGGTTCAGCAAGGTTTTCTCAGAAGCGCCTTGCGGTTTAGGCAGCGTGTTGGGGCGCCTGCGGCTGCTGTAGCCCAGGGCTGCGGGGTGGGCGCTCGAATCGCATCCGCTCACAGAGTCAGGTGTCTGCACGCCTTGTGGGGGCTGCGGGGAGACTCCCTCCCTGGCCCCCCGCTCCCGTGTTCTGGTCTGTGCCGCCTCTGCCCCTGTCTGAACTGGAAAACCACCAACCCCGTCTCAGAAGTGGTACCACGTCAGTAAACCCAGAAAGTCACATCGCCCGGGGGCCAGTCTGTTTCCTTCAGCCGCCCCCACAGGGACAAGGCCGGGAGGCCGAAGCCGGCACCACCTCGCCAAGCGCACACAGCTACTGTCATCCTCCAACTGCGACTCGAGGACACGGAGTCTGTGGGCGACGCGCCCGACGGCTGCAGGGGGCAGGGGAGACGTGCCCGGGAACCGCAGGGGGCAGGGGGGACGATGTGCCCAGGAGACGCAGGGGGCAGGGGAGGCGCGCCTCTCCCTGCTCTCCCTCCAGCGCTCTGGCCGCCGGCGCCTCTCCTAATGGAAGGACTTTTCTCTCTCTCTCTCTTAGAAATAAATAAAACATTTAAAAAAATAAATAAATAAATAAATAAATAAATAAATAAAGACATTTGGAAGGACTTTCTTTTATCATCCATGCTGACAAGGTTGAGCTCGACACGACTTCAACGTCCCGGTGAAGTCCTGGTAGATGAGCTGAAACCACTCAGGCGGCAGCAGAGAGCGGGGCTCGGGGGCAGCTGGGCTCGGGGTCATGCTTGCGAGCGGGGCCCTGAGGCCACTCCGCGCTCACAGCCTCCGTGGAGCCGCAGGCCCGCGGCGGGGTGGCCTCAAGGGGAAGCCGGTGCCGGAGGCGGGCCCCGGCCCCCACCCCCATGGCCCGGTCCGGCCTCTGCCACTCGGGCGGCCCGCAGTCCAGCCGTGACCTTCCTGAAATTCAGTTTCACGTGTTCAGAATTTGGAACTGATAAAACTGCTGGGAGATCCGATCACATGCGATGTAACGTCCTTCGCGCAGGGGCGAGGCCCCCCCCGGGGGAAGTGGGCCCCACATGGAGCACGGCCTGAGCTCTGACCCCGGGTTACCCCGGCCCGTGGGGCAGCAGCAGGGGCGGCCGGCCCTCGTTTCTTCTCTGGGGACACATGCCTCCTGTCCCCGTGTCTTCGTCTTCCCGTCTGCTTTCTGGAGGGCTTCCTGCACTTTCTCCTCCAGGATTTCCGTTGAGGGTTTTGCTTCACTTCACTCTGACGGGCCCGTTCCCCGTCCTCCCCCGGAGCCCGTCCTGGCCCCCTCGGTGCGTGGACGCTCCGGCCTGGGTCACCCGCAGAGATGAGTCACGGCGCCTTCACGTTTTCTCTGCTTCCCGCGTGGCCTCTGACCCCTCGGGGCCAAGCCTGCTCTTCTGCGTCCTTCATGGTGCAGGCGACCTGAAATACCTGAACGGACAAACCCAGGGTGACCGGACGTTTGGGAGAAGGAGACAAGGGGCCCCCGGCTGGGGCAGGGGTCTGACTGATGCCAGAACATGGTCAGAAGCAGTCACACGAGGGGCGCCTGGGTGGCTCAGTCGGTTAAGCGTCCGACTTTCGCTCAGGTCATGATCTCACGGTTCATGGGTTCGAGCCCCGCGTCGGGCTCTGTGCTGACTGCCGGCTCGGAGCCTGGAGCCTGTTTCAGTCTGTGACTCCCTCTCTCTCTGACCCTCCCCTGCTCACGCTGTCTCTCTCTCTCTCTCCTAGAAATAAATAAAAACATTAAAAAAAAAAAAAAAGAAGCAGTCACACGAGCTATTTGCCCCCCCCCCCACCCATCACTCAATAACTACTGTGCCCGAGCGAGGCATTCCACTGCCTTCCGGAAGACCTGCCCGTCTCGTTTTGCTTGGGGACATAAAAACCTGCTGATGAGAGGGTTCCATGTCCTCGGCTGGGGGACGGGCTCGGGGATGTGGACCGACGGCCAGGGAGGAGCCCTGTGTGCCCTTCAGTCCCCACGCCCGGCCTGGAGTGTTCCAGAAGCAGCACCCCCACTCTGCCTGTCATCCCCGGATGTCACCTGCCCTGCACCCACTTTACCGCTAGGAGCGTATGTACCACCGTCTTCCCCGTGTTGATGCCAGGCGGGCCGGGGAGGAGAGGGGCAAGGGGCTCGGTGCCGCCTCCATCAGGCCCGTCCAAACGACCCCCCTGGTCTCAGCTGTGTGTCAGGACGCCCAGGGGACCGGGTCGGTGCTCTCCGCAGGCAGCACGGCGCACCCTGGCCCGGGGCTCCTCTTGGGAGCTGAGAGCCATGCAGGCTCTGTGGCACAGGGGTGAGTAAGTGCCCCCGGAGCGCTGCCAAAATGGGCGAGTCCACCCTCAGCGACAGGCGCCCGGGAAATGCGGGCGCCGCTCTGGGCCTCCGTTTCCTCGTTCCCCGTGGAGGGTGAGGAGGCGAGCTGACGCGCTCGAGGAAGTTTCTGCAGCATCCTGCTCGTGGTATTTTCCGAACAAATGCTTGTGGAATGAATGAATGAGCTAAGAACTGCGACTATTGAGGTAGACCAGAGCCCACGGAGCGCTCGTGGCGTTTTCACCAACGGTCTAAACAATTCAGTTCAGCACCGGCAGGGACAGCGCAGGAGACTCCCCAGGGCTGTGTTTGGCCTGGACCCTCAGCAGCCCGCTAAGCAGGAGCCTCGACGGAGCTTAAGCACGAGCCTGGGGGCCTGTAGCGAGGCTTGGGGTGCGGTGCCGAGAAGGGGCCGCCCCCACGGTGACCGTCAGGCGGCCGTCAGGAAGAACCCTCCGCAGCAGCACCCGCGGGGCCTGCACCCATCACCCGCCCCCCAGCCCTGGGAGGGGGGCCGCAGCCTTCCCGCTTGCAGGCTCAAGGCCAAGCTCCGGCCCCCCAGCCAGGGGCCCCTCCTCCCCTCTGGGGAACGGGACTGCCAGTCACACTCAGAATGCACTTCCAGACCTGCGGCCCCAGGGCCCACTCGGGATGCTCAATGCCAGGGCTTCGGGCTGATCAGAACGCTCAATCCCAGGAGGCAGTTACTCTTTGGCCCGAGGCCCCTGAGCCCGTGGAGCACCCAGCAGCCGGCAGGGAAACAGCCCCTCAGGCTCCATCTCTCCGACCACACCCCACGTGCCCCACCCTCAGCCCCCGTCTACCACATACTGATTTAGCTGAGCCTCCTGCCCCCGATGGGGCCCCCTGGGTATTCCAAGGGGGACCTGCTCCCACGTGCACACCCCGCCTTGGGGTAGACTTCCGGGCTCTGCGGTCCCCAGCCCCAGGACCGAGCGAGCTCTCACCCCGCTGAGATGCACCGTGAAGGTCATCTGAGCACCGTCCCCGGAGCACTGCTCAAACGGCAGTGACCGTCACAATCGGGCTGTGCCGGGCGGCTTCGTTGAGGCCTGTCTTGCCCCCTCGACTCCATCAGAGGGCCACACACTGGGTCTGCGTTACCCCCAGGGACACCAGATGCCTGGGAGACACTCCGTGCTCTTTGCAAGAAGCTCTTTGGTGAAGCAGTGACGCTCTGGAGCAAGCCTACAGCTTGCCGTCTTTATCTTAGCGCTCCTTTAAAAGTTTCTGGGATACCAGACAACTTAAACCCTATACACGTACGCGTCGAGGACACCAGAGACACCCAATACGTACCCTGCGGATGGGAAAGAGCAGAGATGCGAGCCACAGGGCTGGTTAGCCGCAGAGCGCGCTGAGGTCTGGGCGCCAGACGCTCACTGTCCCCGGGACCACGCAGCGCCGAGCCCTGCTTCTCGGACGGACAGGCGGATGGCTTCTGAGGGCTGAGGGTGCCTGGCAGAGGCCGGGCCACCACACTGTTTCTCTGCCTGGGCCCGAGGAGGGCCGGAGTGGGGGTGGGGGCGAGCCTGCTGGGCTGGCTGTGCCACAGGAGCCTGGACGGAATGCATTCCCTTCCCGAAGGGACTCCCGACTGGCCTTCCTTCTGAGGTTAAAAGGAGGAGGAGAATTGGGGGCTGGAGAGAGGAGACGAAAGTGCACAGTGGGGTGAGCCTTGGCTATAGGTGGCCCCCCTTGGTGGCCAGCAGCCCCAGTGGCCGCCCTCTGATGGTGGCAGGGCCCTAGCGGCTCAAAGCCGGAGGGGCCCGGGTTCAGGGCAGGGGACCCAGGCTCTCTGCGTGCGGGCCCTGGGCCACGTTGTTCCCAGAGCTGGCACCCAGGGGACACCAGGTGTGTCGCCCACATTGCCGTGGCAGGGAAGGTGGCTGGTGGAGGCTGTTGCAGCCAAATCTCAGCGAGCTGGCCCTCCCCCCAGACTCCAGGCCAGCGGGGACTGAGGACGAAGCCCTCAGGAGGCTGTCGTCCGGGAACGGGGTGAGGCTGGCTCCCGGTGGTGACCTCAGAGGAGGGGACGGGGTAGAAGCAGGGCTCCCACACCCTCCGAGAAGGAAGGAAGGGAGGGTTACAGGCTACTGACACTGTCCACCCAACGGCTGCTCTGAGCATCCGCACGCGCCGGGGCCGCCCCTCGCTGGGGCCAGCGCAGCGGCTACAGTGTGTGTGAGGCAGGGGGAACCCCGGGGTCCGCGGCTCGGGGCAGCGGCAAGGTGGGGGGGGGGCCCGGAAGGGCACAGCCACGGTGGCCCCTCTGCTGGCCTGAGGGCTCCTCCCCAGGATGCAGCAGGACGGGAGGCCCACCCGGACCTCGTCTTGGGCCAGGTGTGCAGAGGCTGGGGCCGGCCTCCCGGGAGCACCGACCAGGTCAGCAGAGGGGTTTCCTCTAGCAACTAGCACCCCGCCCCCGCCCCCCGGACCTGCCCCTCGGCTCTAAATCCCCGCCTGCCCCTGCTTCCTCTGTCCTGAGTGCTCTTCCCCTCCTGCAATATTCCTGGATAAAACCTGCTTTACTGTCCATCCCTGGGTTCTACTTAAAGCTCCTTTTGGGGATGACACACAGGCTGTCACATCCTCAATGCAGTGCTGTGATCGCTGTGACCTGCTGTCCCGACAGACACTGGGTGACCCAGGCACTGGCACCCTGGCCTGTGGTCCTTGCTGTGGACGGGGAGAAGCCAGGGTCAGCGGCTGCCAGGCCAGAAACATCTCAAAGTGGGGTGAATGGCGTCCCGTCCTCAAAGATATGTTCAAACCCTAGCCCCCTACCTCGGGAGGTGGCCTTATTTGAAAGTAGGGTCTGTGCAGACATCATCAAGGTGAGGTCATGCTGGAGTACAGAGCCCTGACTGCAGATGTTCTTACAAGGGGACAGAGAGGAGGTCCAAAGACAGACCCACACAGAAGAATCCGTGACGACGAGGCAGAGACCGCAGTGGGACGTCCACGCGCCAGGATGCCAGGGTGGCTGGCAGGTGATGGATTCTGCCCTCAGAGCCTCCGGAGGAGGCAGCTGCCTCCGCCACAGACTCCTGGCCTCCTGAACAGCGACAGCACAGACTCCTGCTGTTCGAAGCCCCCCGGGAGTGGTAACTCGTCAGGCAGCCCCTGAACACCGACACCACGCGGGGAAATAGTGGCTATGGGCACTGCTGGAGAAAGTAGCGGTTTAAGACCCTCGCTCCTGCGCCTTGGCTCTGTGTGGAGCGAACAGCTACAACTCATGTAATTCAGCATTTGGTAAAATCTTTCAAATTTGCCACAAATCCTTTCAGCACAATAAGCTTTCAAAAGTATACAATTACTGAAAAAAATCTACCTCATGTGTTTCTCAATTAACTGCATAAAATGTATGTCAACATTTCATCACCATCAGACCTTGGTAGTAACCCTGGACTCGTGAAAATTAGGAGACACAAATCTCCTGAAAAACTGTCAGCGTCTACTTTAAAAACTAAGTTGGAATTCATATAAAACTGTGACCAAAAATAACATGGCACATAGGTACAAGAGGTGAGTTTGCCTCTACTGGGAAGCATGACTTTTCATTTTGCCCACCGTAAAGTCTAGGCTTCCACGTGCATGCAGGGTGAGTGGGGCGGGAACCGCGCCTGGCGGCTGGGCTGGCAGAGGGCGGCTCCGCAGACGAAATAACAGGCACCATCGGATGCTACTCACGGCAGACCCCGTGTGTGCATTCCAACACAGGATTCCAGTTTTTTAAAAAGAAATGTAATTACTAAAAGCAAAGAAAAGTTTCAAGAAACTCATCCTTTTGAAAAGGAAACATTTATTATTGTGAACGCAATTCAGTCCAGGAGTTCAATGTTGAAATAAAGCCAGTTGTTTGCAATGATGAGAGTTTGGTGGGAAAGTAATGTTCTTGCTAAATTAAGGAGCTTAGGGATAGGAACCTGGTGTCAGTTATAGTGCAAATATAATTCATCATTTTGTCCGATGAGCTGTGACAATCCACCAACTGTAATGGAAGCTACAGCTGCCAGATCTTACAATCTGACAAACATATATATGAATATGTGTATGCATACATACACACCAGAGTTAGAATAACTGGACTGTAGAATTTTGGGAGTCAGGCTGGTGTTGAGTAAGAATATGCCTATCACCGTAGCACATCGTTTTCTCTCTTCGGTACCTACCATGAATTGGAGTTTAGAGATACATGGGGGGCTCCTGGGGAACTCAGTTGGCTAAGTGTCCAACTCTTGATTTTGGCTCAGGTCATGATCTGACTGAGCCCCAAGTTAGGCTGACAGCACAGAGCCTGCTTGGGATTCTCTCTCCCTCTCTCTCTGCTCCTCCCCCACTTATGCATGTGCACTCTTTCTCTCTCAAAAGAAAAGAATTAAATAAATAAACAAACAGAAACACATGAGTTCTGCAGGATCTAAATGCCCTACAATGCTATTGATGGCACTTTATTTTAAAAATGACATTTTGAAATCTTTAAAGGGATTGTCAAGGAACTTTCATTTTTGAAGATTTTATGAAGTACGATTATTCAAAACAAAGCCACAGGAAGGCACTGAAACTTAACTAAGAAAAAAAAAAAAGGAAAGGGAGTTTCATTTTGATCACAAACTAAAATAAATAAATAAAACAGTAGCTCTTAATGCTCTGATTCTCTTCCCAATAGTCATTGTAAAATTTTTAAAAGTGATTTATAATGAACTTTTTTCAAGGTACTGGAGAGAAAGAAAATCAGGAAGAAGCTAGAAGGCAGACAACTCCTGCAAGTAAGCTAGAAAACGGAAACTCTTTGGAGTAAGTGGTAACTCTATCTAATGGATTTAAAAATATTCTGGACATGGCAGAGGATAGGTAAGTCAATAGAAAACACCCATGATGGAACAGAGAAATAAAACAAAAAAAGTGAAAAATGGAGTATGGGGGCCAGGGAATAACAGTAAATAGCCAAATGGAAGTTGAATGGCACTAAAATTATATTTTCAAGTGAAAGGTGGGGTGTGGAGGGCGGGGGGAGGAAATCCTGCCAACCTAAAAATATGTTTGCATGAATCTTTCCAAAATAAAGGTAAAAATTATGACACTTTCAGAAAAACAAAAGCAACGAGAATTCATTGCCAGCAGACCCATACTTCAAGAAACACTAAAAGAAGTGCTTCAGACTGAAAGAAAATAATCTGAGCTTTAAATAAGAACTGCAAAACAAAACAAAAAAAAAAAAGCCAGAGAAAGGGCAAATATTGTGTGTAAATATCAGAAAATATTAACTGTCTAAAACAACAATTGTTGCAGACTATGAGCCTGGAGCTCTCTCTCATCCAGCAAGAGAGTGAACGCGGAACTGAATACGAGAGAGGCTAATGTCTGGCAGGAGACAAGAGCCCCAAACAGGGGCTGCATCTCCGTATTTACTGAGCCCACGAGATCTGACACATGTGGTGAACATAGAGGAAGCAATCAGACAGTGATTGCTAACCTATGTGTGTAAGAAGCAAAGGGTCTGGGGGCAAGTGGAGTTTGTGATCAAAGCACAATCGTATATTAGCATCAGATGGAAAGTAACTTCCTAAAGGTGATACAACAAGTTATTCATGATCCCATTACAATACCTCGCTAGCTAACCCCTGGCGCTTTCACACAGTGGTGGCAGCTTTCTGCTCTAAGCTTTTTTCTAACCCATTTATGTAAGTAGAACCTATTTCCCCACAAACAATAACTTCCATGTTTCTTAGGCTTCTGAAACGGAGGACGGCAGCAAAAAGGACGAGGTTGGAGGAGGGACACTGTGTAAATGGCGTTACATTCTTGTAAGAGTCTCCTATTGTCCATCCTGGTACCAAGAAGCAGCTCCGGAACTAAGATTTGCAGATTGATGGGGGACACCCGTGAAGGACAGAGGAAAAGGGGAGCAGAGCTCTCGAATCATGATGCTGTTTTGACCCTCTGAGAGATGGGAAGGGGAGGACTGGGTAGGAGGAGGCTCGACTGTGGCACAGCCCGGCCACAGGGGTCCCCAGGCTAGCCCACCTGTCAAAGGAATCCTGTGCCCGGGAAGGAGATGGCATTGCTCTCCTCCAAGTGCCGTCCTTGGCTGAGAGCACCCTGCACGGAAGACCGTGACCTTAGCTGGATGCTGGACACTGCCCCCCACCCTCCCTGCAGCAGGGTCTCCGGAATCTCCAGGACACCTCACGGATGCCATGATGGATTGCTTTGGGTGTGGCAAAAGTTCTACTTCACGGTGGACTGTGATAAATTAAGGATGCATACTACAATCTCTAGACAACCCCTAAAATGCGAACACAAAAATGTAGTCTAAACATCCATAAAATAGAATAACAAAAAGCACTTAATTAATAATATTTTTAAATACAGTGAGGGGTGTCTGCCTGGATAGCTCGGTCAGTTGAGCGTCCAACTCTTGAGTTCAGCTCAGGTCGTGATCCCAGTGTTGTGGGATCAAGTCCTGCACAGCAAGTCTCTGTGCGGACAGTCTGGAGCCTAATTGGGATTCTCTCTCCCTCTCTCTCTGCCCCTCCCCCACTCATGCTCTCTGCTATCTCAAAATAAATAAATAAACAAACAAATAAATAAATACAGTGAAAAAGAATAAAGGGGCAAAACAGACAGGACATAACAAGCATCAAGATTAAAACCAACGTGGTCAGTAATTCCATTCAATGTAAATGTGCCAAAGGCAAAGAAAGTCCTGACCCATTAAACCAATAAGAGCACCGACCATGTATAATATTTAATGCTGAAATTCCATGTGCTGTGATTTGGTATATTTCAATTTGTGGGAAAAATCTTTTCAGGGAACACTCGTATTTAATTGGATAAATTTAACTCCATAGCAGAATGGAATTCCGTTGAGAAGTCACACAATTTTGCAGGATGTAAATATGGTGAAACGTTCAAATGAATCATGAATACAATTGCTTTGACAAGTTTTACATTCTAAATATATTTGCCAAAGAAACGTACCCTGAAAGGAGGCAGAGAGTACCTAAGAGAATATTGGCCTGAAATATTGACATGCTTATGAAAAAGAGAATTAAGATTAGCCTTCCTTTGGCGGAACCATTCTGAGCTTACTTAAACCTCAGCATTGATAGAGAGAATATTTCCTCCATTAAACATACAGTGATCTACACGGAAGAGTACATTGAACTGTCTACAGTTTCAAATTTATGGACGACAAACAGAATCTGAAGAAGATTGCACTTTTATGACGAGATGAAGAGATAAATGATAAAAGACACACTCGTAGAAACAGAAGGGCTAGCAGTGATTTGCACGGTACCGAATGCATCTCAAGGATAAAGTCCTTATGATGCTAGGTTACCACGCCGATAACAGAACATGCAGAAGTTTTATTTTGCTTTAATGAACACAGACATGTTATCTTTGACCAGAATTTTACTTTTGAAACTTATTTATTAATAACTGTTAATTACCATTGTTATTAAAACAACTATTTTATAGATCCAGCAATGCGATGTCTAATTATTCTGTTGGCCACTACATCAATATTTTAGAACTTCCATATTTTCATCATTTTCAGTGCCCCTTCACTCTCGGCACTGCCTTTGTGCGATGGCCCCCAGAAGACTATCCCAAAGCTCCACCAGAAATTGGAGTGATGGCAGTGGTCTGGATGAGCTGGTGTGCATGGCCAGGGTGACGTGTCTGCCCCGGGGACAGTGGCCACATTACGGGAAGCAAGCCAAAATAAAATCGGGATCCATCCAGGGAACCTGGTAGGTTTGAAGAAGGGACCCCAGGAAGACTTTAGTCGGGGTGCAGATCCCAGCAGCCCGTCCCCTACGGGCATTTGCTCATCTGGAATGGTCAGCAGGGTCAGGCAGGCCGACAAGTCGTACAGAGGAAGGCAGCTGGGCTTGTAGCGAGGACGCAAGATGCTGACGCCGGGGACCTCGTCTGCAAGCTGTACAAGACATTTCCTCATTATTAAAATCCAGCGCCTCAAGGAATTCACAAAGAAGGTGAGTCAAAGATAAAGAGATGCATTATCAAGAATCTGAGATGCCGAAGGTCACAATTCATCTTAGTGCCTGCAAGTTCCTCTGCGGCTGGAAAAGGCTACTCACCCCACCTGCGGTGTCTCGTGGCCTTTCCCGCCCTCACCCTCTGCGGACGGAGTGCAGCTGTCAGCGCTGAAATGCGGGGTGACTCGGGTGTCCGGATCCAGCAAACGGGAAAGCGTTACGATAGTTTTAGTGAAATTCCCACGTTTAATTAAAGCGGCGGAGGGAGCATCTGAGCCCAGCATCCTCTCTCGCTCTCCCCTTCTGACAAACCTCATAAGCATCGGGGGAAGGCAAGAACACTTCAATATTACTCCCTTCTCTCACGAGGAGTTGTAGACTCTGCTAGCTTATATTTATTCTAGATGAATAGAGCAATTGTTGTAAAATATAGGCGAAGGAAATAAGCTGGCAAGGTTTAATAAGAGTGAACGCGTTAGCGAAGTCAAGCCTCGTGTGCCCCTTACCTCACTCTAATCACCGTGTTCCATGTGGCTGTTGTAAAGGAATCACCCGTGTGAACAGTGTCCTGAATTAACTGAACGTGACGGCTGGACTCCCGTCCCTCAGCGTGGGCTCCGCGTGAGGGTGTGGCTGGGGCCAGGGTTCCCAGGGGAATCTTGAAACTCCCTCTGAGGCTGTGTGGCCCCGGGCGATGAGCCAATTCCCTGGGTCTCCGTTTCCTTCAGCAGAGTCACACCGACATTAGAGGGACACTTTCCACAGAGCGTGAGGACAGTCCCCAATACCAGCTACCACCCCTGTGCCCCCCGAAGGTGTTCGCGGAGTGGGTGCAAGGCCCACCCCGTAGAAGTGGACACCCCACTCAGAAAGGCACAAACGGCCTAGAGAAGGGTGATGTGGGGAAGGCCAGGACTGGCTCCCGGGGCCAGATTCTTGCGGAATCTTCTGGGCTGGACTCCAGGGGCCAGAGCCCAGCCGACAGGGCTTCCCCAGAGTGACTTCTTTTTCAGCAAAGAAAACCGCTGGCACGTTTTTGGAATTTCCACAGCTGCAGGCTTTTGGAGAGGCGGATTATGCTGGGTCACACCTGCCCGGGGCCAGCCCTGGGGCACCGTGCCGCGGGTGTGGCCATGGGGGACGTGGCCCCTGGCCCCAGACTGTACCTCTCACACTGCCCCAGCCTCCTGGCCCAGCCTTTGAGCATCTCTGCAGACAGCACAAGGCTTTGCAAGCTCCTTGTGACTCCTTCCTGTCCACAAAGTGAGGGGACCGTAATAGGGTGACCTCAGAAGCACCCCGGTCAAGCTGCAGGAAGCAGCGGCCTGGGGTGGGCGGCGGTCATGGTGGGGCCACTGCTCCTCCAGCCGCCTTAGCTCCAGGGGCACGGCCGCTCCCCAGCTTTGAGGGGCAGGACCCCGGCTCAGCTGGACCGACCCGACCTCGGGTGGGCTTGCCGCAGAAAGAGACAATGACAGATGAGGCCCGTCCTGGAGAAGCAGGTATGTGAGTGCAGAGCGAGCTTCCGGAAACGAAGGAGCAGACCCAGCGTCCTCGGGGCTGACGGCAGGACCCGGTCCCACACTGTGCCTTTGACATCGTCGTGCCCCTTTGCACCTTATTTAGGAATACTCCTCACATTACAGAGAGACCAGTAAAACGTGTCCACGTCTGTGACAGCTGGGGCGAGGCGGCCGTGGGCTCACAGGCCGTCGGATCCGGAAGGAGAACTGGGAGCCGCTGGGTACCGCGTCCCACCCAGGACCACAGCCCCCTTGCGCTCTCGCTGACCACCCACAGCGGGAGCTCGGCCGCTGCCCCCAGTTGACCCTCGGACACGCGCTCGCATTGGGACGGCTGAGTCCACGGCCCAGGCAGCCGACGGGTCCTGTCAACGTGCCCGCTCACTGTTCACACGTGGGAACCGCGTGGTGGGATCCTGACAGGCTGTGGCCGAATTGGCGATCGTGGCTGCCTTCGTGGTTGGTCGCCCCCTAGTAAGAACTCTCCGATGTATGAGCCCGGCCAGCATTACTCGGCCGTTTATCACACATACGGGGGTGGGGTGGGGGGGCAGACAGTAGTGATTTCTGTAAAAAGGCACGAAGAACCAGGAAGCAGCCAGAAGGTCGGCCCAGGCGTGTTGACGGCAGGCTTCATGAATGAAGACGAGCTGAGCCCTCGCCAAGGGACATTTCCGAGGGCCACGAGTCAGAACCAGAACCTGCCCAGGCACCAGCGCTAGAAAGCGATGCACCGCGAGTGGGTAACCCGACCGCCGTGCCTCAGTGTCCTGGCCTGTAAGACAAGGTTGCTGAACCAGAGCCCCCACGTTCCCCGTCATGTGCGCCATAACTGTGGCCGGTAGTAAGTCACCTGTGGACAGAAATTGAAAATAACACGAGCCTGTTGTTTTGCTGAGGGTGCAAGGTAGAACCTAGAAGTAGTCTTTTCGAGAAGCCTGCCTCCATTATCCTATTGCATGTTGGAATGCCACGGGCACTCTCCTGCGTAAATGCGATATAAGATCTCTCAAAAGAAAGGAAGAGAGAAAGAGAGAGAGAAAGACAGAGAGAACGGAAGGAAGAAGCCAGGCCTGTGAAGAACAGAACTATTACTGAGAACAGCAAGAGGCATCATTCACGATCAGCCACTTAATTCTCAGGATTGGGGCCCGCACGTAATTCCGCACAGCCAGTGAGCACCGCCTAATTAAGAACTCTTTTATAAACTGCACCATTAACTCCGCCACGGCTACTGATCTGGAGCCTTTCCATTACGGAACGCCATTATCGGCCCCAAGAAGCTTCTCTGGAACACGGTCCAGAGTTCATAAACCCAGCAAGGACCCGCGCTCCCAACTCCAGCCAATTTTTGAAGCCCCGTGAAAAGTATCGCCATGTGGGATGTGCTTTCTCCCCCGGGTTGCTTGTTGCTGTTGCGTTGACGGGGATTGAATAGCAAGCAGAGCCGGCCCGCGTGGAAGGGGAGGGCCCGGGGGTGAGGAACCAGTCGCTTGAGAACGGGACCCCAGAGGCCCAGCCTCCAACCCCCTTACGTGCAGGGGTGGGGCCGTGCCCTGCAGAGGGTGCCCACGTGGCCTCTCGAGCAGAGCCGTCCCTACAGCGACAGGTCACACCCCACCTTTCAGGAGGGCCCAGGAGCCACTGCGCTGAACTGGCTGAAGGCAGAGTGGCCTCTCCCAATGGTCCCTCAACCAGGGCCTCCATGGACGACACAGACGAGAAATCCAGGCCTCACGTGCTGGGACATACTTCTGTCCCTCCCCAGGGGGGAGCCCCGGGAGCAGGGAGCAGGCAGCCCCAGCATCTCTCAGCCTCTAGGCGCTCCTTGGTGCAGCACGAGCAGCCCGCCTGGAAGCTGGGTCCAGGTGCGCCTGGCTCCGCCCAGCCCAGCTGTGCTCCTCACGCCTCCAGCAGAAGCCCACACCCTCTGTCCCCTTCCGCACGGCTCCTGGGCTGGGTTCCTTTAGAGGGGAGTCTCTGTGCCTGGAGCCTGAGATGCGGGCTTGTACGGACCACCCGGTTGGAAGTCTGGGTGCGGTCAGCTGGGCAGCTGAGTCTAATCAGCCAGTCGGAGCAAATACACAAGGGAGTGAGGCCCCAGGCCAGCATTCCTCAAATGACCAAGTTGGGATCCGAGGACGCTGTGCCACCATAACTTGCCAGCTCAGGGACAAGGAGGGGCCACGTTCTCCCTGGTGCTCTGCCCCAGCCCCACCACGGGGAGTGCCCCTCCACTGGTTGAGGCACTCACTCCCTCTGGCCCCGGCCCCACGGGTAAGTGTAACACCAGCGCCCTCTCTGCACCAGGCTGGCAACATTAGCCAACTGTGCAAATCGCTGCGTTTTCTCAGAGCAGTGTGCTAATGGAATGACATCATCTTGTCTCTAGACCATGCTCTTAATCACAAGTTTCCTGGAATATCTGCAGTTACATAACCATAACCCCCAAATGGCCCTCGGCCTCTTTTATTATTTTAAACACGCTCTGCTATTGAAGTTTAACTTCCATATGGAAAAGTACCAAGTCGGAAGCCTGTGGCTGGTTGGATTTTTCACAAAGTGAACATACCTCTGTTATCCACTTCCAGATAAAGAAACAGAGCATGCTTGGGCCCTGTCTGGTCATCTCTTGTCCCTCCTTGCCCAGAGAAAACGTTCTCCCCACTTTCACATCGTCTATAGTGTCTGCCTGACTCGTAGTTCATATGACTGGAAAGGTACAGTCTTTTGGGTCTGACATCTTTCGCTCACCATCAGGTCTGTAAGGTTCATCCCTGGTATGGAATGTACCAGCAGTTCATTCATTTTTATTGCTCTCTGGGATTTAAAATTTTTTTTTTAATATTTTTATTTATTTCTAGGAGAGAGAGAGAGAGACAGCGTGAGCAGGGGAGCGTCAGAGAGAGAGGGAGTCACAGACTGAAACAGGCTCCAGGCTCTGAGCTGGCAGTCAGCACAGAGCCCGACGCGGGGCCTGAACCCACTAACCGCGAGATCATGACCTAAGCGAAAGTCGGACGCTTAACCGACTAAGCCACCCAGGCGCCCCTGCTCTCTGGGATTTAATAAGATGCCATAATGTATCCACTGTATTATTGGCAGGAGTTTCTTTCCTGTGCGTACGTCTGTATGTCTACGTGCACGCGTGTGGAAGTTTCTGCTGGGTGTCTACCCAGGAGACTAATTTCTGGGACAGAGGGTATGAGCATGTCCCCCTGTAGCTGGGACTGCTAATGCTTTGTCACGTACGTGTGCCAGCTTGTGCTCCACATCCCTGCCAACTTAGGTACACACTATTTTTCATTTTGTCTCTCCGTCACACAGTGCTCTTGCTTTGTCTGTCCCCATGGCTGAGGCTGAGTATGTTCACTGTTTGTGGTTATTTGGGAGCCATTGTTGTGAATAGCCTGTTCAAACGTCTCACCCATTTTTCTGTTGAGCTTTCTGACTTTTTCTCATTGATATAAAAGAGTACTTTATATGCTCTGGATTTGAGTCCTGAGATATGTGTGCTGCAAATATTGTCTCCCACCCTCTGATCTTTAAAACTACTGTTCTATTGTTTTGTTTTGAATTTCTTCAACTTCTGTAACTTTTTCTCTTCTCTCTCACCTTAGTTAGTGTGGATTTTCTTTGTAATTTCATTCTTTCTTCTATCAGCTCCTTAGTTGCACATCCCTTTACTCTTTTATTTTTTATCTCAGGGTTAGAGTTTAAAAAATGTAGACTTCACTTATAAAATTCTAAAATAAATTAATATTTTGAACACGACACAAAGATCTGAGAATTCTCAGATCCCATTTATTTTCATAGTCTAATTCTACATCCATTTTAACCTCATAGGAAATGATTATCATTATTATAAACACATGATACTCACTTAGACTGACTCATGCTTTTACATTTTATTCCATCCTTCATTTCTGTGCTTTCATCTGGGATCATTTTCCTCCTACTGGAAAAATTCCCTTTACAATACCCTTAGTTCGTGTGTTTTGATCACAAGTTCTCCTAGACTTTATTTGAAGATGTCTCTGTTTTACCTTTACTTTTGGAGGATGTTCTCACTGAGCATAGAATCCTAAGTTGGCGATTATTTTCTTTTAGAACTTGAAACACAGCATTCAGTTGTCTTCTGACTTCTATTTCCTTTCTGTTGAGAAAGAAGCTGTAGGGTTTATTTCTCTGAAAATAATGTGACTTTCTCACCACCACCAACAGCTCCTTGTTTTTCTCATTTTTAAAAATTGTGATAAAATCCACAGAACATCAAATTTACCATCTTAACCATTTTGAGGTGTGCAGCGCAGCAGGATGAAACACATTCACGTGGCTGCAGAGCACTTTCATCTGCAAAACTGAAGCTCCGTCCTCATTAAACACCAGCCCCTTACTCTCCTCCCCCAGCCCCTGCGCCCACCATTCTACTTCCCGTCTCTATAGATGTGACTCCTTGGGACACCTCATATACATAGAATCCTACAATATTTTTCCTTCTGTGTCTGGCTTATTTCACTCAGCATAATGTCCTCACGGTTCACCCATGTGGTAGAGTGTGTCAGAATTTCCTTCCTTTTCAAAGCAGAATAACATTCCGTTGTATTTTTTTATCTTCTTTTTTTAAATTTAAATTTTAGGTAGTTAAAATACAGTGCAATATGGTTTTAGGAATGGAATTCAGCGATTCATCACTTACATACAACACCCGGGGCTCATCCTAACAAGTGCTCCCTGATACCCACCACCCATCTAGTTTACCCCCTACCCACCTCCCTCCATCAGTCCTTAATTTGTTCTCTATCATTTAGAGTTTCTTGTGATTTGTTTCCCTCTTCTTCCACCCCTCTTCCCATTTGTTCATCTGTTTTGTTTCTTAAATTCCATATATGAGTGAAATTATATGGTATTCCTCTTTTTCTGATTGGCTTCTTTCACTTAGCATAATACACTCTAATTCCATCCACGTCATTGCAAATGGCAAGATTTCATTATTTTTGATGGCTGAGTAATGCTCCATTGTATACATACACCATATATTCAGTTGATAGACATTTGGGCTCTCTCCATAGTTTGGCTATTGTTGATAACGCTGTTATAAACGTTGGGGTGCGTGCACCCCTTCGAAACTGTATTTTTGTAACCTTTGGGTAAATGCCTAATAGTTCAATTGCTGGAACATAGGGTAGTTCTAGTTTTAGTCTCCTCCATACTGTTCTCCATGGCGGCTGCACCAGTTTGCATCCCCACCAACAGTGCATGGGGGTCCGCTTTCCCCACATCCTCACCAACGCCTGTTGTTTCCTATGTTGTTGATTTTAGCCATTCTGACAGGTGTGAGGTGACATCTCATTGTGGTTTGGATTTGTATTTCCCTGATGATGCGTGATATTGAGCATCTTTTCATGAGTCTGTTGACCATCTGGAAGTCATCTTTGGAGAAATGTCTGTTCATGTCTTCTGTCCATTTTAAATTGGATTCTTTGATTTTGGGGTGGTTCATTGTATCACTTCTTTGTATATTTTGGATACTAATCCTTTATAGGATATGTCATTTGCGAATAACTTCTCCCAGTCCGTAGGCTGTCTTTTTTAGTTTTGTTGGTTGTTTCCTTCACTGTGCAGAAGCTTTTTATCCTGAGGAAGTCCCAATAGTTCATGTTTTGTATTTATATACTGTTTTTTTTTTTCCTTAACCAATCATCTGTCAATGGATACCTGGCTCCCATGTTTTAGCTATTGTAAGTACTACTGCTATGAACAATACTACAAGTATCTCTTTGTGACCCTTTTTTCAATTCTGGGATATATACCCAGGAGCAGGATTGCTGGGTCATATAGCAAATGTGTATGTAATTTTTTGAGGAACTGATATACTGTTTTCTATAGCTGCTGCACCATTTTACTTTCCTCCCAACCATGCACAAGTGTTCCAATTTCTCCACATCCTTGCCCCAAATACTTATTTTCTGCTTTTTGCTTTTGGCATTTAAAAAACACAATAGCTATCTTCACGGGTGTGAAGTAATCTAAGTTTCTTTTAATATTTTCTTGTTGTCCTTGGTTTTCAATAGTGTTGCAATGTCTGCTTAGCTGTGACTTTCTTTTTATTTATTCCACTTGGGGTTTGTAATACGGCCTGGTTCTGTGACCTGATGCTTTTAGTGTTTGGGAAACTCTCAGCCAGAGTGTCTATAAAGCCGTTCTGCCCAATCCTCTCTTCTCTGGGACATGGGCCACATGCGCATCAGAATCTGTCACCATCTCCCCGATGTCCTTTGTCTGCATTTCTCAACCTTTTGCCTCTCGGTGCCTCGTTCTGGCTGTTTTCTATGGGCCCATCTTCCAATTCACTAATTTTTTCAATGTCTGATTTACTATAAAATTCCTTGAACGATTTCTCAATGTAGTGATTTTATTTTCCAGTTCAAGCACTTCTGTTTGATTCTTTTGCATCAGAAAAAGAAAAGTCTGTAATAGCTCCTATATCTGCATCTTCTCTAGATCTGTTTCCATCTGTTGTTTTTCTTGCTTGGATTGCAGTCATTTAGCATGGTCTCTGGCATGTCTGGTAATTTTTGATTACACATTAGACATTATGTATGAACTATTTGAGGCATAGTTTGAGGTTCTGGACTACATTACTGTCCTCCAAAGAGACTGTTGTTGGCCTCTGGTGGTTAGTTAATGGGGAAGGAAGTTCAGCCTAACCCCACTTGGAGGTGAGCCGAGTTAAGTCTCTGGGAAAGTGGATCTATTGGCTTCAGCCGAGTTGCTGAGGTTTCGGCCACACTCTTCCTCTCTGGGAAACACTTCACTCTACTCACTGCTCTCACCCTGTGGGGTTTCTGATGCTTCAGCCACTCAGTGGGGCATTCTGCTTGGTTGTCAGTCTTTGGGGCCAGTGCTAGTGAAGCCAAAAGAGAAGAAGAAGAGCCAAGCATTGGGCTTATTTCTGTGGGATTTTCTTCTATCCAGGATCTTGACCTCTCAATTGCGCTGTGCCTTGGCAGCTCTCTGGTATCTTTAAACTGATTTTTAAAATGTGTTTTATCCAGATCATTATGATGACAGTCATTATTATGACTGGTTCTCAGTGGCAGTGGTGAAGATAGTTCACCACTATAGAGAGTGGATGTCTTCCCTTTGACCTTTTAAGGCTTATTCTGGCACAGGTGGGCAATAAAAATAAACTTCATTCCTTCTTCTTTCCTTCCCAAGCTAGTGAATTACTAGACCACGAATGGCAAATATTTGTTGAGCCTATTTTCAGGGTACAAGAGGTAAAGCAAATGACTCCTTTCTAGCTTTTTCCCATGGAGCTTTCTGAGTAGTAGGAAGAGGGATGAATGCTTTGTGACAATTTAAAGACAGTTTTAGGTTACATGATTTTGTTCTGTTAAAAGGGCAACAATAAATCCAAGTGATAATCCATTTAAAAGACTAAGCCCAATTCCTGGCACAGAGCTGGTGCTCAGTCAGTGTGACTTATTCTCAGGGACTTCCTGGTCCCCCTCTGAGCTTGGCCCTTCTGTCTTCCATCTTCAGATGCTATTCTGAGAAGCTGGAATTAAGTCAGTCTCAACCCATTCTTCAGACAGTCTCAGAGAGTTGAAATGCGAGCTGTAGTCAAAAGTAAAGAAGGACCAGAGAATATATATGTCCCAAATCTCTCTTCCTTCTCCATTTTGAAAAGTCATAAGAAACCATGTTTATCAAAAGCCCAGATGAGTTACACTGGACCCAGACTCTCTTTCTCTGCTTTCCTCCTCAACATGAAAGATAATAATGAATACACAAAATGAAGCCAGTCAAGAATGCTTTTTTCACAGATAAATTGCAAACATATATATAGGGAAGGGAAATCTACAGATTGAAAGAAACTTAAAAAGCATCAAGCAATCACACTGTGTTAATCTTATCTGGAGTCTGATTCAAACAATATGTAAAAAGAATAAATTGACATCTAGGAGGCAATTGAAAATTTGAGCACTGACTTGGTACGTGATAGTAAGAAATTTTTTAACCTAACCGCAAAACCATTATCAAGCCTGAAAATGAGTTCTTATCTTTTAGAAATACATGCAGAGACATTTACAAAAGATATCGTATAATGTCTTGGATTTGTTCCTAAAGAATGAGGAAGGAGGAAGCAGGAGGAGGTTTAGATTAAAAAAAAAAAAAAAAAAAGAGGGAGAGAGAGATTGGCCAACACTTAAAGCTGGGTGTTTGGTATGTGAAGGTGCGTTATAGTTTTCTATGTGGTTTTTGTATACATTTGAAATTTTATACAATAAAAGGCTAAAAATATGCCAAGAATAAATAAGTCTATCTGCGTATCTGTCTTTGGATCAACCACCACCCTGCCTTATCTCTTGTGTTTTCATTCTTCGAATTTCCCAAGTAAACAACTAACTTCCGCACTAACTCCCCGTGGGGAGCAAGAAGTTGGCTGATGTTGACTCAGATAATCAAAGTCCTTGTTTCATTTCCCTCTTTTCCCATTAAGAGAATGAATCTTTCCTCCCAACAGGCTCCACACCTCAGAAGTCAGGGAAGACACGGTGACGCTTCGCCTGTTTCCCCAAGAGGCGGGATTTTGTAGAGTCTCCAGATGATCGGTCAGCACCCACCCATTAGGGGCGTTAAGCCAAGCGCTGGAGTGGGCAGTGCAGCCCTGGCCTCTGTGAGGAACTATGTCTGGAGTTCAAGTTCCTGCTGAAACGGTGTTCTGATAGGGAAAGACCCTCCGACCCCCGAGCTGCCCTCCCTCCCTTGTTGGAGACAGCACATTTGGGGGCTGCTCAGCAGGGGGAGCCCAGAGCCGACGCCCAAGTTCGGAGGCTCGCTTAGCCAGCAGCCTGTGGAAAGCACTTAATCTGCTTAACCATTGACGTCCTCCTTTGGGAAGTGAAGCTAACAGCCTTTCCCTGCCTTCTTCCCCTAACGCACGCTAAGGCCAGAGGAGAGAAACCCGAGGAACGAATATGGAGAACTTCAGAGCAAAGCATTATACGGAGGGGAGGGACATTTGCATGAAATCTAGAAGCCCTGAGTAGGTACAAGCTGTGTGTGAGAAACACGGGCTTGTTTAGGTGGAAGAACTCAACTGCGACCTAAGAAGCTTTTGGTGTCAGAGTCTTTCCAAGCTGGGACTTGGGAAGAGCATACCCTCTGCCCAACAGAGGAAGCCCGGGCTTGGCCACTCCCGCCCCATCTCCACTACCCTCTGAAACAGCAATGCCGCAAGCAGGCTCGTTTTGCTGCCCCCCCCCCCATATCGTTCTCTAGTCTGGTGGTGACATCTCAGTCTCGGTGGGCTGACACCTGACCCAGCTGACACGTGGACCCAGCTGTCGTCAGGCTCAGCTACGAGGAGATTGGATAGAAGCGCACTCCTCAGGCCACCCTGGAGGGCACGTCGTTTCCGCCCTAATGCAGGAAGGAGCCTCCTTTGGCCCATTGGGTGCACAGCTGATTCATAAACCAGTGAGGTACCGTCGTGCTTTAGGCAGCAAAATCCCATCAGTTTCCATCCCAGGCCCCTGGCTGTGAAGACGATCCACAGGAAAGAAGCGAGACACCTGCCTTTGACTCAACCTTAAATCTGTCCATTGCCCTTTGCCATCTCCCTGGGGAAGAACTCACAGGACAGCCTTGGGCACTGGGGATACTGGGCTACCGGACGGCTTTGTGCCGTCTGCAGTTGTGATCACTGAGATGAGAAGCAAAGAGAAGGAAGGAACAGGGAGCTGACGTCCTCTCCCCACCTGCACGTCCCGGCCTCAGAGGGGCAGCCTGGGGGGGCTGGGGGGGCCCAGCCGTGGCCACACTCTACTGTTTGTGAGTGGCCTTCCCGACCGACGCCAGTGCCACTCGCTGCTCCACCCGGGGCTGGGAGGGAGGCGGGCAGCAGGTGCCCCCTGAAGCGGGAAGCTGGCTGAGCGTGGAGGGTTGAACGTGGAAGCAACTCAGGGCTTCTGGGCTGTTTGTTTGTTCTGCTCTTTCAGGCAAGCGGATAATCGTAAATTTTCAAGTGTATCCGGGAGTAAATCCCATTCTTGCTGTGAGACGGCTGGGAGGTGGGGGGCTGGCCCCTCTGTCTGCGGCAGACGGATGCCCGTGGACAAGCGGGCGCCGGTCCTGGGGTGGGACACGGAGAGCCCCCGCCATGCCCGGGAGAGCGCTTCCCTGGAGAACCAGCCGCGTGGACGCGATTCTCCAGCACGCGTAGCAATGTGTCACCTCCAGATGCAGAGGAAGAGCTCGCTTACAAAGAATTTGCGTGTGTGAGTGTATACAGCAGCGTTGGCGCACACGCATGGAGGGCGACGCTGATGCATCTGCTCCACGCTCTCAGCTCCACTCGAGGAGGGGCTCTGACGCGTGTGACGAGAGACGACAGAGCGGCAGCCGAGGACCCGCAGCCCGAGGAGCCGCGAGGGCAGCGACGGCGCGCCCTGGGGCCGCTGCGCAGAACCGCGCGGGAGACAGCCGATGAGGGCGGGGCGGCGGCCATCAGGGTGGCCACTCTCGTGGGCGACACAGCCGAGACGGGCCCTGGACAGTCAACTGCCCGCTCTGAGCAGGAGCACCCAGTCCTGGGGACAAGCCTGAAGTGACACCGACACCCGCGTGCATCCTGCACCCTCGTCTCCAGAAGCTGAAAACCAGGAAGGGGCCCCAGACGGGACAGCCCCTGGCGCCCGCCTGGTGCGCAGAGCCCCCGCCCGGGTCTCACCGCAGGACACGGTCTCCAGCCCCTCCCCGGCCCCCTCTGCCCCCATGGGTTTCTCCCATCCTCACAAATAGAGAAGGAACTCTCTAGCTTGAAAACTGGGCTCCAACTGCTGCAAAACCCAACAGAAGACCCCAGCACCCCGCCCCTGCACCCCCCACACCCTGCAGGAGGCCCTGCATCCCTTTCCCCAGGACGCCTTGTGGGAGCTCCCTCTCCTCCTCTACAGCCCCCTCCAAGCACACCTCCACCGTGAAGCCTTCCCTGATGCCATCAGGCCCTTCCCCTCCTGGCTACCCTCCGTGGCCGCGCACAGAGCACCCAGCACATGCACTGCCCGCAGCCGGCTGCCGCTGTGGCCCAGGGAGGGCAGAGCCAGTCTCAGCCGCGGCTGCACCTGTCATCTCAATTCTTAGAAGATTGGGAAGGACAAACGTGCTGACCTCCCCGACTCCAGCCGGCACGCTGGTACCTGGTTTCCGGAGCCTTCCCCTGGGATGTCGGTCCTTTCCAATAACACTCTGCGGCCACCCCCTCTGGCAGCCGCACTGCAGCCACATTTGAAGCGACGGAGGGAACGTATGGCCTGCCGTGTGCCGCAGGGAAAGGGGACAGATGGCCCTGTCATCCGTGGGGAAGGAAAACAAGTTAAAGATGCCGAGGGCAGAAAACACTGAACTGTGGACGCCCTTCCCCAGGGAGGGACACTTGTCAGCGCCAAGGACAAGGGAGGGTCAAGGAGGCAGCGCAGGCCTGCGGGGGCTTCGGGGCTGCCGTCCAGATTCGGAGCGAACTGAATGAGGCTTGGGAGGCGCGTGCGACCCGTGCAGGTGACAGGTGTGTCCCGGCGAAGGCCAGATGGCTCGGAGCGGCAGCCTGCCCGCACGCCCCGGTGTGCCCGCCCCGTCCCCAGAGCTCGTGCTGGAGGGGCCCTCGCGGAGCCCACCCCTGGGGCCGCAGCCCCGTGTGCAGGAGATCGGCCACCGTGCGCATCGAGGCTGCTGGGACCCACGCGGGTGAGCTCACTGCCCGAGGCCATGGCCAGGACGCTGCTGCTGCTGCAAATGGGGGCTGGCTCCCGCCTCTGAGCCTCAGTTTCCCTCCCTGCAAAACACAGGAGCCGGACTTGCAGAATCTCCGGGATATGATGCTCATTTCTGCCCGGCCCCTACTTCACATGAAGGAGTCAGAGCCCCGCGGCTCACCAGGCTCTCAGGGGACGGTGAGGGCGTCTGCCCACAGCCCGGAGGAGTCGGGCTTCGTGGGGGACGGCAGAGGAGGTGAGGGTGCAGCACGGGTCTCCCCAGGGCCCGTGCACCCGCCGGCGCCCCGTCCGGCCGTGGCCGACACTGAGGAGTCGGGGAGGCCGCGGGGCCCTGGGCGAGGAGCGCGCGCTGCCGTCTGCACCCACACACTCCCACGAGGGACGCCCCTGGCACCCAGGGCGCTTACACAGCTGCCACGCGACCACTGCCCAGCACGAGGGCTGTGCTTCCTGAGGCCTGTTTGCCTGTCACACCTGCTTCCCGGGTGCACGGGGCACATGGGTGCACGGGGCACGGGGCACAGGGCGCACACCAGCCTGCAGGCAGGGCTGGGCCGGGGGGACCCAGCCGGTGCTGCACAGCGGGCCGTAGGGGCTGTCCCTCCTCCTCAGCCCCCTCCCTGCACAGTCCTCAGGGCAGCCGGCCCAGGGTGCTGTCTAAGCAGCAGAGGGAGGGCAAGGAGGGCGGCCACGGCACATTCCTCCGTTTCGCCCCGGAAGGGACTCTGGAATGTGCGGGGCCTTCGTGCGGCGCCCGGGCCAGCCTGTCCCTGACGCTGGGCCCGTCCCGTCTCCCCACCGCCCTGCTGGCGCCTCCCAGGGTCTGACCTCGGAGGGGTGCCGCTTTGAAGGCCAGAGCCCGGGAGGCAGACGGAGGGGCCGCCTGCTGCAGATCCCTGCGGGCCTTGACAGTGCCCTGCGCTTCTTCAGACACACGGCCCGGGAGGGAACGCAGGCGCCTCCACAGGCTGCGCTTATCTCCCAGGGCGGATCTTTCCTTCTGGAGACACGGACGCACCCTAAGTGAGAGAAACAGAAAGCAACGCAACCACCCGAAAGCAGGGACACGCCCGGCCCCGCTGGGCTTGCCTGGTGCGCCACCCGCGCCGTCCCTCGTGGGCTGGGGTGGGGGGCACGGCGGCCGCAGAAAGACCCCCTTCGTCCCCAAACGCACTCCAGGCGATACCTCGTCAGGGTGGCCGGGAAGGGCTGCTGCTCCGTGAAATCCAAGCGTACGGTTTCAAACAGAGTGGGACCTGGCGCACCGGGTTCTAAATCAGTGTTTTCCATCAGCAGCAGTTCCAGAAACAGGGCACAATTAACACACTGCAGGTGCATCCTCGCCTTAGTCACCGTTATTCCGACGTGCCTGTCACAGCCTGCACCGCCGCGCCGCGGGGACGCTGCTTCGGGGTCTGCTGGCTTCCTTCTCTCATTTTCCCTTTGTTTTAGAAACAAGCCCCTAAGAGTGTCGTCCCACGTCCCCCCTTTGACCGTGTAGACTTACCACCTTTACAACAGTATCTTGGGTGTCGAGACAGTTTGTATTAGGATACCTGTTCCGAAACCATCTTCTAGATGATTCTAATTTAAGACCCCTGCTAGCCATGCAAGAACACTCTCCGACACAGGGTTTTTCAATCTTTGTAGCATTTCTGCATCCAATAGACATTCATCTGAGTGTTACATTTACAGTCGTCTCCCACCACCAATCACCGGCTGTTTTCACTTCTTGTGTGTGTGTGTGTCTGTGCTCCCGGTGGACATGACCTTCGCCACTTCTCTTACTGAGAGCGGTTGTTGCCTTATTTTCTTTTCCTTAATGTTTATTTATTTTTGAGAAAGACAGAGTGGAGCAGAGCAGGGGCAGAGAGAGAGGGAGACACAGAAGCCGAAGCAGCTCCAGGCTCCGAGCTGTCAGCACAGAGCCCAGCACAGGGCTCAAACCCACGAATGTGAGATCATGATCTGAGCCGAAGTCAGACGCTGAGCCGACTGAGTCCCCCAGGCGCCCCTGTTACCTGATTTTCTTATAAATACCCTCATCTACTGGGCCCTGTCTGTCGGTGTACAGATCGTGTTCCCTGGATTCTGAGTTTGCCTTTGACCTCCTGGGAGACGCGCCTCCTCTTTTATACTTGATGTCGGTCCAGCCGCCATACTTTCCGTCATGATTTCCAGACCTGGGGACTTACAAAACCAGACCTTTCCAGCATCATTTGGTTCTAGAACATTTGCATTTAGGGTTTTGCTGTTTAATTCCCTGATGGATACGGATGTATTTATTTCTGAAGATGTAGGACTCACACTGCCTTCTGTTGCCACGTTCCAAGCGATTTGCCTCAAAACATGTTAATGAAATATAAACCCGACCTTCCTCGCTTGGTCTGAAAAGCCACTTTCCGCTCAGGGCGGGTCTGTCTGTCGGCTCGGCCCGGAGCCACCCACACCTGGTTTCAGTGCCGGGGCTTCACGGACAGCCGACTCCCTGACCAGGCCTCTGCTCCCACATGCCGCTTCTCTAGAATTGTTCCGGTTAGTCTGGGGCCTATGGGCTTTCTTCCTCTTTCCCCATTTTGGGGAGAAACTTACAAAGAGCATGATTTTACTCGGTCATTGGAAAAATAAATAAATACAGAAATAAATGACCAAACACAGAGTAGAGTGCCTTCTAGTCCCCCTCTGCCCCCAGCACCAGGCCTGAGGGCGGCCGTGAACCCCAGGGGATGGGCTCTGTGGACGGACGCTGTTCCCCACCCGTAAGAGGAAGCATTTGAAACAGACATTTATCAGCGACTCTTCTTTTCAGGCTTTGCTACGAGGCATCTCCTTGCCTGAGACGCACCCAGTCCTTGATCCCAGCTCGCAAGTCTGTGGTTGTGGGTCTGGGCGGAGTCTCCAGAGGTAGCTCTCTCCTTCCCTCTCCGTGGGCCCCGGCCCCTGAGCGCATCCCTTCCTGCGCTTGCTCGCCCCTGGAGGCAGGGGGCAGCACTGAGCCGTGACTCTGGCCCGTCTATCTTTCCCAGAGGATGGCCCTGCCTTCTCTCTCCCCTCCCTGGCATTCCCTGACCTGCGGTTGGGTGGAGGGTTGACTTCGGGGAGGTGGCACTCTGCGTGTCGGGGCCTCACGTTTGGTGTTTCGTCCACTTATCTACTGCTGTGCAACTAATCACCCGCCACTGGGGTTCACACGGTCTCTCCGGTGATGTGGGCCGCTGGGCTCAGCTGGGAAGTCGTCGCTGGGGCCCTCTCGATGTGGGGGAGCAATCTGCAGGTGCTACTGGGCTGGACGTCCAAGATGACTGCTTCATCGCGTGGTGGTCCCCTCGGTGGGGTGCTGGAGCGGGGACTGTGGGGGGCTTCTGGGCTCTCGCTCATGCCTGGGGGCTGCAAGGCTCAAGTAGGGGCTGCATGTGCCTCTGGTGCCCACAACCCGTGTGTCATGCATGCCCGCAACCCTTGGAGGCCCTGACCAAAGTCCCAGTGTAAAGCTCGGCAATGAAGGAGAGGGACACGCTGGGACTTCGTCTGACAGGAAGACACACATGGACAAAGAATAGTGGCAGCAGTAGCCTTGGGGTCCTGACCCCACTCTGGGAGGAAGGAGGAAGGTATGGTGGAAAACTCCCCAATATCAGACTCCTCACCAGCCTTAGTGAGTGGGAATATTAAAATTATAAATTATAAATTATGCTTCTTGTACATGAGAGTCAGGAGCAACGAATACCTGTAAACATTTAAGTTCCTGTAAGCCACAGAGACATCACTGAGGAAGGATGGATGGAGGGGTGGATGGATGGACGGATGGATAGATAAATATATGGATGAGTGGATGAGTGGGTGGATGGATGAACGGACAGTTGGATGGATGGATGGGTAGTTGGATGGGTGGGTGGGTAGATGGATTAACAGTTGGATAAATGGATGGATGGATAAATGGATAGAAAAATGGCATCTAGGAAACATGACCTCACTTTTGAGTGTAAGTTTTCTCATCTTAAAAATGAGAATGTGGAGGCCCCTGGTGGCTCAGTTGATTGAGTGTCTGACTCTCGATTTTGGCTCAGGTCATGATCCCAGGGTCGTGAGATTGAGACCCAAACTGGGCTCCACACTCAGCGTGGAATTCTCCCTCTCCCTCTCTCTGCCCCTCCCCCACTCCTACCCTCTCTTTCTCGCTAAAATAAACAAAAAAACTTTTTTAATGTGAACGTGATCTGTTCACTCCTACAGAAAATGCACATGTCATGATGCTTGGAAAAAAGAATGTGCATAAGTCTTCACTTCTCTGCTTTGCTCTTCCGTGACTCTCTTTGTCACATAGAATTGATGGCCTCTGTCTCCACGATATGCGCTCTCAGGTCAACCCGGCAACAGCTTGTACTCTGCAAACCAGCCTTCCCAGGGCAGGCTTGATTTCTTCGGTTTCCTGGGGGCAGAGTCCTTCTTTCTTGACCCACAGTTCTGTGCATGGGGCCGTGTGAGGCCAGCGAAACCCGATGAACTGGAGATCAGTCAAGGGCAAGTTCAGTTATTTTTTTCCCGCAGCTCGTCCTCTGGATGGATGTTTGTCGGAATGCTTTGGCCCTGGAAAGTGAGGTGATCTAACTTGGGCAGAGTCGGGAACACGAGGCACCGAGCCCTGCGAGCTGCCTGTGGGACATCGACACACACCAGTGGTTCCCGGAGACCTTTTCCCTCGCAGAGTATCGGGCTGCCTTACATCAGTGTTCCTGGTGATTATGCAAAACGGGCAACTAGAGCGAACGGGTTTGAAACACAAACAGAGATCAAATGAACTTAAGGGTTTTAACAGGATTCTAGCTCACAAGGTGTTAGCCAAGGCTGTTTGAGAAGCCATGGAAGCTTCTAAAGCCTCCTTAACTCTTCCGCGTGCTCTAGAGCAGAGCGTGTCGGAATGCAAGTTGCGCTCGAGTCCCTGGGGACTTGTTCAAACGGGGACTCTGACTCGTGATGTCACGTGGGGCCTGAAAGGCCGTGTGCCTTTCTCACAAACTCCCAGGGGAAACTGATGCTGCTGTTCCTGGCTACACGGCAGGATCGAGAAGGGCCACCCCCAGGGTCCCCATCACCCACGTGGATGGCGGGGCTGTGAGAGGGACCCTCACCCCTCCATTCTGGAATCTGCTCCCTCTTCCCCTTCCTTTGTCCGGTCGCAGCTCACTGAGATGCTGCATCACTAAAGCACGTCCACCGCCGCCCAGAGGAGGGCCCCAGGGCCACGCCTCCACTCGAAGCCCACAGAGTGCGAGTCAGAAGGGTGCCTGGCTGGGGTCCAGCCCCGAGTCTGTGCAAGTGCAGACCACTGTCAGGCCGGCGTCGCGTGGCCTTGGAGCTCGTGCGTGCGCAGCTGAGCTGGGAAGTTCTGTCTTCCCTCGCAGAGTAGGTGCGGCTCTTGTGGAAGAAAGCCAGCCGTGGACAGTGGTTAAAGCTGTAAAGACAGACTTTATTCAGGACTATTGCAACTAGGGAAGAGAGACCTCGGGAGAGGCTGAGTTCAACTCCAAATACAGCCAAGACCAGTGGGAATTCATAGCCAAGGAGCAGGGCAGGTCCCACGGATGGAAAATTACTAATTCTGGCTCTTCCGACACAACAGGATTGTTGCGGAAGGCAAGCCCGGGAGGTCAGACCCCGCCTGGCGCGGGGCAGGGGGCTGGGGATTGATCAGATATCTGAAGGCAGGCGCTCTGGGGGAGCTGAGCTCGCAGGGTTCTTGCAAAAACTGGATTCACGAGGAAGGACACAGCTGGTCCCAGAAGTTTAGGAGGCTGAACGGAGCTTGGCTGAGCTCTGTCACCGCCCGTGCCAGCCAAACTCGTGAACAAAAAAGAGGCCTAGGAGGCTGTACGCAAACACACGCGCTGTCAATCATCTTGAAGTCAGCAGACAGTGGGCTTCACCCCCTTCAGATGTTGAAGGGACAATTGTAGGCCTACTGCGTGCCCCTGCCAGACACACCCATGCAGGACTAAGACCCCCTTGGCCCGCAGTGACTCCTCCCTCCTGTCCGTAAAGACAGGGGGTTCTCAGAGCAGACCTTCTCTCCCTTCTTTCTCTCCAGTTCCAGAAGCCAAGCTTGGCACAGAAGGAACAAGCCCGCAGCCGGAGCCCCAGCGGCCAGCCTGCGCACGGCAGCAGGGCCACCGCGTCCCCCTCGGCTGCCTCCGCCTGTGCCAGTGGTGCCCGGTCTCCTCCCAGCCTCCGCGGGCCCCTCACACCCGTCTGTGGCCTCTGCACAGATACGCAGCCCGACCCTGGGAGCAGACGCAGAGGCTGCGTGGGAGAAGTGACGCGGGGCTGCAGGGAGGCGGCGTGCCGATCTGGGCAGAGGCTCTGAGCTGAGGGGAGTTGGCACCCGTAGGTGCTTTGAAGTGGAGTCAAGGAATTTCTGACGGTAGGAAAAAGCAGAGTGCTGCAGGACTTGGAAGAGGAAAGACTTTTCTCAGATCTGCTGGCAGTGGTATCAGAATCCGGTCAGAAGCGAACTATAAATGGATTTTCTCGCTTAGACAGAAGGGGGTTTCCATTTCCCGGCAGCGGCACGCGATCCCCGCCCCGCGCTGCAGGCGAGTTCAGGCACTGCTGTTAAAGCAGTGTAGACCAGGCTTCTGCCTCAATGCCACCCTGCAACCCAAAGGTGTGCCGGCTCGTGCACAGGGACGGGGCCGGGCGTCACCCGGGAAGCCAGCAGTCCTCTGTCCGTCCCCACAGACGTTCAGAGTTGAGTGCCTTCCTCCCACAGGGAAGTGACGGGGCTGGGAAGTCCCGGGTGCGACTCGGTGGCCAAGGAGTGAGTGGCTGGGCCCCGCTGAGCCTGGCCTTTCCGTAAGATGAAGAGGCCAGAGCGGACGGCTGCGGGAGCCCCATTAGCGCGAACACCTCAAACCTTTTCCCAATGCCTTTCTAATTCCTCATACCAACAATGCTGGCTTTACTATGAGAGTTTTTAAAGTTGTACTGATATTGAGAAAGAGAGAGAGAGAGCAGTGCAGGTGGGAGAGGGGCTCCTAGACGGACTTGCCACTGCCAGCGTGGCGCCCGATGCGGGGCTCGAACTCAAGAACCGCGAGATCACGGCCTGAGCCGGAGCTGCAGGCTCAACCCGCTGAGCCGCCGGGGCGCCCCCGGTACAAGCCTTGATGCCGCACCATCCACGCGACGTGACGCACACAGGAACTCGGGAAGTCGTTTGCTCCCGCCCAAGCTGTACTTCCGTGGAGGGCACGTGGGTCCCTGCCTTTGCTGAGCTCGGCTTCTCTGCACTCTATGATTATGATTAATCACGGAAGCAGCTTCCAGATGTTTCTGCTTTAAAGAGCCTTGCTCCTTTCTGGGGCCATTGTGTCTTCCTTGTTGAACTTGGGGAAACCAGGCAAGCAGGCGTGCCTCCACCTTGTGCGGGAAAGGAGGGAGCGAGCTCGGGGCGAGGGTCTGAAGGACCCTCCCTGAGTGAAGAGCCTGAGTTGAGGGCATCCAAGCCCTTTGCTTTCACGTCTTGCTTCTCGGCAGGTGCCTTGGGCGCCCCCGCAGCCTTGACCAAACCACAGACACGGGCTCAAACAACAGACATTCACGTCTCAGCGGCTGCAGTCCAATTGAGGGTCCTGGGGAGACTCTCGTCCTGGCCCCCAGACGGTCTTCTCGCCGTGGGTGCCTTTCTGGGGGGCTCGGATGCAGAGAGTGGGGGAGGGAGACAGAGACAGAGGGAGAGACCCCTGTCTTCCCCTTCTTACCAGGACACCCATGCCACCCCGGGGCCTGCCTGACCCTAATCAGCTCCCGAAGGCCCTGCCTCCTAAAACCATCACTTCGGGGGCTAGGACTTCAACATACGAATGTTCAGGGGGACACAAGTATTTGGTCACTAGCAGTGGTGTCAACAGGAAAAAACCCATGGAATGGCAGCGTGTCTGTTCTCATACTCTTAGCCCTCACCTCGGGTAACTACCAACGTTCACAGCGGTCTCTTCCAGAAACTCAGCCTACAGCAGGGACTAATTCCTTCCCAAACACAAACACACATTCGTATGTGCGTGCATGTGTGTGCACACATATGTACACATATACACGTACACATTGCACACTTGAACATGCACAAGCATACCCACCCACGCATGCACTTACACATACGTGTGTGTACATGCTTGCACTGTACACACACATGCACTTACACACCACGTGTGTACTTACACGTACACATGCACTTACACATATGCACTTACATGTACATATGTGTGCACACTTACACACGGGTACACACATGCACACGTGTGCATATGTGCACTCACACACATACTTACACACGTGTGCACACACCTGCACATGCAATTACACATACACATATAAACACTTGCACACAAGTACTTACATGTGCACACTCACACACTTGCACACATGCACGCACACAATGCCTACACACATGCATGTATGCACTTGCACACACGCAGGCACACATGTAATCACACATGCACATACATACACACGTATGCTTGCATGTTGTACACACTTGCACACACAGAAGCACACACTCCTCTGTAAAGATACCAAAATTCGTATTATGATGGTTGGTTTGAGTTCTTCACATACTGCCTTTCGCAGCCCCTGATGTAACACACGATAGTGGGCAGTGTGGAAACTTTCACTGATTGAGTCTATCCTAAATCTTTCCGCCAATCACACAGAGACACCCACAGCACCTCTGTTCTCCACCTGACCTCGTGGAGGTCCAAACGTGAGGTCCCCTCTTTCCCCACAAACAGGTCGTTTCCCGCTCCTTCCCTCCCTCACCCACGGACCACCATGTGGGACTCACTTGGGTCGTCTGTGACACCCCTCCCGCCTCCCCCCCCATGCAGCCGGGGCACACCGACGGCTTACCTCTGGGCAGCTCCAGGGTCTGCCCCTGCCCCTCCCCCAGCGCCCCCACGTCCCCGCAGTGGGCTTTCTCCGACCAACTTTTCAGAGACCCGCCTCCCCTCCGTCACCGCCACGCCACCTTCTGCCTCCTCCTCGGCCCTGCCCTTAGCCGTTCACCGGCTTGTGGCTGAGTCACTGGAACCCAGGCCCGTCAGAGCAGGTGTGGGGCGCTCTGTCCCAGGGCCGCCGCCAACTAGACGGTGCCAAGCGCGTGGCAGGTACTCAGCACATACTTTAAATCAGTTAATTTACTCCCCACTTTCTGAGCCACTGACAGGCCCCTCGGCAGCGGCTCTGAGCCTCCAGGGAGACACCGTGCACTTGCCTCCGTGGGGCCGCGGGCCTGGGGGTGACGGGGCTCTGAGGTGCCGCTGACATGACGCTGGAGGTCTGACCGCCCCCCACGGGGCCCCCACCAGCACGGGGAGGCTGGGGACAGGCCCGGCGTGTGGGGACAGCGTGGGGCCCCAGTGGACGCCTGGCAGAGCCGAGCCGCAGCCGGCGCTGGGACGGGCCGACCTCGTCTGCAGGTGGCGTCCCCGGCCGGGCCTGTGTCACCCATCAGACGGGTAACCGGGGCGTCAGCGGAAGGGGACAGCCCAGGAAGCCAGAGGGCTGCTCCCAGGCCCCAGGGCCACCAGGTCCCATCAGGAGTCTCCTGTGGGCGGAAGTCCCTCCTCCTCAGGACGCCCAGAGCCCTGAAGCTCGCAGGGACCCGACGGGCCTGCTGTGTCGGCCGAGGGCCCTCCTCTCACAGGGAGGCCGCGTCCCTCTGGGAGGCCCCTACGAAAACGGAAGCGGGGCCCCTTCCTCAGGCCTCGCACTCGCTCGGGTCACAAGGCGGAGGCCGCCCGCCGGCGCCGCGCACACCACCCTCCGGGCCGCGGGGGCCATGCAGCCTCTCCGGAGCCTCGTCCCACACCCGGAAGGGGCGCGTGCCTCTCGCCTGCCATCAGGACATTCCCGCGGGGAAACATCTTCCAGAAGCCGAGATGACAGCCTCGCCGGTTACTCCCTCTCCGTGAGGCCTCTCGAGGGCCGTGACTGTGAATATGTTTACAGACGGCACATCTGCTCCGACCTTCCCAACTGGAGGGGCTCGGGCTACTGTCCGGGCGTGAAGGACACTGGAGTCCAAGTCCGTCCCCGGCCACGAGGACCACAAACGCGTGAGCACCCCCCCCCACACCCCCCGCGGCCGAAGGACAACGTTTGGCAAACTGGCGTGAACATTCTCAAAGCAAAACTTATTAGTTAATGCAGCCTGTCACCATGACGACCAAACAGCACAAAACAAACCATTAGCACGCGGGTTTATTACTGTGGGAGGTTTGGCTGATGCCATTCCAGAGGCGCAGTATTTTCCACTTTCAGTTATAATAATAATAATAAAAAAAAAAGCTAATTTAAAATCCAGCATGAGTGCACAGTCTGGCACAAACATCCACACACGAAAGAAAAGCCCCAGGCGCGTGCGGGTCCAGTGACCGGTCACCCGCGGACACGCGGGCTCAGGAGGCCAGACTCCCGCGTGGCGGGCGGAGCGCGCTTCCAGGCCCCGCAGCAGAGGCCACGCAGCAGGCGAGGCGCACAGGTGAGTCCCCTGCCGTCGCTCACACGCCCTGCCAGCGCACACGGGGTAGGGGCTCCTCGTCCCCAACGTACAGAGAGATGCGGGGCGCAGTGCTCGGTCACAGGGCCGCGGGAGGCGGGCTGGGGTCTGAGGCCTTGCCTTCCGTGCTGAAGCCCGAGCTCTGACCTGGAGGAGGGGACGCGGGGGCGGAGACAAGCCCGGGACTGCGGAGAGCCTGGGGCGCACCAGGGGCTCCGAGGCTGACGCGCCAGGGCCTGGGCTGGCCCGGCGATGCTCACAGCACGTGTCCACCGGCCGGAGCAGAGGACCAGCCCCTCCCCTCTCCCCACACCGAGCCCAAGGTCCAGAAACACGCTGCCCATTCCACCCGCATGTCTGGATCTGTGGCCCAGTGGGGCCAAGAGAGTGCAGGGCAAGGCTGCCTGCCCCAGAGATCTGCCCCCTCACCAGCAGGGGGGCTGACATGGCCCCTGGATGCAAGGCCAGTTGGGTCTGTTCCCATCAGCCCTCCCTCCTCCTCCGACCTGGACAGTGGGCCACCCGAGGGCACCTCTGGGCTAGGAAAGGGCGGCACTCAGCCTCGGGACTCAGCCCGTCTGGGTGAGGGTGGGAGACGGTCGCAGGAGCCCCGCACACCCGCCCACACCACTGTCTGGGCAGGAAGCGGCCACAAGCAGAGGCAGGGGAGACCCTGGTACCCCCGAGGCTGGGCTGCCGTGGAGAGCAGGACCAACAGAAGAATCTGGAGCCGAGCCCCCTCCTGGGCAAGCGAGGGCCCCACCCAAGGTGAAAACCCGGGATCCAGAGCTGAAGGTGGAAAGTAGCAGGTTTACAGCAAAGAGGTGGAAAGTCACATCCAGATGGCGGTGTTTCGGGAAGGGAAGCATCACGGGAGGCGGCAGGTCCGGGGGGATGGGAAAGGGCAAGAGACGTGCCCTGAGGGGGAGAAGAAAGAGATTCCAGAGGGAGCCCCAGGAGGGAAAACTCCTTGCACAGGGAAGGTGAAGTCAAAGAGACTAAAGGGATGCTCCTGGGGGGTTGGTCCTTAGGAAGTAGGGGAGGGCACCCAGGGTGCAGGGGAGGGGGGTTATCTTTACCATAAATGAAGAAGGCGATAAACACAAGACGATGTCTAGATGCAGGAGGGCCTCTCCTTGGAGCTGCAGGAAGGTGAGCA
This sequence comes from Hyaena hyaena, assembly GCF_003009895.1. Lineage (NCBI taxonomy): Eukaryota > Metazoa > Chordata > Mammalia > Carnivora > Hyaenidae > Hyaena > Hyaena hyaena. The sequence continues at coordinate 1,463,909 of NW_024080664.1, read as the reverse complement.
GGGATCTTCAGTAAGAGCTTCTGTGGCCCAGAGAAGTGTAGAGCCCAGGCATCTGCTGAGAGTGAGGGACGGTGTGGCGTGAAGACTCTGAGCAGAGAGAGAGAGCCTACAGTCACCGTTGAAGGACGTGCAAGACTGGACAGGGAGTCCTGTGCACCCCTCATTCGGGGCCCCAAAGGATTGCATCTGCATCTTCCCAGCAGCCTGAAGGTATGAGTAGAGAATGGCTATGGGTAGATGAGGGGAGCGTTGGGGGTGGGGCGGGGCGGGGAGCGCTGGGTCCAGCCTTCATTGGTAACCCGTCAAGAACCCTGGGGAAGGGACATACTAGGGGTGTGGTGGGTAAAGAGGGGCACTGTGGGTGAGAACCTGGATAAAGCCAATAGTGACAGTTGGAGGGCATGAGAGATCTTGAGAAATGGATGGATAAGACCACGTAATTTATTTTATAACTTACGCCGTTCTTATAGGAGCAATTTCTAGCTGTTTTGGGGAAGTGGCCTCGCCCCTACATACCCTAGGCTTCGTTCTGTCAAAGGGTAAGTGATTATTCATAGACCATAGAGTAATTTTCAACATATGAAAGAATGGAATTAGCCATAAACTAGACCAGTTGATGTCAAGAGCAATTATCCAAGGATAATTCCACGCCATGTTCTCAGGACTGGCTATGACATGCAGACTACTGGATTTTTTCCAGTTCGACATTCATATCTCCGGGTGAAATAACACAAAATGAAGCCAACAAAGACTGAGGCCACATACAGTGAAAGTGGTTATGGAGGAAAAACTGAACGAAAACTTATTGTTGACATTGGAAACTATGAATTTAACCAGCAAAGATAAGAGTTGTTGGAAGGAGGCAACAGAAAATAAAGTATCAGAATGTAAAAATACTTGTTAAGATTTTAAGGATTTAGACCGGCAGAATAAAAAATTATTGACAAAATTGAAATCCATGCAGGGGCGCCTGGGTGGCTCAGTCGGTTAAGCATCCGACTTCGGCTCAGGTCATGATCTCATGGCTTATGAGGTCGAGCTCTGCGTCGGGCTCTGTGCGGACAGCTCAGAGCCTGGAGCTGCTTCGGATTCTGTGTCTCCCTCTCTCTCTGCCCCTCTCCTGCTCATGCTCTGTCTCTCTCAAAAGTGAATAAACATTTAAAAAATTAAAAAGAAGAAATCTGTGCAAAGTATCCAAGAAATTGGGCTTTGTAGACATGATGGCCACAAAAGAAAAAAGCAGAAACTACAGTTGTTGGGGTTCAGACATGGGTAAAAACACAAATAATGAAAAGCCCCACAGAAATGGCCGAGTCAGATCATTACTGTGAAATAAACATGTAAACAATTTGGTGACTTGCACTGTGTAGAAAATTGACCCAGGGAACTAAACCGGCTTCACAGAATTAGCTTCAGAAAACACTTCCTCGATAAATGTCAACAGCTCATGGTATAATTCTGATTAATATGATGGTTCATGAAACTTGGAGTAAAAACGCTTTCAGGGTGAAAATGTCTACTGAGTCATAATGGTGATGCCCAGTTGCCTCCGGAGGGCCCTTGCCCAGCGTGGCGGGCGATGCCGTCCCATCCCTGGGGCCAGTGGCCAGTCCATGTGCACGTGTGAGTCTAGCACAGCCCATCACAGCGCTCTGCAGAGATGTAATAGTTGGACTGTGCAGGAAAGAAACTTCTCTTTCTTCTAGATCACAAGCCATGACCATCCAGACTTAGGGCTTCCAGTGGCCACCTTGGCAGCCAGATGGAGACACCTGTTTGAAGATCAAAGTCAATCCAAATTGAGAAAGAGAGAAGGGAAGAAGGTGGGAGGGGAGGGAAATATAGAAAGAACTGACTGCTTCCCCTGACCCCTGACTCCAGCGATGCCTGAAGCCATCAGTTTCTGCATTTGCCAGGTGGGTGAGCCAATACCTCGAGTCCCCATCAGCTGTGGCCCAAGGAGCCTGCACAGTACAGGAACTGACCTCTCAATCAGGTCACAAGGCAGGTGTCAGAAAGTACTGGAAAGAGTGAGAGAGCCAGAAGGTTTGAGGCTGTGGTCCAGACCACAGAGACTAAAATTTCAGAGCTACAACCATTCTGGGTAATAACCAAGATGCCGCTCATGCGCATGGGTATGTCTGGGTAAATGATGGTGAGAGTCCGTGACTTTGAGAAAGTTCATGTTTCTGAAGTGAAGAGGGTGGTGTGTGACCCACTTAGGCTTCAAAACCATGCAGAACGGTGAGTGCATTTGTGTAGGAAGACGATGACCCAGCTCCAAGTTTCCTCAGGAAGGGGGGCGGGGTTGGCCAGGTCCGCAAGTGACTGCAAGGCAGGGTAAAGGGTGGCACAGTCAGTGGTCAGAGCCTCAAAGCCAAGGAAGTCCCCTGCATGGGGGCTGATTGTCAGTTTTACAAAAATCAGATTCGCCTACTCATGTGAGTTGAAATGTACCCCCACCTCCAAATTCATACTTAGAAGTCTTAGCTCCCAGCGCCTCAGAATGTGACCTTACTTGAAAACGGGGCCATTGCAGATGCTGTTAGTTTAAGGTGAGGTCACCCTGGAGAAGGGTGGGCTTCTCATGTAATGGGACCAGTGTTCTTACCAAAGCAGGAAGTGTGGACACAAAGACGCACAGCAGGAGGCCGGTGGGACAGAGACCGTTGACAGAGATCTTTGTTGGAGATGCTGACAGAGCAGGGCTCGGGGAGAGGCAGCGACAGCCCCTCCTTCTCACCCCGCTGACTCCTGGCCTCTGAGCACACACTTCTGTTCTTGGGTGGCACGTGGCTATGGCGGCCCGGGAAGCAGACACACCTGAAAACACACTGCCCCACCACGCGGTGTCCCCCGGAGAGATGATCGCGTGTCTGCACCAAGACGCTGGTGTGAATGCTCATAGCCACCCCAAGCTGGGACGGGACCAAACGTCCTTAAGTGAACAGGCAGATAAGGCGAGTGTACACTCCCCCGTGGAATACTCCCCCACAGTAACCAGAAGCATATCCCTGATCTGCCACGACCCGCCACGACCCGCCACGACCCGCCACGATGGGATCGCCACAATCATCAAGTGGAGCCGGAGGCCAGAACGCAGGAAGCCGTGCTGTTGGATCCTAACCAATGCAGGTCTACACCGAAAACTGACCCAAAAAGATGGAGGTCTGGTCGGCACGGTGGGGGGTTGATGACATGTGAGTGTAAACACTTGTCAAAACTCGTCAGGCCTACTGCATGCACCGTACACCTCAACAAAGTACATTTACATGTTTACAGCTCTGACTCGAGGGAAGATGAGTGGCGTGGAGGCAGGGACGGGGCGGGGGAGGGGGTTGCTCTGCCGCCCCCATGGGGGCAGTGAGAAGAACTCGTGTCAGTCGGAGCAGAGTGACAGGGAGTTGTTCAAGATGAGACGCCATTTCTGGGGCCTTTCCTTCCTTCGTGCACGTGATAATTATCTAGTGGCACCAACCTGATGCCGGGCGATTTCCTAGGCACAGAAACGCATGTGTGTGGTGAGCAAAATCGCATGGTACGTTCTAGGCAGGGCAGGGGGGAGGCTTGAGAGAAATGAACATCCAATGTGCCAAGCTGTGCTCAGGGGAGGAAAGAAAGTCCCTCGGCCCCTGGGAAGGGGACAGTGAGTGGCTGCTGGTGTCATTGGGGCCCCGGGGAAGGCTCTGTGATGAAGCAGGATTGGAGACGAACGGCCCCGTGGCGATGCCGGGGAAGCATCCCGGGCATGAAGGCCGCGTGCTGCAAGGACAAGTGGCAGAAGGGAAGCCATGGGGGGGGGGTAGCTGGGGGCCACGGTCTGAGCACTTGGACTGAGCGCGAGGAGGGACACGCTGGGACTCACAGTCCTCATGGGCTCTCCGGCCAGGGCTGGGGCAGTAGCCCTTGGGGAAGGGAGCCTGCCGGGCCGGCGCTGTGATCCCGGTGGGGAGGCTGGCGGCTGGGCCCGCTGGGCGGGGGACAGCTCAGTCACACAGGGGCCCCCAGCTTGGAGTTAATGCTCTGGGGTCACTGTCTCAAAGCTCTTAACAGCTTGATCTTGGCTTCATGGTTTGCAGGTGACATGTGATGGGGCACCATCCACTCCCTGCTCCCGCCTTCCTGACCCTCAGGTCAGGTTCTGAGTCTGGTTCTCAGACTTGTCACCCCCCCCCCCACCGCCCCCTCGCCACTGCCTGGCATCTCGGGTTCCCAGGGTGGCCTGAGGTGGTGGCAGCTGTCGGGATGAGGGGTCCTGGGAAGGGGGACTGACAGCCTGCTGGGCTGGGGGCTGGGAATGAAGCAGAGGCTGGACGGGGCTGCGGGGGGAAGGGAGCCCTGGACCCTCAGTCTGCTCCGCTCGCCATCAGCCCTCCCCTTCCTGTGCGCCCCCTCCTGGTGATACACCACGTGCCGCCCAGGCCCTCGGAACCACTGGAAGCCTCCACCTCACACACCCTCTGGGGCTGAATAAACCCAAACCTGCCCCTGCGCCTCCCCCAGCGCCTCCCCCTGCACTGTGGTCTAGGAAGCCCCGGGCTGCCCGCAGCCTCCCCTCCGGTTGCTGCCCACGCGGCCTCCCTGCCCAGCATCTTCCTTCCAAGCGCTGGCCGAGGGGAGCTTTGGCTCCCAGCTCCCATGGGTGCCGGGGGCTCTAGACAAACCCTTCAGGGGCCCCAAAATGGCCTTTTCATCTGTGAAACAGAGAGCCGGGGACGCCCTGAGGCCGGGTTTATACCGCGTCAGGCTGGGAGCCCCCAGCCCCGGAACGTGCCCACCGCCCCAGGGCAGCTCCCCACCCTGTGGGCAGCTTGTCCCCACCCGGGTCCTGCCCGCAGAGGCTCAGAGGCTTGCTGCCGGCAGGGCCAGGCCTGGGGAGGCTGAGAGGGGCCCGGTGCTCTCCTTCCCACACGAGGTGCGCCCCCCAGGCTCTCAAGCTCCCTGCAGCCTCCCTGTCCTGTGTCTGCAGCCCCGGCAGGAGGCCTGGGTCCCTTGGCCCCCGAAAGCCAGGCCAGGAGGCAGAAAGCAAGCACTTGCGGGCGGCCGGCGCTCAGGGACACTCGTGTGCTTTATTCTGGAAGCTGAGCATACTTGTTTCCGGCAGGGCTGCCCCGGCCACCATCCCTCGGACACCTCTCACTCTCATGTAGCCAGAAATAAAAGGTGTCCCCAAGTCACTGGCTGTAAAATTGGACTAATGTCGCGAGGGGTGAAGGGCGACCAGGGAGCCTGTGCTCTTCTCCTTCCCCGGGGCAGGTGGGCTTGCTGGCCACCCCCTTGCTTCAGAACTCCCCCTTTCCGCGCCGGAGGAAGCCCAGCGAGGAGAGATGTGTTCCTTTAGGAAAAAGTGGTGCGAGTCACCTTGTTTTTATGGAGAGCCCGAAGCCCGAGATGGTCAGCTGGCCTCCCCGCCCCGCGTCCCCAGGTCCCGGGGCCACACGCGTCGCTGCCAGGCGTCTGGCTGCTTTGGAACACTGGCGGCCATCCGTCCCCTGGCGCCGGTGGCCTGTCCCCGCCTGAGGAGCTCGCGCTGTCGCTGCAGCGTCTGCGTGCAGCAGGCCGTTCTGGGGACACCCCGGCCGCCGGGCAGCTCACAGGTGAACCCGGGACCCCAGGGTGGGGAGCGGGGCGCTCTCCGAGGACCCCAGTACTGCTGGCCCCCGGGCCGGTCTGCCAACTACCGGCGATGAGAGTGTGTTCGCGGAGACCAGGCTGGACCAGAGGGACCCAGGCCCGGGGCAGCGCCATTCTGGGGAAGTCACGGCAAGAGGTGGCTCCAGGTCGGGGCCAGGGGCTGCCATCTGGAACACGTGGCTTCCAAGAGCGCCCTGGGCGGCTGTGGGTCAGCAGGAGGGCCGGGAGACAGGGCGCAGGCAGTGGGGTCCTCCTGGGCCAGGTCTGGAGGAATCCCAAATCGCTCTCACACATCCCATTGGCCAGAACTCCGTGATCTGGCAGTCCCTGACAGCACAGGATGCTGGGAAGTGTAGTCCCTAACCGCATAGTCTGCTGGGAAATGTAGTCCTTAACACCAAGAGCTTCTGGGAAGTGTAGTCCCTGGCCGCACGGGCTCTAGGGAAGTGTAGTCCAGCTCTGAGTTGCGGCCGTGGGCCGGCCGTCATCACTTTCCCAGAGACAGTACCTGGCTTGGGATAGGGGAGGAGGCCAAATAAGGAGCGAACCCAGGACACTCATGCAGAAGAAGGAAACTCGAGTGCATGTGCCTCTTCAAGTACTTGAACATCCGAAGCAACTTGACTCTGCCTGCACGCCCAAAGGGAAGGGGAGACTGGGTGGATGCGCAGAGAGCTGCTCTGAGGCTCTAAGAAACAACAGTCACCCAGCAGGTTCTCGCGGTGTGGACGGAGCCCACGGGCCCCCAAGCACCCAAGCCCACAACCCAACACATCCCTCTCCTTTTCTTAACCCACTGTTTTGTCCTTCTCCGGGATCCGAGAATCACTGCTCCTCAATCTCTGAGCAAAAGGGGCCGCAGGCCCGGAACCGCCTGCCCGGGGCCGGGGCGTGTCTGCCGTGTCTCAGCTCAGGCGAGTCCCTTGAACAGAACAGACAGAGCAGCTGGAGAGGGTCGCTCGTTGAGGGCCAGCCCCACCCCCCCCCGCCCCCCGTCTTCAGAACAAAGGATAAAGAGCGCAGAGCTGTATCCACAAGCCACTGTTAGCTTAAAGCAAAGCACCGCAGCTTCTGTCACAGGCAGACTTCTCCCCGCGACGCTCCGGGGTGTGGATGGCGAAGGCAGGCCACGCCGGGTCAGCAGGGTCAGCGGAGCTCAGGCCGAGGCCCGGGACTCAGGCGGCACCTCCCAGGGGCACGGAGGCCCGCCCTCTCTGCAAGACCACCGTGGGCGCCGTCTCCTGCAGGCTCTGGGTTTGCCGCTGAGTGGGCCGGTGCTCGGACACCAGCTCTCAGGCTGGACCGGCGCCACCTCACGGCAGAGGCGGGCGGGTGACAGAGTGGCCCCGGGGAGCCAGACACCCCATGCCCAGACGAACTCAGTCTCAGGGTCCACACTGCCCTGGCAGCCGCCTCCCTCCCTGGTCCTGATTCTCCCAAGGGAGGCGGCCTGGATGCCCGTCCCCACCACGTGGCAGGATGCGACTCCGCAGGTGTCACCAGGATTAAACACGTCCCCGTCCGGGGTCACGGTCACTCCAGCCGGGCTGGCTGCCTGGTTCTCACTGCAAACATTTCACTCCTTGGGTAAGTTTACCTTTAAAACCAGCTCTAAGACCTCCTAATTCTGCAGAAAATCACAGAGGTCTCCTCCCCGAACTCCAGACGAATCCGGGAGACCGGCTGCCTGCAGATGGGCCATGGAAAGGGGGCGGCCCTGACGCAGACCCGCTCCCGCAGCGACTCCCCTCCCTCGTCCTCTGGGCACGGACCGATCCGCCGGGCAGGGACCTTGGCTGCCCTCAGCCCCCGATTCCTGGTGAGCAGCGCACCTGATAGGCAGCCAGGCTGCTGAGGCCGCAGGATGGGCCCCTGCATCCGAGAGCAGCTGGGGGACCGGCGCCCCCTCCTGTGTCGGGCCCGCGGCTGCAGAACAGAATTGCTGGCCTGGCTCGTTTTATCTCTGTCTGTGCAGAACACACATTCCCGCGTGTGCGCTTGAATCCAGAGATTCCTAAGGGCAACAGGACTGTTGATCCAGACCTCGGGCGCCTTACACCACTGTTGTATGTAGCCTGGTTTTCCAACCGTTTCCTATTTTCCTGCTGATACCAGGAAAATGTAAAATTTCCCCGAGGGCTGTGAGTGCCTGGAATGGCAGACAGCTGGCCTGAAGCTGGGAAGGCCATTAGGGGATCAATGGCCCACAGGAAGAGGGCGATTAGACGCCTCCATTTGGCTGCTTTTGCTGATAATGGACCCCCTCCCGCCGCCCACCCTCCACTGACAAATTCCTCCTGGGAGCCACCCCCCGCCCGCCCTCCAGGGCTGGGAGCCTGCCTGTCCCGCCGGAGAGCTCCTCACTGGGGCTGGCACATGGGTCCCCTGGTGACCGCATCAAACGCAGATGGCAGGTGCTGCCGTGGCACAACCGGCGGGCAGGTGCCACAGTTGCGCAGGTCACATCCCGGGCGGCCCTCGCCAGCACTGCCAAGGCCCTTATGGCGAAGACGAAATCCTCGAGGCCTGAAGCCCTTTCACATTCACATCCACCTTCGTCCCGCGAGGGAGGCAGAAGTGCTTCCTTATTACACACTGAGAGAGTAAGTACGCCTCAACCGCTGAAAGTCACATCCAGGTCATTGATTCATTCAACAAACATCTCGAGCACCTGCCATCTGCCAGGCACTGGGATGCGGAATGAGCCACGTCAGGCCTGCCCGGTTTGCCGCTTAGCTGGGACCCAGAAGGTGCTCACCTGTGCACTGGCTAAAGGGGAAAGAACCGGAAAGGCGCTTGTCGGGGCGTCTGGGGTGGGGGCGCCTGCGCACAGAGATGGAGCAAGTTCTCATGTGCGCCGTTGTGGCCATGTGTCCATCCTTGCCACGCTGGCATCGCGGGCACCAGCCACAGACCTCAGGCCAGCCGCCCGGCCGTGGCCCCACCGTGCGCAAGGCAGAGCTCCTGAGCTGCTGTCCCGCGGATGGGGGCCCTGCACGTGCAAACCCCAGACGGCTGTTCTCAAGCTTTTTGGAGTATTTCCCCGGCCCCCAAAATTAAGATGTGTAAGAGTCACTCGAACCAACCGAAATTCATCAATAGCAGCATCTGGAGAGAAGTCTTCCAGACAAGTGTATAAAAGGAGGGTGAGGGGCGCCGGGGGGCTCAGTCGGTTGAGCGTCCGACTTCAGCTCAGGCCATGATGTCACGGTTCGTGGGTTCGAGCCCCGCGTCGGGCTCTGTGCTGACAGCTCAGAGCCTGGAGTCTGCCTTGGATTCTTTATCTCCCTCTCTCTCTGACCCTCCCCTGCTCACACTGTCTCTCTCTCTCTTAGAAATAAATAAAAAGCATTAAAAAAAATAAAAAATAAAAGGAGGGAGGTGAATCAAATGGCAGCTTGGGAAGCAAGGTGGCCCTGGGCCAGCAGCAGGGACGAGACACGAACCTTCACCAAACCACCGGCCCCCGGGTTACCCCACCCTGACTCCTAACCGCCTCGTCTGAACTCCATCATCTGCAAAGAACCTATTTCCAAACAAGGCCCCCTTCCCAGGTACAGGAGTCCGGGCTTCAACATTTCTGGGGACACAGTTCAGCCCGTGAGGGTCTGCCAGGGGGTGATGGCGGGGCCTCGGGGCCGCGTGGGGACCTTGGAGCTGGGCCTCCCGGGGCTGAGAGCCGGGGGTGGGGCAGCCCCGCAGGGCTGATTCCGCTTTGACTGCGGCCCTGGGAGCTCAGGGGACCCAGCCGCCAGGCGACTGCAGCACCCGGACACTGGCCTGGGATTCCAGAGCGCCCGCTCGTGGCTGCAGGACCCCGGGGCCCTTCCCCGTCCTGGCAGGCGGATCGCCTGCTTCTGTGAGGCTCCTTGATCAAGTTCTAGCGTCCACACGCAGGGCCCTGTGGTTTAGGGGGGTAGAAGGAAAGTGAGTCCCGGCGCCGTGGTTCTGCACGCAGGCGCCGCGGTGGGTGTGAGGCGAGATGCTGGGACGTGTCACCATAAGGTCCAGGCCATAGGTCCCCTGGCCCCCAGAGGCCAGGTCCCCAGGAAGGCTCGGGGTCCCCAGGACAGGACTAGCTGCAGGCACGGAGGGAGCCCAGCCAGGGCTCTGGGACCTGATGGTGAGCTCCTGGCCTCGTGTGGGGCGGACGTGGGTGCCAACGGCAAGGGCCCTGCTCTGGTGGCAGTGCCAGCACGACAGGGCAGCCAGGTGGCAGCTCCTCGACCTCCAGACACACAGCCTCCGCCTTCCAGACAGCACAGAGGCCAGAGACAGGCACGGACACAGGCTCAGCAGCTGGTCCCGTGAGGTCCACCCAGCAGTGGCTCTTCCACGGAGTCTGGGGACACAGGGAGCAGACACCCGGGCTTACTCAGGAGGGGCTCACAGTGCTACCTCCAGGGGACATCACCTCCAGGGGACATACCTCCCAGGGACATCACCTCCAGGGACATCACCTCCAGGGGGACATCACCTCCAGGGGGACATCACCTCCAGGGAGCATCACCTCCAGGGGGACATCACCTCCAGGGGACATCACCTCCAGGGAGCATCACCTCCAGGGGGACATCACCTCCAGGGGACATCACCTCCAGGGAGCATCACCTCCAGGGGGACATCACCTCCAGGGGACATCACCTCCAGGGAGCATCACCTCCAGGGGGACATCACCTACAGGGGACATCACCTCCAGGGAGCATCACCTCCAGGGAGACATCACCTCCAGGGGGACATCACCTCCAGGAAGCATCACCTCCAGGGGACATCACCAGGGTCACATCACCTCCAGGAAACATCACCTCCAGGGGACATCACCTCCAAGGGGACATCACCTCCAGGAAACATCACCTCCAGGGGACATCACCTCCAGGGTCACATCACCTTCAGGGGGAACATCACCTCCAGGGGGACATCACCTCAAGGGGGACATCACCTCCAGTGGACATCACCTCCAAGGGGACATCACCTCCAGGGGGACATCACCTCCAGGGGACATCACCTCCAGGGGGACATCACCTCCAGGGGACACCACCTCCAGGGGAACATCACCTCCAGGGGGACATCACCTCAAGAGGGACATCACCTCCAGGGGACATCACCTCAAGAGGGACATCACCTCCAGGGGACATCACCTCCAGGGGGACATCACCTCCAGGAGGATATCACCTCCAGGGGACGTCACCTCCCTGTGGTGTTGCCCCCTGACATAGACCACAAGCTGCCTGTGGCATTTGGGCAAAATGGTCCTTTGTCTTCAAACATCAGTAACTTTCTTATGCTTAAAGTGTGCGCTGACTTATGATAAAACTGTACTGTTGTTCTTGGCTGTGAATTTGACCTTTCTTGTCCTCCCAGGCCTTTGGAAGTCCTCCCCTCCCCCAGGGTGATTGTATGCAGTCAGCAGGGGGTGAGCGGGGAAGCAATGAACAGACTCCCTGGTCTCCCCGATTGTCTGTTCCCGGCTGCATCCCTCCCCCCCTGCAGATGCACCTTGCATCCCTCCACTCCTCACCCCTCCTCTCCCAGCGCATCCTACACTCCTCCACCCCCAACCCCCCCCTCCAGGTGCACCCTGCATCCTGCCGTCCCTTCTGTCGCTTTTCTTGCTCTCTGCATCCCCTGTGACCCATCTGTTTCCTCTGCCTCCGTGTCTGCGCCTCCCCTGATCTTGCTGACGAGCCAGTGAAGACAGCCCTCCTTCCAGAATCAGCAGCAAGAGTGACGGGGGCGCCTTTGTCTGCCTCTCTCAGCGAGTCCTGGCTCTGGAGACATCTGGACACAGCTGGGGAAGGTAAATGACGGATGCCCTTGTCAGGTTTGGCAGGGAAGTGAGCAGGGAGGGAAGGGGTGGCTGCACCCCTCTGTCTCCTCATCAGACCTGGGCTCGTGCTCACACGCGTGGCGAAGCATCTTCAGGGTGGCCCAAGGACAGAACGTCAGAACGAATCTGCGGGAAGGAGGGTGTCTCCGCACTGTCCCTGCACCCACATCCACACAACTGCCCACCTGAGCCCCCGGCCGTAACCAGAGCAAGAAGGCTCTTCCGTGCACACACCATGCTCGGGCAACACGGTGTAGAGGGGGCAGGGGGTATGGTCACGTTTTAACTTCTGAGTCCGATGCGTTGCTGAGAATGAGTGTGTGGCTGAAGAGACGCTCCATCGGGTCAGGAGGCAGGTGAGATCCCGTGTTCTTAGGAGAGGCACACTCTTACCACACTTCTTAGCTGATCTCACGAATCCGAATCCTCCTTTCCAGACACTCATTCTCCCAGCCTCCTTTGCGGCAAGAGGTGGACATAGGACATCCCTTTGGCAAACAGCATGCAGGCAGAAGACTGCAGACTTCTGGGAAAGTTTCTCTCCTAGCAAGAAGTGCAGATTCCAGACTAGCCTTTCCCGGTGCTAGGCTTCTCCTTTCGTCCCGCCTGGGAATGTCGATGCGGTTCCCGGACCTTTCCTGCCAACCATGTAGCATAGGCATGGGGTCGGCGAAGCTTTCACAGCAGGAAGATAGAACAATCCTGGGTCTGATGACATGACCGAGTTGCCGGACTAATCTTGGGACTCCCTACCCCTGGAATTCTTGTCAACATCATGATAACTATCCTGATGATTCACCTCATGATGCTGGCTTTTTTGTTACGTGCAGTTGTAAGTATCCTAGCTGATGTCTCATTTTTAAGATATATTTCCACCCACCGGGGAGCCAGAGCTCCTATCCCTGCCCGTCAGTCACAGGGCCCCCCCCGCAGGGGTCAGTAGAGGGCACGTAGGGAGCCTGGACTTCTACCTCCACCTGGAGTCGTGAGGCAGTGCCCCACTTTCCCTCAAGTGTCACAGGAAGTCAGCGAAAACAAAAGATTTAGGTGAGATCCAGAGTTTCGTAACATAATACACAAACTGCCCAGATTTCAGCTGAAAATCCCTTGTCATACTAAGACCCAGGAACATCTAAAACTGACTGAAACAGGAAAATCAAAACATGCCAACAGTGAGATGACAGAGAAGTCAGAATTATTCAATAAGGATTTCTTTTTTTTAATTTTGTAAAAATATTTCTTCAGAGACAGAGTGTGAGTGGAGAGGGGTAGAGAGAGAGGGAGCCACAGGATCCGAAGCAGCTCCAGGCTCTGAGCTGCCAGCACAGAGCCCGACGCGGGGCTCGAACCCACGAACCATGAGATCATGACCTGAGCTGAAGTTGGATGCTTAACCGACTGAACCACCCAGGCACCCCTTTATTATTAATTTTTTTAAATTTTTTAATGTTTATTTATTTTTGAGAGAGAGAGAGAGTGTGTGAGCAGGTGATGGGCAGAGAGAGAGGGAGCCGCAGAATCCAAAGCAGGCTCCAGGCTCTGAGCTGTCAGAGCCCGACGCGGGGCTTGAATTCATGAACCCTGAGATCTTGACCTGAGCCGAAGTCCAACGATTAGCCAACTGAGCCACTCAGGCGCCCCATTCAGTAAGGATCCCAAAGTAGCCATCATGAAAGTGTTTCAACAAGCAATTAAAAGGTGCTTGAAATAAGGATGCCTGGGTGGCTTAGTCAGTTAGGCATCTGACTCTCGATCTCCACTCAGGTCTTCATTTCAGTGTCATGAGTTGAAGCCCAACACTGGGCTCTGCGCTGGGTGTGAAGCCTAATTAAAAAGAAAATGTTTGAAATAAGCCAAAGAATAGAAAGTTACAGTGCAGCAAACAAAATAGAAAGTCCCAAAAATGAAATACAAGATCTGAAGAACTAAATGTAAATTTTAGAACTTAAAAATATAATAACTAACCTTTAAAAAAAAATCAGTGGTGGGATCAACAGAAAAATAAAGGAGACAGGAAAAATAAGTGAACTGGAAAACAGAATAATAGGAAGACCCAATCTGAACATGAGGGAGAAAATGGAATGAAAAAAATAATAATAATAACAGAGGCTCAAGGGACCTGTGGGACTATAACAAAAGATCTAATACTTGTACCATCAGAGTCTCAGAAAGAGAAGAGAAGGAGAGTGGGATAAATAAATAAATAAATAAAACACTTTAAGAAACAATGGCCAAAGGGCATCAGGGTGGCTCAGTTGGTTAAGTATCCAGCACAGGCCCAGTTCATGACCTCTCAGGTCATGAGTTCAAGCCCCACATCAGGCTCTGTGCTGACAGCTGCTTCGAATTCTGTGGCTCCTTCTCTCCCTGCCCCTCCCCTGCTCATACTCACTCTCCCTCTCTCCCTCTTTCTCTCTCTCTCAAAAATAAAAATAAACATTAAAATAATTTAAAAAAAAAAAGAATGGCCAATAACTTCCCAACTTTAGCAAAGGACACAAAGCCCCAGATTCAAGAGGCTGAACAGGGCCAAACAGAATAAATCACAAATCATCCACACAAAGACACATCATAATCTAACTTTACAAAAACTAAACACAAATTTAAAAAATGTGAAATCTGCCAGACAGAGACAAAGGATTACCTGCAGGGGGAAAAGAGTCCACATGATGGTGAATTTCTCGTTAGAAATCACTGGAGGCCAAAAAAAAAAAAAAAAAAGGTAGCAAAACATTTTTCATGTGCCAAAAGAAAGTCTTATATCCAGAAAAAATAGCCTTCAGGGATGAAGGAGAAATCAAATATTCTCAGATGAAGAAAAACTAAGGGAGTTTATCAGCAAGCAGATGAACTCGGAAAGAATGGCTAAACAAAATCCTCCAAAGAGAAAAAAAAGACAAAGGAAGGAAATCAAGAAGGAAGAGAAAACACATAAGCAAAAAAAAGTGTGAAGCGTAAATATAATTCTTCCTAAGTTTTCTAAATTAAGGTTGGCAATACAAGCAAAAGTTATAACTGTCTGATACGGCTCTAAATTTATACAGTGGAAATATTTAAGACAACTATATTATAAATGGGGAGGATAAAGGGATGTAAAGGGAGATAAGTTTTCTTCATTTAACTCAAACTGGCAAACTAATGCCACCAGTAGACTGAGATAAGTTGTGTGTGTGTAATGTAACATGTAAAGCAGCCACCAAAAAAAAAAAAAAAAAAAAAAAGATATACAAACATATACACTGAAAAAACCCTATAGATAAATCAAAATGGAATGCTAAAAATGTCAAGTAACCCACTGAAATACAGAGGAAACCAAAAAAAACAGACAGAAAACAAAAATTAAAATGAAAACCATAGCCTTCACATATCAATAATTACATTAAATGCAAATGGTCTCAATGCACCAATCAAAAGACAGAGATTGGAAGAGTGGATAAAAAAATCATGACCCCACTACAAGATGACTACAAGAAACTCACTTCAATATAATGATGTAGAAAGGTTGAAAGTAAAATAATGAAAAAGTGTATCATCCAAACATTAATCAAAGGTAAGCTGGAGGGGATACAAAAATAGTACATAAAGTGGATTTCAAAGCAAAGAAAAATACCAGAAACAGAGAAGGATATTACATAAAAATAAAAGGCCAATCCTGAAAAAGACACAGAAATACCAAATATGTATACACCCAGCCAGAACAGGGCTGTATTACACAAGAAACAGAAACTGATACAAAGGAATGAAGAAGACAAACCCTAAATTAGAAGTAGAGACTTCAAAACTGCAACAACTTCAAAAGTCAGCCGGGATTTTGAAGAACTCACAACATCATAACCAATAGATACCACAGATATTTACAGACCACTCCACCCAACAGCAGCAGAATACGCACTCACTTCAAGTACCAAAGGATCAGACAGCCAGATAGACCATGTCCTGTACCACAAAACAAGCCTCGCCAAATTTATAAGAATTGATCATACAGAGCATGTTCTCTGACCACAATGGAATCAAATCAAAGATCAATAATAAAACGATAACAAGAAATTCTCCAAACAATTGGAAACTGAACAACATACTCCAAAATAACCCATGGGTCTAAAATGGAACCTCAAGGGAAATTAAAAAAAACAAAACAAAACATTGGCCTGAATGAAAATTAAAATACAACTTATCAAAATTTGTGGGACAGAGCTAAAAGCATTATTGAGAGGGAATTTATAGCAATAAATGAGTAAATTAGAAATGACCTCCTACCCCAAGAACCTAGAAAACAGAGAGCAAAATAAACCCATGGCAAACAAGAAGAAGGAAATAATAAAGAGCAGAGATCAATAAAATCAAAATCAGTAAGCAACAAAAAATAAATAAATAAATAAAAGAGATTTTTTGAAAGATAAAAAATATGACAAGTCTCTGGGAAGTCTGATCTGTGGCACACAGAATAATGGTCCCCTCAAAATGTCTATGTCCTAATCCTCAGAGCCTGTGAATATGCTTGTTTACTTGGTAAAGAGGAATCAAGTTTGCAGATGGAATGCAGGTTGCTAACACATGACCTTAAAATGGACAGGAAATATACATCATGTATGTAGACTATTAATTAATTATTATATACTAGTTATACTAATACAACATAAAACGATTTTTTTAAGAGCATAGAAAAGCATCGGGAAAAGGAGAAATATTACATAATTATAATTTCACATGTTAAATCATCAAAAGGAGAGCAAAATCTTAAATATGTCTAATAGCAGAGCTCAAGATTCCTAAAACAAAAAACACTCAAACTAAACGGAAACAGCGTCTAATAATTAATAGAACAAGCGTGACAGCCCTCCAGAGGGTCTAAAGGGTTAACTGGTACAAGGGAACCCACTCCTTGCTCTATGACTTAAGGCCCTTGATCTGTAACAGAATTAATTTACTTTTTTGAGAATTGCATACAGCTGGCCTTGGGGAATGAAGGACCAGAGCATCCCCAGGCCTCAGAGGCCAGCAGGTCTGCTGAAGTCCCCTTAGCTTTCTGATCAGCCCAGCAATCTTTTAGCATTTTTCTTTTCTCTTTTAAGGTCACAGAAATGACTTTATTGACCTCCGTTTGCACACCTGCAGATCTTGTCCTCATCTGTAGGAAGAACAGAGTATCCTGTACAACCTCCCCTGGGCACCAAGGAACAAACCACCTTGTACAACCTTTGAGCACAGAGATAATTCTGTAGCTGGCATCACTGAGTCTGCACATAATCAAGAAATGTCACAGACCACTGCATTCCCTTAACTGGTTAACCGCCTTTAAAAGTCTCTGGGTCAGGCTGAGACCTGGGAGCTGGCTTTTGGACAAGAGTCTGCCTTCTCCCCGGGTGGAGAATTTTTTGTGCCAAAACTCATCTCTTGACTACTGGACTTTTGAGTGACAAGCAGCTGAACTTGGGTGTCTGTAACACAAGTCCACTGAAAATCAGTAAAGATAAAAAGACCTGAATAAATACATAAATATTACCTATTTGACACTTACAGAACAGTCCACACAATGAAAGCAGAATACATATTGTTTTTATTGTACATGGAATATTTATCTAGACAGATTATTAAAATTTTCCAATTTTTAAAAAAATTATTCAAATCATGCAAGTATGATTTCTGATCACAAAGACTTAGACCAGAAGTCTACATTCTCCCCCACAAAATCTTAAAAATCTCCAGTATTTGGATTTGAACACAAACTTTTAAATAAACACTGGGTCAAAGAAAAATCACAAGGAAAATTATAAAAATCTCACAAACTGGATAAAAATGAAAACATAAAATATTAACATTTATAAAGCACAGCTAATGCTTCACTTAGAGGAAATCTGTAGCATTAAATGTATGAAAAATGGCTCTCAATTAGTGATCAAAACTTTCATTCTAAAGATCATCAAAAACGGCAAATTAATCCCAAAGGAAGTATTAAAAAGGAAATAAAATCAGGAATCCATGCACTTAACAAAAATGGATATAAATCAAAAGGTTGATTCTGGGGCATCTGGGTGGCTCAGTTGGTTGAGCGTCCAACTTTAGCTCAGGTCATGATCTAACGGTTCATGAGTTGGAGCCCCACATTGGGCTCACTGCTGTCAGACTGTCATCACAGAGCCCACTTCAGATCCTCTGTCCCTCTCTCCCATAAATAAATAAATATATATATTTTAAAAGTTGATTCTATGAAAATATAAATAAACATGGTAAACATCTATCCAGATTATCTGGTGGAAAAGGGGAAATCACCAGTTGTATACATAAGGAATGAATGGGGAGACATCACTACAGACTCAACAGATATTGAAATTTATACTATGAGCACCTTTATGCCAATATATTTGATAACTTGGAGGAAATGGGAAAATTTCTTGAAAGACAAAAACTGCCAAAACTTACTCAAGAGGAAATATATAATATAAATAGTCCTATGTCACAATTTGGTGAGAACTTCCTTCCCTCCTTCCATGTCATAATTCCACAGGCTTCAGGGAGGCCACAAGTGGTGCCCTGTTCTCTCGAGCTGTGGTGCTGTCTCTCGCTGCTGCTCCCTTCTGCTCAGGGCCACTTGTCCAGCAACTTTAGCCTCTTAGCACCCAGTCTACCCCCTCCTTCTGCCTGCTGTTCAAGATGCAAGGTTGGGGGCCCTTCATGTTTTGAGAATGTTCTCTAACCTTCAGGGAAACAGAGGTGGGTTTAAAAGATCATATTTGGACAAACCCATAGGTTCTAGAAATTCAAACAGGTCTCAAAGTTGATGCTGACTTCCTCTCTGAAATGGTACCAAAAAGCATCCAGGTCTCATTCTTATTTTTTGTTTGTTTGTTTAAAATGTTTTTAATGTTTATTTATTCTTGACAGAGAGAGAATGTGTATGAGCAGGGGAGGGTCAGAGAGAGACGGAGACACAGAATCCAAAGCTCCAGGCTCTGAGCTGTCAGCACAGAGCCCGATGCGGGGCTCGAGCTCACTAACCGTGAGATCATGACCTGAGCCAAACTTGGACACTTACCCAACTGAGCCTTCCGGGCGCCCCCAGGTCTCATTCTTAATTTGAGTCTAATTAAGTCATACGCTTCAGTCCTCCCTGTACTCAGGCCCTTTCTCTGGCTGGTCCAGCCCAGCCGTGACCTGAAAGCCCTCCTGGGGCAGAGGGGAGGAAACTGTATCATGGTGAATGTGTCAGTCACTTGATGGGGCATCTAACCCTGCTGGTGACTCTGGGTGACTTTCATCCCTTCCCCAGATCCTGCTTTCACACCCTTCGAGTTCTCGCTCAAGTGCCTTCTCTCTGCTCCTCTTCTTGAAACGCCCTTCCTCGTGGCCCCCTGTCAATGCTCCCACGGTGCCCTGCTGCATGGTGTTACCGCCTTGGGGTGGTTGTGAGAGTCTAATGATATAACGTACAAACACCACGAGGTGTAGCACTCGGCACCTGGTATGTGCCCTAACTAGCTCTTACTCACTCCCTCACCAAGTGTATCTACACGCAAGGGATGTGGGAGCCGGGGGTCACACGGGCAGGGAGGGGAGGTATCTACACGGGACTTGGCGCGTGTTAATGCAGAGAGGTTGTCCCCTGCTGACATGTGTTCCTGGAACCCGTGGCATCGCCTTAATAACCTCTCTACACTACAGCCAAAAAGAAAAGGCTTAGTGAACACTTCTTGGATTCAAAACAAATAGGAGGAAGGGAAATAGAGGGAAAACGAATGCACTTTTGGAAACGAATTTCATCTGGAGAGAAGTTACCAAGGTGGCGAGAAAAGAGGGAAAAAAAATCTTGATAACTTTTATGTAAGAATGAACAAGGGTTCACTGAACGTCAAATGAAAGAGGACGAGGAAAGGGTTTGAAAGCCCCTGAGCCTGGCCCCTCCTGTCCGTGGCGGGCATGGATGCCCAGGGGGGTGGGCAGAGCCTCAAGCAGTGTCCCCCCAGCAAGGGCAGCGAGCACTCACTCCTGCCCCGCCCTGGGGTGGCCCTCAGGGGTCCCGGCCCCTTCCCACACTGCTCCTGCGGCTGCTGCCTTGCAACTTTAGGGGACACGGATCTCATCCCTTCTGCTGCCAGCACCTTCCGAGTAGAAACCCCTCATCCTTCCCTCACCACCCCCGCGACCCGGATCGTAGAGGCACGAACGTGACAGGACCAGCCGACAGCAGAGCAGGGCAATACTTGAGTAAGAGTTTCAGAGAAGCACAGAGAGTCTTCCCTCGTGACGGTGACAAAATATAGTTGACCTTGAACAACACAGGGGTGAGGGGTGCCGGCTCCTCACAGTTGACCACATTGGACTTTTAACTCCCCAAACTTTAACCACTAGTAGCCTACTGTTGACCGGAAGCCTTGCTGATGCCGTAAACAGCTGATTAATCTGTAGTCTTCATGTTGTGTGCATGGTATACTGTATTCTCACACACAAACAGCCGGAGAAAAGAAAACGTTTTTAAGGGAATCACAGGGCAGAGAATATACATTTAGTCTGTACTGTGAAAAAGCCACACGTAAGTGGACTCGCAGTTCAAACCCGCATTGTTCGAGAGTCATCTGCAAGTCTAGCATCCCAAGTTCTAGGGATGCTAGAACACAACAGGGTGCTCAGTAAGGGCCCAGAGTCACCCAGCCACCCAGCCAGTCTGTATGGTGCACCTACTGCGCGCCAGACACCGAAGGAGACTCCAGGATGCAGGACAACGTGCAGCCCCTGAGGACCACGTGTTCTGGTGGGGGGAGGCCTGTCCATCCTTAGTAAGTGCAGATTTTGTCGCCTGCTTCCTACTTAAAGGCAAGGGGCCCAGAATACAGAAGAATAAAGACAAGTGCACGTGAAACAGGCAGGCTCTCCACCTGCCCAAACTTCCAGCCATGCGGGGATCTTAGCGGGTGATGAACAGATCCCCCCAACCTGTTTATGGCCACAGCTGCACCACACAAATTACTGAAAACCATCAGAATGCTCACTTCAAAAGGGTGACCTCTACAATAAAGATTTTATTTTATTTTTTTAACGTTTATTTATTTTTGAGAGAAAGAGAGACAGAGCAGGGGAGGGACAGAGAGAGAGGGAGATAGAACCTGAAACAGGCTCCAAGCTGTCAGCACAGAGCCCGACGCGGGGATCAAACTCACGAACTACAAGATCATGACCTGAGCTGAATTCGGATGCTTAACTAACTGAGCCACCCAGGCACCCCTGCAATAATGATTTTTTTTAAAAAAGAGCATTTTCCAGGGTTTCCTTCTCCAGCTCCCCAAACTGGGAGCTCCCGACCAGAGTCCCCAACCGAGCTTTGGTACACATGCAGGGGGCCCCGTGATCTAGTTCTTCAGCAGAAAGTTAGCTCAGGAACCTAGAGACAGTGGGGGTTTTGGGGGGCCCTCTGGACAGTGACCCAAAGGGGTTCTGAGGACACACTGATGCAGCAGAATGAAACCCGAAGAAAACACGCAAATGTGTGCTGAATTAATGGAAGTGCTAGAACAGTCCATGCCCTTGGAGACCTCGGGGCGGCGGCAGGGGCAGTCACGGCCCTGGAACACTTCGCCACAGCAGGAAATCACAGTTGGAAGCAGGAGGCAAAGCTCCTTCGACCCAGCCTGCCCATGGAACGAGGTGTGGCCGACCTGGGCTCCGTCCTTCCCTCAACCCGGGTCCCACAGCAGAGGGGCTGTCCTTCCCCAGATTCCAGAATGGGAGGAAGGAGCTGCTGAGGGGGCCCCCCCAGGACCCCCCGACCTTCATATGCCCACAGAGGTGCCCAGGGAGGTGTCTACACCGAGCTCTGTCCACACAGCCTCAAAGCAGAAGCGACTTGCCTCCAAGTTGACCCCATCTTCTGAGCTGGCTTCGGAAGGACCACAACCACAGCAGGATGCTAGCCTCTCTGCTACAGCTAATTCTGGATTTTCTCTCAGTTTTACTGCCATGAAGTGATTAATCAATGTCTCAGTCCTCTTGGATGATAATTTTTAGATAATGCACTACAACTGCAGAGTATTTAAATAACTCTTACATGAGATTCTTACATTTTATGCTATTTATAAGTACGGTAATTACACTATCTTTATTATTGCCAATAAATTCACTAAAATAACCCAGAAACACAGCCAGATTTTTGTCTTCTAAAATAAATTCAATTTTTTTCTCCTTTGGTTTTATTGCTATTACTAAGTGTTTGCACCATGGTTCAGAGACCTGATAAGACGATAATTTCCGGGTAGTGTTTTATACAGGTTCATTCCATACACGTGAATCTTATCAGTAAACAGCTCTGCTCTCGTGATTTCTAGACGGAGCAAATAGAACATTCCCATCACGGCTGTTCCATACTCTCTTCTGTTGATCCGGAAACTGCGACGTCTGCTCTCGTAGGAAGCAGTTCCGGATTTTCTCTCACCCGGTGTCACTGCTGTGGTCAGGGGACGGTGCCACGGCTCAGGTGACGCTGGACACAGCTGTGATTCCTGGGAAGGCGATGCATACGCGGGGCTCTGGTGGCAGAGGATTTCGGGTGCCCTGGGCCTCCCCGCAGTCCTGGACCGAAGGACCGTGCGCGGGCACAGCCGGCTCTCGGGCCCCAGACAGGAGCCCGGGTGTGGACGGACAGACGGATTCGCTCTAGTTGGGAGACGAGGAGGTTCCACTAAGTAAGTGCAGGGCGAAGACGCCTGGGCAGCACCGCTACAAGGGGCCCGGGTCTCCTTCAGCACCCAGGGTGTGAGCCCGTCCGCGGCCCCGGAGGCCGGCCCTGTGGACGCGGCTGCCCCCCCCACTTCGGCCCCAGGGTCCCGGTCCTGACGAGGATCTCCTGCCGGGGTGAGTTCTCCTCCACCCGCAGCCTGTCCCCTCCCCCTCCCTGTGCCCGGGGCCCCTCCCCCTCTGACCCTGGTCAGCGTCTCTCAGGACCCCGCTCCCCAGAGCACACTTTGGGGGGTCCCACAGACAAGATGGGGTCGTGGGGACACCCAACGGGGGCCTGAGCTCAGGGTGGGGCTCGCTCTCCTCCAGCCAACCTCCGGGCCTTCTGCGGGGGTCGAGCACCCCAGGTGACCCTGAACAGAGGTCACAGGTGAGACCCGCCACCCTTCAGCCGGGCCTGCCCCAGGCAGGTTACGGAGGTGACAAGGATTTTCCAGGACCCCCCGGCCCCCTTCGCTGCTCTCCGTTCTGGTGTTTGGTTTGGAAAAGTCCTCAGAGGTCAAGCGGCACCTTCACCCCCTCCCTGGCCACGGCCTGGCCACAGCCAGTGACAGCTGGAACTGCACACCCGCTGGGCTCAGCTGCCAGCACCCTGCCGTCAGGCCGGGAGAGCGGCCTCGGGCGCCGGCGGGGGAGGGGTCCTGGCGGCCTTCAGTCCAGCACCTACTGAGAGCCCCGTGTTCTCTCAGGTTTGCTGTTGCTTCAAAATGTTCAGAGTACGAGCACCTTCCATGGAGGGCCGTGCATGGGTGCGGGGGGCCAGGCGGGGGCAGGTTTGAGGCATCCGGTCACCCCTGAGGAGGCAGACCTGACACCAGCGGGTGCGCAGTGAGGCCGTCAGCCCTGTTCAGGGCCACAGGGGCCCCGGCTGGGAGCACGACAGGCGCGAGGGGGCAGCTAACGTGCTGCTGCAAGTGGACACCACTCGGGGCTCCGCTGCAAAGCAAGCGGGGCTGGGCGCTCCCCTGCAGCGGCAGCAGCTCCGGGCGCTCCCAGGGTCTGGTGTGCCAGCCGGTGCCTCACTGCGGCCGCTGGCAACGGGCAGAGCTGCGGGCACCACGCGCCCGGCAGCCCCACCTTACAACCCTGTAGGATTGAACGGTCCATTTCCAGGCACGGTGATCGGGTTTCTGGGTTGACTGCATCTCTTTCAAAGTGTACGCCCGTATTTCTGCTTCTGGCTGAGATGGAATATAGATGGGACACCAGGACCCAGTTACCCTCTGGCCTGAGCCAACTCAGCGCTGCACAGAACACGAGAGGACTCTTGGAGACGCTGGCCAGGAGGAAATGAAGGACGTTATGCCTGCAGAATGGGAACAGAGCCAAGCTGAGGCCCCCCGGGGCCGGCCCACCGCCCGGAGACAGCGTAGCCTCCCCCGGGGCCGGCCCACCGCCCGGAGACAAGGGACCCGGAGTCTGAGGAGGCTGATAAGAGACACAGGACAAGGGAGCACTGCACAGAGATGGGGACCAGTGGAGCACTGGGCAGGACACGCGTCTGAGGAGAGCAGAGGTTACACAGATACAAAACTCCGTGGCCCCTGGTGAGGTGACCTGCACAATGTCTGGATTCAGGAAAACCCACCAGACATGCCACGAAGCAGGCAAGTGTGACCCATTAGGACAAACTGGTTGAAACAGGGTGATGCGACACAGATGACAGTGTTGGTAGAAGGGACACTTCATTGTAACTTGACCCCGTGCATCCCGGGGGGCGGGGGGATGCTCACCCTAAACAGGGCAGTAGAGAGGCTTGGAGGACCCGATTCGAGGTACAGAGACGAGAACCGTGGGTCTCCTATGGTAAGTCGCTAGACGGGATCAACGGAAGGGCTGACCTTGCAGATGAACTTGAACTTACCGAATTTGAAGGCAGCATGAGGAAGCACGGAGACTGAAACACTAAAGCAAGGAGCAGAGACTGCGTGATTGCCCCGAAACAGGATTCTTGGACGTCAGGGCTCGGAAGCCCCCCCTTATCTGCAGGGGTTGCTTCCAACCCCCCTGCAGAGGCCTGAGCCCAGGGGCAGCACCAAACCCCCCAGGGACGTCCGCCCCCACGTGCGCACCTGCGGTGAAGTGTACTTTGAAAATCAGACACAGTATGAAATTAGAACGAACAATAGAGCAATTATAACCATTTACTGCAATTAAAGGTATGAGCATGTGCTCTCTCTCTTCTCAAAATATCTTCTTGCCCTGCGCTCGCCCCTCCTGCTGCGATGCTGTGAGGTGACGGAATGTCCACGTGGGGAGGTGGGCAGGTGACGCAGGCTTGTGACACAGGATCATCTGCTCCGGGACCGCGGCTGAGCGCCGGTCACTGAGACCACAGATGAGGGGGCACGGCTGCACTGCATGGTGACAGAAAGGTGTCCCCACCGCACCGGGGTGGCGTGGAAGGTCAGGCGCAGGCGGGAGGGACCTCAAAGGAGCGTGAGGCACTTTGGGGGAGTCGGACAGGGTCAATATCAGCCTGCATCCACCTGCCTCAACTATACCATTTAAAAAGGTTAAAAATGGGTTGTGGGTCAACTACAGCCTAGTAAAGTTGGTAAATATGCAAGCGAGAAACAGAGACAATATTTGAAAGGTTGCCCAGCGACTGGCCAGAGGCCTGTCAGGCCGCGCCCACCCTCAGGGGTCTTCGTTCCCTTCTTTTGCCATCTGGTTCTGCTGACTTCGCAACCTTGCGTTTGCACTGCTTTTTGTATTATTACCTGTCGCTGCGTATTCAGTAATCACAATTTAGTAGCTCAGCCAACGCTTGCTTCACCGGCCCGCGGTCCTGTGGGCGGGGGTTTGCGTGGCATGACCGGGTCCTCCGCTCAGGGCCTCACAAACCAGAACCAGCGCGTGACCAGGCTGTGACCTCTGCGGGCGGTTCTGGGGGAGGATCATCTTGTCAGCCTCCCCCGGGGAGGCTCTTGGCCTCTGCAGGCCGTCACGACCGACCTCCGTGCGCGGATGTAAAAGGCTCCGTGACTGGGCCGGGCCACCCAAACGCCCTCCTTCCACTGAAGTCCAAGTGCACTGGCCCGCATCCCGAGTTACACTCACAAGGCCCTCTTGGCCGTGTGAAGCGTCCACACCGCACTCCGCGGGGGAAGGCCTCCCGGGCAGGTGCCCCTCGGGGGGAGATGTCGGGGCCCCTTTAGAATCCCGTCCTCCATAACGGGGTAGAAAGGTTACGTTCCTGTAAGATAACAGAACGGAGCTGAGCTGCGGTCTTGCCGGGACCTGAGAACGAACGGAGCCCTCGAGGCGGAGCCGGGGTGGGGGGGGGGGGGGGGGGGGGGGGGGGGGGGGGGAGGCTGCAGAGAGGAGGGCGGCCCTCCCGTTCTCCCCCCGAGACTGCGCGGGTCTCAGCCCCAGGGAGGCCCATGCGCCTGACGCTGAGGCAGGAGCCGGACTAGCGGCTGTGAGTTTCCACCGCTTCGCCCGCTCGCCCCGGGGCCGCGGTCACCGTGGGGGCCGTGACGCCTGGCGCAGCCGCGGGGCTTGGAGGGTCAGCACAGCTCCCGGGCCCTGCCCTGGACGCGCAAACTCCAACCCCCCCTTCCAAAGGCTGTTCCGCGTCAGCACCTCACAGCGCACCTTCGCCACGCGCCCATTTGTTAGGACAGCGCCCCGGGGGGGGGGTCCCCGCACGGCAGCTGGAACGTCCTCAGAATCCCTCCTCCCCTCTGCCCGCCCAGAGTGCACACCTCACGGCCCTGGGCACAGCGGCAGCGCCCAAATGCCCGTGGGAGAGGGGCCCTGGGGCCCCCTGACCTGCGCATGAGGCTGTGAGAGGGGAGGTGACTGCCTGGGTCCACACCTCCTGCTGCCCACGGTCGGCCCCGGTGCCCCGTCATGAGGAGCGAGCATATTGCGAGGCTGGCTCTGTGCTCCCTCCTTCCAGAAAAAGAAGGGCCAAGAGTGCTGGTCCAGGTGCTTTCCCCACGACCCCCCATCCAACCGGCTGTGGAACCTGCCGGAACGTGGCCTCAAAGGGCAGAGAGCCAGCGGCTCTGCTGCAAGTGTGGGGTCACGACCTGGTCCTCACGCTCCACGACCAGGCTCCCGGGAGACCCCAGTGCCACCCCTCGGGCTCCCCGCCCGCTCACCCCCGTGTGGGCGCCTCCCGGGCCCCCACCGCGTCCCAGGCCCGTCTGTGCCCCGCACGGCGCTCCTCTGCGGGAAGGAGTGACAGGGAAATGGAGGACACGCGGAGAGGCGGCACGTGACACCTGGACGCCCTCGCCGTCCACAGACCGGACAGAGAGGCTGCCCGGGCCTGGCCGGAGCCCCGGGAGAGCCCTGCGCCGCTCACCGGGTCCCTCCTCCCGGGGCCTGTCCCGTGGGGCCCGCGCCTGTCGGGGCTGCGGCCGAGGGACGGTGCGCTCCGTTCCTGTCTTCCCGCCGCGTGTTTTCCAGGCACGTTTTCCTCCTTCAGCTTCTCATTGTTTTCCTCCCAGACGCAGCCGAGCAACGATGGAGGAGGGGGGGGCAGTATCTCTGTTTGTTTGGGTCGATGGAGCGTTTTCTCTCCTTGTTCAACACCATTCAGGTTCCTGCACTTTTCCCACCTGTCGATGGTGTCTGGGCCGCGTGCCCGCAGCCGAGGCCGGAGCGCAGCAGCCGTGGCCTACGGTTTTGTTCTGTTTAGCTTCTCCTGGGCAGATTCACGTCCATCGGCCACGAGCAGGTGGGTCTGACATCCCGGAACCAGGCCCCCCGGGGGGGTAAGTGCTTCCATCCCAGAGCCAAGGGCTGCATGCTCACCACAAACGGCCACGCAGGCCGCAGGACACCGGCGGAAACGGAAGGGGCGGCCACGTTCACAGGTGCGAGAGCTCAGAGTTCTCTGAAGCGTCGGGCGGAGAGGCGGGCAGCACGCAGGCTGATTCCCCCGCGGTCCATGAGTGTGACCGTGCCCAGCTGCGGGGACCCAGAGCCAGCACCCCACCTGACGCCTGGCTCTGCAGGCCATACATACACGCTGGGAGGGGATGGGACGCTCTGTGGTCCCTCTGCCCCGTCACCCCACGACCTGAGAAGGCCACGCCTAGGGGGCTCTGTGGTTCTGGGAGCCTGAGACCCCTCCTTCAGCCTGCACTGGCGGGGAGCCCGGGGTCCAGGCCACACTGCTCTGGGCAGAGCAGGGGGAAGAGAGGGGGTGATGGTGACACGGGCCGGCAGAGACATCCACCTGTGGGGTGCAGCCACACCTGCACCTGACTCCCGGAGCCACCAGCAGCGGCCGGACGTGGGCTCCCTTCCCGTGGGCACCTCCTCCTGAGACGAGGCTCCGAGCCTCAGTTTTCTTGGCTGAAAAAGAGGTAGACAGAGGAGAAGATGTGTAGGACCCTCCTCTCCCAGGCTGTGGCTTCACGTATGACACAGGAATGACGTGTGCAGGACCCAGAGGACACAGGCAGGGGGCAGTGTGCCCTCAGCGTGACATGCAACGGGCCCGCACGTGCATGGTGCAGCTAAGCGGCGCTAGAAGGAAACTCGTGCTCTAAGTGCGTTAAAAAAGAACTATCTCGGGGCACCTGGGTGGCTCAGTTGCTTACGTGTCTGACTCTTGATCTCGGCTCAAGCTGTGGTCTCGTGGTTTGTGAGCTCACGCCTGGAGCTGGGCTCTGCAGCGACAGTGGGGAGCCTGCCTGGGTTCTCTCTCCCTCTCTCTATGTCCCCTGCCGTGGTCACTCTCTCAAAATAAACTTAAAAATAAAATAAAATAAAATCTTAAAAAAAAGAACTACCTCAAATCTTTCTGACCTTCCATCTGACAACACTGGAAGAAGAAAACGTGGTAAATGTCACAAAAGCAGAGGGAAAGAGTTCATAGAAATCAGAATGGAGGTTAATGAAAGAGAAAATGGAAAAAAATACGGGAGAATCAATGAAACCAAAGCCAGTTCCTCGGAAAGCTCAATAAAGTGAGAAACCAGGAGCCAGCCTGGCCAAGGAGAGAAGACTCCAAACTACTAAAATCAGGAAGGAAAAGAGGGGACCTTACTACCAATCTCATGAAAAGACAAAGGGTCGTGGAGGCGAAGGCGTGTCAGTGCAGACGGGCAGTGCAGGAGGCCCGCGCTCTGCTGGCGGGAATGTGACCAGACCGGCCGCCGTGACGCCCGTCAGGTCCTCGGTGAATCAGAGCCACCATGCGGTGTGGTGACCGCTCCTGAGTAGATGCTCGACAGAAAGGAAAACACACATCCACGCAAACACGGGGGCACAGACGTTCATATCAACAGGTGGAACCGACCCCAAACGCCCATCAACTGATGCAGGCGAACGCCACACGTGGCACAGCCACACAGAGCGGCGCTGTTCGGCGTGACAAGGGAAGGCATGCTGACACCTGCTCCCACCTGGATGGACCTTAAAAACACACTCAGTGAGGGGCGCCTGGGTGGCTTAGTCGGTTAAGCGTCCGACTTTCGCTTAGGTCATGATCTCGCGGTTCGTGGGTTCGAACCCCGCGTCGGGCTCTGTGCTGACTGCCAGCTCAGAGCCTGGAGCCTGTTTCAGTCTGTGATTCCCTCTCTCTCTGACCCTCCCCTGCTCACGCTGTCTCTCTCTCTCTCTCTCTCTCCTAGAAATAAATAAAACATTAAAAAAAAAAAAAACACACACACTCAGTGAGAGAAGAAGACACGAAAAAAAGTCCAGAATGGGCAAAAGAGCACAAACACAAAGTGGGCCAGCAGGTGCTCAGGTGGAAACAGTGAGCGTGAGAGCTAAGGGCCAGGGGGTTCTTCCTGAGCAAATGAGAGGTTTTAAACTTCACCGTGGTGACGGCTGCACATATGCAAATATACTAAAAACCACCAAATCGCACACTTAGAAATAAAATGACAAAAACGTGAGCCCAATGAACACGGCAAAGCACAAATGGGAACATCGCTCATATCTGGAAAGCTGGGAAAAGCTTGCGGGGAGTCCTACACAGTGACAAGGATGGTGGAAAGTGACTCAGAGACAGGAGCCCAGGTGGCCGGACTTCGGCTCCAAGACACGTTAGCCTGAGAAAGAGCAGAATGCATACCGGTAGCCACCCCGCCCCGAGGCCTGGCCAAGCCCGGCTCCACGGGACCCCGCCAGGGTCTGACCCAGCCTCTCACCAGCCTTGCGTGAAGGACCCCCAACCCCAGGGTCCCAATTCCACTGGACTCAGGGGTGGTGGTCAGAGTCCCGGCTCTGTCCACACTGCGGTCCACCCTGTCAGTCCCCCTGTCCCCAAGCAGGAGAGGGAGCCTACCTGGCAGACTCTGGGTGCCCACCCTTCCGAATGGGGTCTGGATCAGACAGCACCTCAGGAGCGTACTCATATGAATCACACCCAGCGCCTGTGGGCTGGGGCCTGCCTCAAGCTCATTTAGTTCTAAACCTCAGATGGATTTCCAAATAACAGCAGTGGAGACACAGGCGTGGACTGGGCCAGGTCTCCCAAAGGAGTCCCCACTGTGGGCACCAGAGAACATCGCATCTTCCCTGGGTCAAAACACTGGAAAGGCAGCATGAGGGCGCTCTAACAGCAGTGGTGGGGAGCTTGTTGACCACACCCTGGAGGTCAGACACCCCCATGTCCCAGCCAGCGTGGCCCTACTGGGGTGGAAGGGAAGGCCTGCCCTGGGCTGGCCCCGTTTGCCAAGGCGCCCACCAGCAGGGAGCAGAGCACGAAGGCAGTGGGCAGAGGACTCCCACCCAGGGCGTGTCAGGAAGGCCTGGTATTGTTGCCAAGGGATTGACGCTCCAAGGATAGTCTTAAGCCGTGAAGTAAAACACGTAACTCGCCATCGCCGCAAGAGCTCATCCAGGAGCTAAGTAATGGTCGTCACCATTAGCAAAGTGATCTAGAACCCAAGATGGCACTCAGTTTGTATAAACAGAGTGAAGGCGCTTCCGTGCAAGATGGGTGAATTGACCCGATCCCTGGACAGGTCTTGTAACGTCAGCAAACCCGCAGGAAAAAGAGATGTTGGAATTGGCTGAGAACTGCACAGGGGCTGGGCAAGAGACAGCTGGGGATAAAGAGAGCAGGCAGCAAGGTCGCATCTGTCACCTGGAGGTCAAGTGGATGTGCGTTTTACTTCAGATAGTATCCAGTGTCTGCTGCTATTACACGGGGCTGCACTTGAAGCGAGCAGAAGCGTAGGGAAGCCGGGGTGTCTGTTCCTCTGTTTTCCCTGACACTCACAAACGGCTCGTGCAGGTGTGTTTATGGCACCTGGCCTCATTTGCCGGCGCGTTGCGGTACCCTGTGTCCCTGCTGGCTCCAAACGTCTCTTTAGGGCAAAGCGTTTATCGATTCCTAAGCTGGTCCAGGACACATCAATGCAGACAGATTTTGTTAAGTTTGCATTTAATGTTTGAAGACAGACCCTCCTATACTTGATTGTGACTCACACGTATGCTGAGTACCTTTAGAGATATCTTCCATCCAACACACGTTGTGATGTGGAAAGCTGTTCCCTCATGGTTGGCCCCCACGTGGAGACCCTCTGATCAAAATACAGCTCTTGGGGGATGGCCCGGGACCCCAGGGATTGTGCACAAATATCTGTGTTGACAGTACTTAGTCGTATCTTCACACGGCTCCCAACTCCTGCTAGCCAACGTTCTTGAAAGGCGTTTGTGTACCTGGGAAAAAAATGTTTGGCCCAGAGAAAACCAAAGACCAAATGTATCACACTTTGTATTAAACTGTTCGCCGCCCAAGTTGGATGTCACACATTATGACATGGGCCCTTGGGATCCATGGTGTCTTGCAGGAGAAGCTCTTCCATCCAGGCCCTCCCTCTGGCTCCAGCGCTAAGCTTCTCCCCCTGCAACCCAAGGTGGGCCAGCTGGAGGTGAGCAGGGCCCAGGATGCATGCAGATCATCAAGTGGTTGGAAGGTGCGGGAAGGAGGAGGCAAGAAGGCCCCAGAGATTCAGCCGAGAAGCATCCTGTCCAGACACAAGCTGGCGCGGTCGGCTCTGCTCCCGATTTGTCACCCTCAGGGTCTCTGTCCCTCAGTGCATGGCATGCCCTGTGACAGGACAGCCCTTCTCCAGTGGCCTGGGTCATCCCTGCCTGGTTCTGCTAAAAACTACTTCCTCTAACAGCACCTGCAATCAACATTTTGGTGTTGGGTCTGTGGGAAAGTTAATAGCTGGAAGGAAGGGAAAATTCTTCTGTTTTTGTTTTAAAAATCGTCCGAAGCAGTTACAAGATTTTATGTTGCTTGGTGATGTACCGGTTGGGACTTTGGGCTGCACAGAACAGAATGACCTTGGGAGAGTTCACGCACAAAAGCAAATTTGAGCTGAGGCTGCTGGGACCGCTTGCAAGCGCGGGCTGGGAGGGGCGGCTGCCTCCTTCATCTGCTTCACCCCGGCCCGGGAGCCACGCGGCGGGCAGGCTCGCAGGCCTGCCGCCCCCCCGCATTCTGCCTCCTTCTGAGCTCCGGTGCCCAGTGTCAACGGAGGACCGGGGTATGACAGGTCCGTTAGGGTCCTTCCAGGAGGGCTCACCCAGGACAGTGGTCACCACCGTGTGGGCAGGGAGGGGTGAGGGAGCCACAGCGACCTGAGGGGAGGGAGCCTCCAGGTATGTGGCCTCAGCGGGGGCACAGCCAGGGACAAGGAGCCGGCAGGAACGGAGGGCACAGGTCCCTGACTGCCGAACCCGTGGGGAACCAGGAGGCGGGAGGCAGGCTGGCGGGGGCCCCGCAGCCCGCTGCCAGCACAGAACGCGGCGGACGAGGCCCCGCAGCACCTGTGCGGCTCTCGGCAGTATCTGCACAGGAGGGCCCTGATTGGCCCAGTTCGGATCACGTGCCCACCCCTGAGCCAATCGGCTGAGACCAGGAGAAGAGGCAAGTGCACCAATATGGCAGCCCCACGTGAACGCGGAGGCGGGGTGGGGCGGACG
This sequence comes from Hyaena hyaena, assembly GCF_003009895.1. Lineage (NCBI taxonomy): Eukaryota > Metazoa > Chordata > Mammalia > Carnivora > Hyaenidae > Hyaena > Hyaena hyaena. Next base: position 1,431,811 of record NW_024080664.1, on the reverse strand, counting down.
GCACGCGGGGAGTGAGCCCGCCGCGCCCTCCCCACCGCACGGCCGAAACGCGGAGCCTCGTCCACGCTGAATACGGTGCGGGAGTGCTCCTGAGACCCAAAATTCGGCGGCGCGCTGGTGCCTTCCGTCCGCGCAGCGCGGCTCCGCAGCAGCGAAGGGCCGGTCCCTGGGGAGCCCATTAGGCGGGGTCTGAGCCGGAGGGGTGGGGCCAGAGGGCCGGGGGCCGGGGGAGCAGGGCCCGGGGGCGGAGTCTGAGCCGGGGGCGGGGTCTGAGCCGGAGGGGGTGGGGCCAGAGGGCCGGGGGCCGGGGGCGCAGGGCCCGGGGGCGGAGTCTGAGCCGGGGGCGGGGTCTGAGCCGGAGGGGGTGGGGCCAGAGGGCCGGGGGCCGGGGGAGCAGGGCCCGGGGGCGGAGTCTGAGCCGGGGGCGGGGTCTGAGCCGGAGGGGGGGGGCCAGGGGGCCGGGGGCAGGGGTGCTGAGCCCGGGGGCAGGGGGAGCAGGGCCCGGGGGCGGAGTCTGAGCCAGGGGCGGGGTCTGAGCCGGGGGGCGGAGTCTGAGCCGGGGTTGGTGGGTTGCCCGCGGGATGGGGGCTGAGCCAGGGCACTGGGACTGAGCCCCTTGGTGGGGAGGCCTGAACGGGGGTCTGGGGCTGAGCTCGGAGGGTTGCCCGGGGGATGGGGGCTGAGTTCGGCGTTGGGGGTGTTGAGACGGGAGCCGGGGTTGGAGTTGCGCACGTGGAGTCAGGGTGTTTGGCACTTAGAGCCTGGCTTTGGAAGATCCTGGGTGGGGTCCGAGAGGGATCCAGGATCTAGGCCCCAAAGATGCTTTTTGAAGCCCCAGTTCTGCTCCCTTACTCTGCTGATGAGCCTCGGGCCCCGGTGGGCGCCCTGGGAGCGGGAACCGGCCGGGCGCCCAGGGCTGTCAGCGCGGAGCCCTCCCGACCCTCCAGAAGGCAGCAGGGCTGAAAGTCACATGCAGGCGCCATCCTGGGCGACCTTCCTTTGGTGCAAACGTACTCAACATGATGAACACGGGCTCCCACGGCCAGCGTGTCGTCACTTCACGGCATCCGGGCTCCACAGTCCTCTCTGAGGTCAGAGACCTCTGCTGCCCTCAGGCCTCCCAGGTGTGGAGGCGAGGGGAGGGGAGGGGAGGGCAACCGACCAAAGCCTGAGACAGGACCTCTCCCCTACTCCTCCCCATCTGCCATCCCCCCCTTCATCTTTCCCCTCCGCCTGCCAGCACCCTGAGCCCAGAAACGTTGGCCCCCCAGGGAGCCCCCCCAGGGTTCTGAGCCATCTCAGACACTGCATCTCCCTCTGCACCCCTCTCCACATCTAGATTTCTAGAACCAGGAGCTGATGCTATAGACTAGGTGAGCTTGGCTCCTGGTGAACTTGAACCCCTGGGGGTTCCTAACCCCCAAAGAGATCAGGCCCTAATAGGTCCACCAAGGGGGCAGGCCAACCTCAGGACCTAAGACTTCCCTCCCTTGCTCCCTTCTCTCTACACGTGAAGCTCGTGGGCACTTCTCGTGACTCACTCCTGCCGCCTGGCGCTATTTCAGTGTGTGCAAGGCTGGAAGCACCAAGCGCCCCCGCAGATCAGGGCAAAGGTCTGTGGAAAGAATGAGAGTCATCGTGAGCAAGTGCAGCTGACATTTATTCTGCACTCGGTGTGCACTGGGCACTTGCCCGCCCTCTCTCCTGATGGGGGCCGAGGATTATGATCCCCTTTCACTGACCGAGGCACCAAACCGCACACTGTGGGGGAAGCCGGCGGGCCTGGCCCCTGGGTGTGGCTTGCGGATGGTAACTTTCCTTCTGGAGAAAAGTAGTCTCCAAACTCAACCAAGGTCCACTGGAGAGGCTGCTGGGCCTGAGAGCCCAGACATTTAACCCCAGGCCACCTTGCCCCATCTCCACAGGGCAGAGAAGGTTCCGGGGCCTCAGATGCCATATAAGGGAGAAGCCCGTGTTTGTGTGTGGGGGGGTATGCACTGGGATCACCCCAAAGCCAGCCAGCACAGGCTTCCCATGGGGTGTGCTCTCCTTGCCTCTGGAGGAAGAGGGTGAGGAGGGGGCAGTGGGGGCGGGCCGGCCTGAGTCCAAGGCGCAGACACGGCAGAGAAACTTGGATCTAATGCTGAACGTGCTTATATTTCTGAAAAATAAATACTGGGTTCACCCAAAGCCCCCATTATGGCCGTCTCTGCCAGGCTCTTCAGTCCTGAGTGGGGGGTGGGGGCTGGGACTCATGAGAGGGGTCAGGAAGCCAATCCAGTGGCTCACAACTAGCATTTCCCTCCTAACGAGTAGAAGAGACAGGAACAAAATGACACAGAGATGCCAGATTGCACAGCCCAGAGCGGGGGCTGCTCCGTGAAGGGTCTTGTCTGTTAGGCATGTTTACACATAACACGGGGCGAGGGGGTGCACTCGTGCTATACGGCACAGTTTGCACCTGCGTGAACGCCTTTCCTCTGTCAAGAGCGGCTTCAGGGGCCACAGAGGACGTGACAGCGGCTGCACGTGGCGAGGGGTTCCCTGGCGTGGGCCAGCGCCTCGGGAGTCAAGCCCGGGGGCACCGTGGGGACGAGCCCCAGGAAACAGACAGGGCTCCTGGGGGAGGCTCTGGGGTCCCCGCTGCAGATCTGACCGATTTTAACCCAATGTAAGCGACACACAAGCCCAGCCAAGACCCGGGTTGCAGCTGGGGATTCCATTCAATCCAAACAACATTCTTTCAGGTCAGTCATGTGCCTGTTTGATACCCGGGGAAACTGAGGCCCCGAGTTGAGAGGCGTGGTGGGCAACAGCAGTGGAGTTCAAGAGCATCCTCGTGGCTGACCCAGGCCACTCTCGTCCCATTTACGCTGTGACGAATCTCCAGAAGAGCAGGCTTCCCAAGGATGCCTTCGCCTCCACGGGGCGGTTTCCAGGAATGCACTCACCAGGGAGCCGTGCTCTTTATTTTGCACGGAACACAGAGCAGGGAGCCACCGGTGGCACTTGTCTGGGGTGACCCGGAGGGTGTCCCGCGTGCCCTGCAACCATCTGTGACGTTGACCAGGCAGCTCTCCATCCTTCTGGATCCAGACTCTTAGCCTGAAGGCCACAGATAAGAAGCACATCTTCCAAAGAGGGTCAGACGTGACCCTGTTTAGAAATGAAAAAAGGGACAATCTGGAAGCATTTCATAAGGAAGAGAACAGAACTTATGCTGTGTGTGGTCAGGAAATCTTTGCAGTTTGGGCCAAGGTCCTGCCCTCCTGCCACAGGGCACAGGCACGTGTCTAACCCCAGGGCTGCAGGGGGCCTGCGGTGGGGGGGGGGGGGGGGCGAGTGCCAGACCCGGGCAGGGGCTCTCGAGACATGACGGGAGGAGCCAGCAAGCTGCTTGGGAAAGAGGGGTGCGTGGATCCAGGCCCCAGGCCCCGCTCCGGCCCACGTCTGTCCAGCCTGGGGAGGCTCCGCTGCCTTCCCACCTGAAAACAGGCAGGATCCCAAATCTTGGCCGCGGGGCTACATTGCTTCGGCTCCCTGGATCCCTGCCACCTGCCCCCACGTTTCTGGGAAATGTCACCCCATTCCCATGACAGGTATCTACGGCCGTCCTGACCTTTGACTTCTGCTAAGGACACGGACGCTTTCACTAGAAGGAAGCTGGGGTCACAGCAGGGCCACGAAGTCCGGCCGTGTGTTTCGGAGGCCTCGCTCTGAGCAGGCTTCACACACCGCGGCGGGAGTCCTGGGACAGTCCTGGCGGGAGGGGAAACCGAAGTCTCACCCAGGCCACGGCCACGAGACAGGACTCGCACTGGGGACCCACTGGTCACCCGCCCCTCTTACGACCAGAGGATCCGGGCCCCTGAGAAAGCACCACACACAGTGTCGGGGAGAAGCACACAGCACAGGCAGTGCAGGGGAGGAGCTGAGGGGCGGCACAGAGCAGGGGTGTGGCCTCCCCGGGGGACCGGAAGCCTGGGGGGATGGCAGCAGCAGGTGCCGCCTCAGGGGTTGCAGTGCTGGGGTGCCTGGGGCTCCTCCTGTGCAGGGAGGGGGATGTGGAATGTTCCAGGGGGATGTGTCCTCATGTCCTTAGCAGAGCCATGCTCGCGCCCCGCGCACCCGGGATCCTTGCCCAGAAAAACACTTACGGGGGAGCCGCTCAGATCCAGACGGCCCCTGAGCCGTGACAGACCACGGACTTTAAGCCGGAGCAAACCGTGGAGGCCGTCGTGCAGGGAGACCCGCTCACCCCGGGCGGGGCCTCACGCCCCCTGAGGCTGGGCTTCCCCCTGTGAGGCCACCTCACTAGGTGTGGGCCGCCTGTCCTCTGCTGCAGGCCAGGGTCCCCCAGAGTGTCTGAGGGATGGGGCTCCCAGCCCGGGACAGCTGGCCCCGAGGTCGGGTCCTGTGGTGAGGGTTTCGCGGCCACACGGAGACCATCAGTAGGAGCCTGGGTCACCCGCTCCTGGGGCCCCAGGGACACCAAACGGTGGGGATCTTGCTTTACAGGTGGGTCTCTGGAAGCTAGGACAGTTCTGACGGCGGGACAGGGCCAGACAGGTGCTTTCCTCTCTGCTCAGGTCTCCTTCCCCCTCCTCCCTCTCCCCTCCTCCAGCCTTCCTCCCCCTCCCCCTTCCCCCTCCCCCGTCTCACCCTTCCCCTCTTCCCCCTCCTCCCTCTCCCCTCCTCCATCCTTCTTTCCCCTCCCCCCTTCCCTCTTCCTCTGCTTTCCCTCCAGTATCTTCCTTCCCTTTTTAATTTCCCCTCAATTATAAACAACCGCTCCTAACAGAGTTTGTGGGGACTCACTGCTAAGTACTGGGTGCCCCGCCCTCCCCAGCCCTGGGCTCCGGAGCTGCCTGCGTCTTTGAAGGGCGTGCAAGCTGTTCTGAAAGGCAGCCTGGCGCCCGGAGGGTTGGCCCCAAAGTCTGCAGGATGCGCCTGGTTGTGAGATGCAGCCAGACGGCAGGCAAGTGGACACCCAGGACGGAGGGGAGCGTCCGGACCTCCCCACCTCCGTCTTCCAGCGGCACGGAGGCCCTGTCCCACGCCCGGAGACCTTTCTTGAGAGAGTCCACGCTGCTCCTGGAGGGATGGAATCCCCAGACGTCACAGGGCCCTGGAAACCAGGGCATGTGAGCAGCTGTGGTCCCGTGGTCACTTGAGCTGCTTTGGACTTGGGGACACGAGGCTGGGAAGTCTGTCACCCCACAATCCCCACCCCTTACCTGGACTCCTGGGGTGTGTAAACCCAGAGCCTCTTCCCTGGCTCCCATCCCGTGTACCCTGGAGCCTGTCTAGGGGCTACCTGCGGGGGGAGGCTGCCTGACAAGCCACTCGTGCCCCCCCCAGCCCACCTGGGAGGGGGTGCACCCTGGGGCCTGAGCTCGGCGTGTATGTGGGGCAGGGACAGTGGCTGGACAAACCGAATGCTGGTGTCGTGTGGATGGGCCACACATGGGCAGCTGTTTATGTGAGACTTTATTTAGGGACATTTTTTAAGGGTCTCAAGTTTGAGAGGCAATGCCCTATATTACGTCCACAGCGTGCCGACAATAAGCCATATTGCTGATTACGTCAGCTCAGCACCGACCACCCAGTGTAAGTTCTAGAGAAGGCTGGTGGCTCTTCTGCAGCTGTGCCCTTTTACCAACCTGTAAAAATCTCTTTTTAATATTCAGATATTACGAAAGTCTGTATTGGTGGAACGAGGCATTACCTGGAGGGGAAAACAACTTAAATTACAGCAGAGTTCTCAGCCTGGAAGCCAGAAACAATGGCACAGTAATTTCCAAGGAAGAATTACCAGTCCCAGATTCTCTATCCAGCAGACGTTGCCTTCAGAAATAAAGCAGAAATGCAGGGATTCTGGGATGAAGGAGAGCGACGCGAACGAGCGGCAGGAGGGGGGACGCGGGCCGAGTCCCCCGCCGCACACGGAAAGAACTCAAGACCAAGCACAGACTCGGACGGAAAATGTAAACCTGGAAAACTCCCAGGAAACAGCGCAGGAGGCACCCTGGGCACCAAGGAAGGGAAAGCGCTCCTGAACTTGACCCGGAGCACAATCCCTAAGAGAAGAAAATGATAATACTGGACTTGGGGAGAGTTACAGACTTCCGCGAGACGCCGCGCGCAGGCCGGGTGAGGAGCACCCCGTCTGCCCGCGTGCACAACTGGGGTGTCCGCGGTACAACCGCACACAGTGCGGGTAACAACCGCGCAAGGGATGTGCGCAGACATTTCACCCAGAAGAGAGGCCGACCGGCACATGACGGACGTTCAACATCCTCAGTCACGGGGAAAACGCGCAGACAGACCCCAGTGAAGTAGCGCCTCCCCGGGCAGAGCCGGGAGGAAAGCCCGGGAGCCCAGCCAGGCCGGCCAGGAGGCGGCGTCTCTCCCGGGCGCGGGTGACCTGGCGGGTGACGGCCCTTTCGGGCGCACGTTTTGGGGTTTCTCAATACAAGCGAAACCTACAGCCAGGGTAGGACCCAGCAGTCTCACTCCTGGGCACGAATCCCAGAGAAATGAAACCTGTGTCCACCCAAAACTTGTGCACAAACGTTTGTGGCAACTGGGGGAGGGTCCGTGCCCCCCCCCACGTGCCGATTTTGCAATTTCCTGTACACCTACAACCATTGCAAAATTAAAAGCAAACAAGCACACAAAGCACCAGTCCCCCCAGGTGGGCCGCGCGGCCCGGGACAGCGCCCCCTGCTGGGCCGCCCAGCAGCCCCGGGCCGGGCGGAGGGGCGTCTGCGCAAGGTAAGGAGAGACGCCCACAAACGCCGGCACACAGGCGGGCACGGGTGCCACTGTGAAGACTAATCATTCCAGAAACGGAAGAAAGATTATACCCGGGCTACTTCCATGTGTCCGTGAAATCTCAGAGCGCGGGAAGTCCGTGAGTCACGAGAACACACGAGCGGGCAAGAAGCCGCGGCTGGAGAAGACGGGGAACAGGGGAGCGAAAGCCGGTCTTCCCCGCGGGGGGTAACACCCCTCCCCGGGCCGCCCCCGCCCCCGCGCGCTCCCCGCGACCGCGCTGCCCTGGGGGCCGCGTCCCGGAGCCCCGCCGTCTGTTCCACCCGATCCGCTGGGAGTCGCGCGGCCGCGGCCCAGGCGCCTCCCTCGGCATCAGCCTGCGGCTCAGAGCGCGGACCCCGCTAGCGAGCCACACCCCGGTTCCCGGCCGCTGCTGCCGTGTCCCTCCCTCCAGGTTCCTGCCCTCTGCCTGCAGCTTCCCCCATCTTCTGGAAGGCTCCCCCAGCCCCGGGTCCACCAGGTTACACCCACCCCGTGGCTGTTTACAGCAGCACGGGGTAGGTGCTCGGGGCACACGGTCACTGGCCAGCTGTCCCTCTCCCTCCGAGCTGGCCCCCATCCCCGGGACCCAGAGCCGCATCTCAGCACAAAAACCCTCCTGCGAAACTGCCGCTCCCTGTGGCCTCCCGCTGACCACCTGGAGGACCTGGCTGGGCCCCTGCCCCTGGGGTGGTGGCCTGGATCCGTGGACTGGCGGGCAGAGGGGAGGGCGGCTGTGCCCGCTCTGGTCCGGGCCCTGCTGCTCTGCCTACAGCTGCCCTCCCTAGGGGTGGGGGAGGGGATCTGCGAGCCCAGCCCCTCCTCCACTAGCCCTGGCCTCCCGCCCACCACGGACTTGGGACTTGGCCTTTCCCTCCACCTTTACTGCAGGCCCTTCTTTCCAAGGCTATTTCCCTGGGTTCCATCCTCAGCCCCCTGACCCTCAGGAAGACCCCTAGCGTCCCGGCCAGCTCCTCCCCACGTCCGGGGCGGGGTGGGCTCGCTCCTTCAAGCCCCTCAGCCCTGCCCTCCTCACTGGGGTCTCCACCATCTCTCACCGGCCAGCTGGCAAGACCCCGGGCTAGTGGGTGTCCCCACTCGGCGCTGGAGGCAATTTCCTGATACACACGTCTGAGCTGGGCTTCCCCTCGATAAACCACCCTGCGTTCCCTCCTGTGGCCGCGGAGGCCCCACTGGCCCCGGCCGTCCCCACCTGATCACCCGCAGCACCGCCTCCCCCAGCCAGCTGAAGGGGCCTGGCAGTTGTGGGGGAGGGGCCTTGAGGCGCGGAGTGGGGGGGGGTCCTTCATCGGAGCCTCTGTTTCCATGCCTGCACCCCCCGGAAGCTCCCTTGCTTCCCAGGCCAGGCCAGATACACCAGCCCCAGTGCCTGGGATCCTGTGCGTAAGCCCAGATCGGCTCGAGTGCCCGTGGGCCAGGCTGCTGTAGTTCAAACAGACACAGTTCAAACAGACACAGATGCGGGTGCCGCTGCGAAGGTATCTGGCAAGTGTGCTTAGCACCCACCATCAGCAGCCTTTGGGCAAAGATCACCTCCTGCTATGTGTGTGGGCCTCATCCAATCAGTTGAAGGCCTTAAGAAAAACACCGAGGTGTCCTGGAGAAAAGGAAGCCTGCCTTAGGACTGTGGCATCAAGTCCTGCCCGAACTGCCAGCCTCGCCAGCCTGCCGCTCGGACTTCAGACTCGCCGGTGCCACGATCGTGCAGCCACTTCCGTAAGCGCTGACTCTCTCCGGGTCTCTCTCTCCGGGGAACCCAGGCCTGAATGGTCAGCAGGTGGGAGCGGAGCTGCAGTGCGCAGGCCTGCGCCGGGTCCCGGGGAGGACAAGAGACCCTAAGCAGACCCCGGGGGGGCGGGGAGCCCACAGCGCCTGGAGGAAGAGGAGGAGCCGGCGGCAGGGCCTCCCTCAGCTCGCAGTCCCCTCGCAGGTGCCAGGGAGGGGCAGGTGCCAGGGGGCGGGGGAGGAGTGGCGGGTGCTTCTCCCCCAGATTCGGCACCAGAGACCTGAGGCGGCTTCTGGTCCTGGCATCCCCAGGCCCCTCCCCTCAGGGAAACTATGACATGCCGGCGGGAGGGAGCCCTGGAGAGGGTCACAGCCAACCCGGTTACAATCTACACACCACAGGGGGAGCGACTCCACAAAGCCCTGGGATCCTGGGGGGCACGGAAACCAGACAAGATGTCGGTGGGCCCCGCTGCCCGGCACCACTGCCAGGAGGGCCACCTGCTGGGCGGGGACGGGTGGGGGGGCCCAGGGGTACTGGCGGGACGTCAGCACCCTGCAGCTATGGGTGAGCAGAGCTGTGTGCCCCAGGGGTCAGAACCGGGAACCCAGGGGTCAGAACCGGGGCCCAGGGGTCAGAACCGGGGCCCCAGGGGTCAGAACCGGGAACCCAGGGATCAGAACCGGGGCCCCAGGGGTCAGAACCAGGGCCCAGGGGTCAGAACCGGAGCTCAGGGGTGAGAACCGGGGCCCAGGGGTCAGAACCGGGGCTCAGGGGTCAGAACCGGGGCTCAGGGGTCAGAATCGGGGCCCCAGGGGTCAGAATCGGGGCCCCAGGGCCAGTTTCGCCTCAAGGGCTCCCTCAGGCTGTGCCCCGCCCCCCCTTCCAGCCTGGTGGCAATCCATTCATTTCCTAGACCTCTGGTTTGACGCCCGGTCCCCTGAGTGGCACACCCACCACAGGACAGACCCTCTGAGGCGAGGGTCGCGGCAAAACGTGGGCCCGTGGCAGCTGCCGAGGGCCCACAAAGGAGAACACCGCGTTTGCAACAAAAACAGAGAGGAGGTGCCCTTACCTGCCAAGGACGGGCAATTACACCTTCCATTTTCAAAGGGATTAGTCAGTCTGGGTGGATCGCTGGGGAGCGGGTTTACGTAAGTGCCCCCCCGAACCTGGCTGTTTCCTACTTCCAAACGCAGTAATTGTATGTCCTTTAAAGTGGGCTAAATATACAGCTCGTGTGGCTGGGCTCCCACGTGAGCCCTGCACCCCTCCCCCCGTGGAGCACCTGTTCCCCATCAGTGACAGCGCCTGGGACGGTGTGACCTCCATCAAAGTGCTTCTGCCTAGCAGGGCAGCCAGAGGGTCAGAAGGAGCGACCGCAGCCTGGAAATCTTGCAAGTGCCCACAGGTCACGGGGCTCTGAGCGTCCCACCGCCACCCCAGGGGCCAGGAGCCCCGGGACCCGGCCCCTCGCCAGTGAGGGTCTCCTGGGGCCGCCGGGTGCTCACTGTGCAGCAGGCGACTTCTTGTTTCACCTTGGCCGTCTCCTCTCTGCGTCCCCTCCTGTGACCCGGGATGTGACCTGTGCTCTCTGACCTCCCACGGGCGGCGGGGCCCTCAAGGCTTGTCTCACCTGCTCCACCCAGCAATGTGATTTTAAGTTCTTTTTGGTGTTTTTAAGGATTGTTCTAGAGTGCCTGGGACTCTCCTCCCACACAAGGACCCCTAAGGTGGGTCTCTACAGCGCCCCCCCAGCTGTCAGTCCGAATTCCCGGGGGGGGGGGTGTTGTCCAACGTGTAAACCAGCAAACGGCCCACCCTGCGCAGGGGCGGAGGAGCCACAGGGCGTCGTCAGAGCGCCCGCGGCCAAGGCCGAAGCTGACTTTCAGCGAGCAGGACAGTGGGGGGCCCGTCCCGCCAAGGACGGCCTGGGGCCCAACATCACGCGTCGGACGGGTCACCGCTCCGCTCCAAACCCTCCGCGGCGACCTCCCCGCGCGCGTGGGCCCTGCTACCCCGTGACCTCCGTGCTTTCTCACACGCAGGTGTGTTCCACCCCAGGGCCTCTGAGGCTGCTGCTCCCCGCGGGCAGGTCCGACCCGCCTCTGCCGGGGCCCCTCTCCCCGTGGTCCGCAGGGCCCACCTCTCCTACTCTGGCCCAGCCCCGTGTGGCTCTGCTCGCCTGTCTGTTCCACCCTACACACTCTGGAAGCTTCCTTTAATGGGGAAGGCAGGGCTGTGGGCAAACCGCTGCAGCGGAGGGTGCAGCCTGGGAGTGTGAGCGTCCAGGCTCACGCGGTGGGGGGCTGAGAGCGTGGCACAGTCAGGGCGTCCTGTGGCCACACTGCTCCGGGGCCAAGTCAGTGGTCTCCTGCCCCATCATGTCCCTCCAGGCTCCACCCGGGCAGGGGGGCAGCCAGTCCTCAGTGGGGAGGAGGCGGGGGGCTGAGGGGGAGCACGCCCCGCCACAGGGACCGGGGTGGGGCGCTCCCTCCCCAGCCCCGGAGGCGTCAGCAGTGGGCGGAGCCTGTGACTCCTGTGGGAAGCCGCTGTCTGGGAGCATGTGTTTCGAGCCCCACGGATGCCACGCTGGGCGGGTCCCGAATGTCAGCGACAGAGGAATGCGGGGAAGAGGGACGCATCAGGGACCCTGGTCCCCGTGGCGTCCCCTGGACTTGGCCCTCCCACGGCCGTCCCCAGCTCCCAGACTGTGCCCTCGAACCTGGGGGCACTGGGTTCCCATCTGGGAACCTGTGCACTGCGTCCCCTGCGTGGTCCTTGCACACCCCCCCTTCCTCAGAGCCCTCCTCCGCATCCCGGACCTGTCCTCCGGCCCCGCCCTTGGCGCTCACGCCGGGACGGGCGCCTCCGAGCACGGCTGTCCTGTGACCTGTGAAGTCAGAGCCCAAAGCCACCAAACACTCTGGGGAGTGAACGTCAAGTGCGACCCAAGTGAAGAAACGCTGTCGTAACGTGGCACTGGGTAGGAAGACCCCTAAGAGGCAGAAGGGGACTGAGCTGCTCACATGGCTCCACGGGGACACGAGTGGCCTGTGAGGCTGCGTAGCTCTCTGCGCTCCGCCTGCCACGTGGGACTGACCCGCTCCCGGCTTCCCCGTTCGTGCCCATCAGTTAGCTCACAGCGTCCACGTTTTCCCACAAAGCCACAGATGACCTCGCTGCACAGATGTCCCCCGCCCCCCCGCACTCCTCTTACTTTCAGAGACGTCCGGAGGCGCTGCTGTGCCTGGAACCCGCCCGCCCGCGATTAAGGGAAATGTCAACACCTGCTCGCTCGGGCCCGGCTCCGAGGCGCTGACGAGGCAGTGCGTTCCTGCAGTTATTAAAGTGCTGACTGTGGATGCAGCCTTCTTTCTTCTGTTCAGGAGGATGTGGGGGAGGGAGGGGAAGGGAGGGGGGAGGGAGGGGAAGGGAGGGGGGAGGGAGGGGAGGGGGAGGGGGGAGAGAGGGAAGCAGATAAACACAGACGACGATTTTAGTGGGAGCAGCAGATTCTCCTACACACCCCACTTGAGGAGGAAGTTTCCAGAACCCAGGGTCTGCCCCTGTCCCTGCTGGTCTTCTTCCTGGTTGCAAGCCGGCTGCACCTGTAGACGTGAGGGTGTCCACAGGCAGAGGTGGGTATCCGGCCGGCCGCCTCCGGGGCCAGGGGCCACCTGCCCCCCCAGATGACACCTCCGGGGAGGGGCGGACAGGGACAGATCGGGGCGCCTGTCTCCGGATGCCGCTGTCACTGTGATTTACGAAACCAGTGGTAACGCACAAACCCTTAACCTCATCTCTTCACACCTCCGTTTTTAACGACTTTATAGATGCACAAATCACTCTAAAATTCACCATTCTAAGGGCGCGGTGTGGTAGTTTTTGGTAGAAGGACAGGGCTGTGGCCGTCACCGCAATCCCACCGTGGAAAGCTTCAGTGGCCACTCCCCTCCCCCACCAGTCTCCGTCTCGGGCGGTGGGTTCCGCGTACTTCAAGCCCACGGGATCACGGGGCACGCGGTCCGACGGCCTCCTCCGCTGAGCACCTGTCCGGGCCCGTCGGCACCGCAGCGGGGACTCCAGCCCTTCCCACGGCGGTGCCACGTCTCTCTGTTCAGTCCACGAGGACGGGAACTTTGGGGTTGTGCCCGCCTGAACGTGCGCGGACGCGTGTTTTCACTTCTCGTGAGCAGACGCCTGGGCGGGGAAGGCGGCCACGCGGCAATTCCGAGTCTGCCTTCTCCAGGACGTGCCACGTGTTTCCAGAACAGCATTCCCACCGGCAGTGCAGGGCTCTGGTGCCCCCCGTGTGCCCCCCGCGCCCCCACATCTGTGTCCACCTGCCCTGCAGTAAGTCATCGTGGGGCAAGCCCGCCAACCGTGACTGTAAGAAACTGTGACTCACCTCGAAGGCGCTCACGGCGCCCGCCTGCCCACACAGTCCCCGGAGGGACCCTCCGAGCCGCGGGTGAAGTCCTGGGGAGCAGCCCAGACAGGTCTGTACCCCCGCTTCCCAGCCTTCCACGCCAGGTCCCGAGGAGCCTCGTAACCTTCTGTGTCCCCGTGTGCTGCGTGCGGCGGGGTAGCTGCAGAGACAGTGCCAGCCCCGGGTGCGGCCCCGCTCTCCTCACCCCCGCAGCCCCCACTTCTCTGGGGCCTCGGTTTCCTCGGCTGGAAAGTGGGGAAACCCAAGGGCAGGCCAGGTACCTGGTGCCTGCGTGTTTGCAGCTGCGGTGACACTGCCCTCGGGCCGTGCCCCCCGGACGGGCCAGGAGCGCGGGGCCTGCGGAGGTGGGGAGCACGTGGGGACTCGCGTGCCTCTGTGACTTGTGTCCCACTCTTGTCTTGAAGGAAGAGCCCGTGCTCGTGTGCAGGACTCCCCCCACCCCCGGGCGACGACGGCGGGCACAGGGCCCTTCCCCGACGCTCTGCCTGCGGGCAGCAGCTGATGGTGCCCTTGCACAGTTGCACTGGCCAGGCCTGGTCCCCGCCCGGAGGCCCCCATGCCAATCCCATCGAGGGGGCAGCTGGGAGCGGAGGCTGGATGCACGGGGCCCGGCGGCAGAGATGAAGACTGCGCGAACGATGCAGAGGAGACAGAACGGCAGACGTGTTTTTGAGCACCGGTCCTAGGGCGTGAGTGAGCCACTCAGTCCCACAAACAGGGAGTGACTCGGTGGCAGGGTCTCTCCTTGACGGCTTGTTTCCGGCTCAGCCGCAGAGCCGGGAGCAATCTGCCTGCGGGGAGACTGCCAGACTGCCGGCTAATGTTTTCAGAGCATCAGTAGCTGCAAGCTGGACGCCGGTAACCAGACGGGACTCCTGCGGCCTGTGCGCGGTTAGGACCCCGTTCCCCCGGGGGGATCGTCAGAGCCTCACTGAGTGGGAACTGACGTGGCCGATCGGGGTCCCCAGCCTTTCGGCCTCGGTGGGCCCCAGACGCCCAGCGTCCTCTGGGAACTTACCCAGGAAAAGACCTCCCGAACCCGGCCCAGCAGGACGGCAGCGGGCACGCGCGTGTGCCGTTGGGGGGCGGGGGGCGTGTGGCGCTCTGTGGGCTGCAGGCATTAAACATGAACTCGTGAAGCCTCTACCCGAGGAAGTGACACTCTTACGTTCAAAAGCGTTCCCCGGGGTGGCCGTTCACTTTTTCCAATGTTTCTGCCATTGCCTGAAGCATTTCTGTTCCCGCCACGTTTCTGTGTGTTCTGCATTTCTAAGAAAAAAAGTCGCAATTTGGTGGGGCATAAAAATTGTGCAAGAGCCATGCAGAAAAATTCAAAACATGGTCAATGATATTTGTGATGTCTGCAAATTTCTAGAACGGGAAAGGGATTTCTCCACGTCAACAAGGGACGGTGTCTCTGCCAGAAGGGACCAGATGACGCACCCACAGACTCACACAGGAAACCCCAGGGTCAGGATCACGCAGCAGGGCTCAGACGAACTCCAGGAAAACCACGAATCAACACCAGGGCTTCCCCTGCTCCTCCGTCCGGTGGTGACCGTGGAGCCGGACCAAGCCAGGCGGGGAGGGTGCGCAGCGGGGGCCTCGAGGGACTGGCTGCGGCACAGGCAGAGCCTCCGTGCGGCTCAGGAACGTGCCCCCTGCAGGCGGGGCTGGCCAGGGGCAGCCTCCAGGGTCCCGGTGGCTCGCAGGCCCAGGTATCCCATCTGCGCAGGGGCAGGGTGGGGGAGGTGGGCTCACGGGGTACCCCCCAGCTGCGGCAGGAGCCAGCGAGCTTCTCCATCGGGGGTCAGGCGGTCCCCCTGGCAGGTCTTCAAGTCGGTCCTGCAGGGCAAAGGCGGCCGCAGACGACGTGCAAACGAACGAGAGGCAGCCACGTTCCAGTAAGGCTTCCCTGGTGAAAACAGGCCGCGAGCTGGCCCATTGCCAGGCCCTGACCTGCAACACCGAGAGTCCCCAAGGCGGGGAAGGGGGCTGCGGGGCCCCAGGGTGTCACCCCGAGCTCCTCTGCTGGGGCCTGGAGCGGCCGCGTCTCCCCGACGCTCTCCCCGTGGTGGTGCCGGGCCAGACGGGGAGCGGAGCAGGGCCCTCCGCGTCCCCAAAGGACAGAGCTGTCACACCAGCACTTTCATTCTCTGATGCGGGTCCCGAAGAAACGCTCGTACAGCTCCACGGGGAGCCGCGTGTGCCCCGAGGGAGCGAGATCGTTTCCAGACAGACGGGGGACCAGGGCCGTCACGGGCATCTACACGGGAAGGCGGCTGGTGCCTGCCCCGCCCAGGACGGGGCAGGCCGGCCTTGGAACCGGCTAGAAAGAGAGGCCGAAGGACAGACGCCCTGCTGGAGGAGGGATACGAAAGGGAGCGCGGGCTGAGGGCGGCACACTGGCCTTTCCACGCGGGGGACGGTCTGCTGCGTTTCCCCGGTCAGGGCCGAACTCGCACGCTGCGAGGGTGGCTCCGTGCGGCGTCTTGCCACCCGTGCCCCGCGGCTGTGACGGTGACCAGCTAGAGTCTAGTGACGATGAGCGTCTTGCCCGACACTGCGGAGTCCAGTGCGGAAGCGTCATTCCCGCGCCGCGAGGCCGGCCCTGCAGCACGGAGGCGGTCTGCGCGGCGGACACGCCGACAAGGGGGTAAGTCGAGCGAGACGCCACCAAGCCCCACGGACGGACCTTGTGGACAGTGTGGAGTAAAAAGATGCCAGGGACAGAGGGAGGTGTTAAATCCACAACCACGTTTGTGCACAAAAATGCACGCGCACGAAACACGGGGCAAGAACGGCGCCTGTGGGGAGGGGAGAACGAGAGCCCGTGTGCACAGCCCGCTTGTGGCGGGGCGCCGGGGACCTCGAGCGGCCGCCTCCACCCTCCCCGGCCGCGCCCTCCTCCCCATCAGGGCAGCAGCCACGAAAGTTGTAAGGAGCGAAGGGAGACAAACCAAGTTCTTTTCTTCAGAAAAACCATAATGTGGGCGCCCGGCTGAGCATCTGACTTCGGCTCAGGTCACGGTCTCACGGTCCATGAGCTCGAGCCCCGCGTCAGGCTCTGCGCCGACGGCTCGGAGCCTGCTTGGGGTTCTCCCTTTCCCTGCCCCGCCCCTACTCGTGTGTGTGCGTGCGTGTGTGTGTGTGTGTGTGTGTGTGGTGTACGCTCTATCAAAAATAAACGTGAAGAAAAAGAAAAATAAAAACGATAACGGGAGTGAGCACCACCCCGGCTTTCACCACAAACGTGAGGGACAACAGGCCCCTCTGTGCGCGCGCTCACACACACACACACACACACACACACGGAGGCTGCTCTCCTTCTGTAGGTCGGGACCTTACCAGGGATGCTGCTTTAAAGTACGTTTAATTTCACTTAATATCCGCTTTCACGTAAGTGTACAGAAGTGAAGTGAGTGGGTTTTCTAACCTTGACTATTTCTGCACAAGTCTGTACCTTTGATTTTAAAATCCACTGAGATGAAAAAACAAAAGAGGCTCTGACATTGAAGGACAAAACCACACACACACGTACACACACCACACAGTATACATGCTACACATGTACACACATGTATACACATCACACACGTGCACACACCCCCGCATACAAACACATGTACACACCACACGTGCACACACACGTGCACACACAGACACACGTACACACATGTACACACACCACACATGAACACCCTTCACACAGGCACACGTTTCCCGACTCTGTTGGAAGCAGCGCTTCAGGAACTCCAGCTACCCTTACGCTGGTCTCTTGGTCTGTGAATATGAATTAGTCTGTAAAGTTCTTCATAAAAACCTAATCGTTGAATCTCCTTGTCTCCCCGTCGTTTGCTGTAATCATCGAAGCCTTCCCTTTGCGAAGCTGCTTGGGAAGCCGGACCGCCGGGCGCCACGGCGAGAGCCCCGGAACTGACGGGACGAGGCACCCCGGAGCCTGGAGCCGCAGCCACTCGGGGAATCGAGGCGTCGCCGCCCCGCCTCGGCCTCGGCCTGTCTGTCTTGTTCCCGTGGGTGGCTCACCCACTGGCTCTTTGCAGATACTGTTCTGGTTTCCTGGAATCTTATTTCCTAGTCTTTCATATCCTTTTGAGGCTTATGTCACCAACCCGCGTCCTCTCACAGGCAAGCACGGAGGAGGCCCTCCTGCTCTCGGGGCGTGTTTCCGAACGGGGACAGCGTCCCTTCCGCGACGACGACCCTTCCTCGGGCACTCAGGCAGCGGTTTCCCTGCCGCTGTCCGCACGCAGCCGGCCCTTCCCCTCCTCTCCGCCTCTGCCCCAGCCCCCCAGCCTGCCCTGCTTCGTCTTCCCGTCCGGGGCACAGGGTCCGTGGAGCGGGTGCCCTTCGCCACCTGGAGGGGAGCTGGCCGGAGGCGGCACTCGCCGGGGATGGCCAGGGCCTCGCCTTCCCCTGAAACCCCGGGAACTGCCCTCTCGCGGGGAGAGCCGTGTGTGCGGTTCCCGATGTGGGGCTTCCTCTGTCACGTGCTGGGGCAGCGACTGCTCAGAGAGGCTCCGAAGCCTCAGCCACGGAAGGAGCAGCTGTGGGAGACGGGGGTAATGCTCAGCTGTCCCCCACGGCCCCCGACCCCTCCAAACAGGCCGCCCCCAGAGCTGGGGACCCGGGCCGGTGATGCCTCCTGGTTCCCAGTCTGGTGGGGGGAGGGGCGGACACGGGAGCTGCCCTCCTGGCAGCCAGACCCAGGCTCCCGAGGGAAGACAGGAGACCCCCTATGAGGAGTGGGAGACCTGTCCCTTAATGTGACAGGCAGGAAAGCCCCCCCACCCCCTGGCAGCGCCCCGCGGCCCATGCCTGTCCCGGGTGAGGGTCTACACGAGTGTGCCCTGGGAACAGGCTTTACTCCTGCAGGACTTTGGCCTGGGCCTTGGCCAGCCGGGGGGGGAGGGTGGCCCCACCACACCTCGGGGCGGGGGGGCTGTCCTCACCAGAGCCAGCTGCTGCCATCAAGGAACACGTCTGCCAGCCAGCAGAACCTGGGGCTTCTGGAAAGGAGATCATACGCCAGGCGGCTCTGTGGTCCCCTGGCGGGCCCAGGGCCGCACTGTCCGTCTGTCTGTCAGGCCCTGCTCTCCCTGCCCGGGGCCACACTGACTTCTTGAGGGAAGTGTGCCCAAGCTGGGTTTGCCCGCTGCTCTGGTCTCCAAGAGGCTCAGATCTGGGGAGCACCCTGTTCAGCCGATGGGGTGAGGATGTCCCCGCTGCTGTGCGCCCAGAGCCTCCCGCGAACACCTGCGTGAGCCATGGTGCCCCAGGACCGGGGACAGACCCCTGAGACCGCCTCCCGCGGAGGCCCGCCCGTCTCCATGGAGTGCTGCGCGTGTAACGGACCCACAAACCTGTGTGCCCCTTCCCCACCGAGGCACTGGGACCGGAACCCTGGGCCCTGTCGGTCCCCAGGCGGGTTTGCTGCCCCGGTGATGACAGCCTGACAGCCCCTCACCATCACCTGCTTCTCGGGAAAATGCCACTCTGCCAACACTGGTCACTGCGCTCACAAAACCATGAAAGCCACACTGTCACGACCCCCCTTCTGTGGCAGAAACATGGGCTCACAGACAAGCAGCCGCCACCAGGTGACCTGAACCTCAGCCGCCCGTGGCAGCTGGCGGGCCCTCCGGTGAGCACAGAAGGCGGCGGTGGGGCCCCGGGGGTCACGGGCAGGGCTCTTGCCACCACAGAGGGAGGGGGTGACACTCGAGTAGAGGGGAGCTTCTGAGGGGTCCCGAAGGGGAAGAGGAAGCCCTTCTCCCCCGCCCCCCACCCCCACCGCGGGGTCAGCCCCTGCCGGGCCTATGTGGCGTCCACAGCGGGCGAGGGGACGGGACACCGCCTGAAGTCGTGAACACCCATCCGAAGTGCCTGCGGCTCGTGGGCGCTCCCCTGGCTGTCCCCGGGGCAGCCGTGCGCTCAAAGGGCCCCTCGGGCGCCACAGGCAGGCGGGACCAGAACGTCTGCAGGGCGTCGGGCAAGACCACCCTCGTGCCCTCCGTCAGGTTCTCGGGAGGGAGCAAGGTCCCCGCAGGCGCTGGCGTCAGAGAGCCCGTGCCTGTGTCCTGTGCTTCCTCACCGCGTCTCCGGGGGGCGCACATCCCGAACCTCAGGGCTGTCAGCAGTAAAGGGGCCCCGACGTCCAGGCTGGAGGCCCAGCAGGAGCCCGCGCCCAGACGGCCCTCGGGCTCCCAGGGAGCCAGGCCAGGGGCTGAGGGCGGGAGTGGGCTCTGGAGCCTCACCGGGCGGCGCGGAGGGGCCGCCGGGGCCGCCGTGCTCATCTGCAGGGAGGGGTCTACACGACCAGACCAGAGCAGGCGGGAGGCCCGGCGGGGGGGGGGGGGGGGGGGGGGCGGTCTGCACACGTGCAGCGCCCCGGATTGCTGGGTACCCTTCCCCCCGGCGGCCCCCGCCCCCCCGCCCCGTGCAGGCAGCCTCCTCCGGCCAGCGCAGGAGGCGGCCTCCGCAGAGCTGCCAGCCACAGGCCCTCCTGGTGCAGCGGAGGGTCCACGCGAGCCGTTCGGCGGCCTCCGGGCCCGGCCCACGACAGAACGCCAGCGCACAGTCCCCGCTTTCCTAGTCGGCAGGGACAGGCTGAGGGCGGGGCCAGGGTGGGGAGGCTTGTGGACGGGGAGCAGAGGCCCAGACACAGGAGAGGCTGCGTGGGAGCCCATGGGGGGCCGAGGCGGGGGGTGCCTGGGGAGCAGGGGGCAGGAGGAAGCTGCGATCAGGGGCGCCCCCCTGCAGGCCCTGCCCCGGGCCCGACAGGTGAGAGGTGCTCTGACCACGCACTGTGCCAGGTGCAGGCAGGGCCTCCTTTCCCCTCACGTCCGTCACGAGACAGGTGGCCCGGCTTCGTCCCGGGGCGAGCCCTGGACGGGGACACCCAGCGACGGCTCCGCACGAGGAGACCGGGGGGGGGTCACACCAGCGGGGGCTGTTGGCGGCGTCCAGGGACGGCAAAGTGCAGTCCGTAACACGAAACCCCTTCTCCGCGGGGAGTCCTCCCGGCCGGGCCCTCGGGAGGTGAGGCGCCAGGTGGGGAGGCCGCCCCGACAGTCCCGCCGGGCACCTGCAGCAGACCCACGTCAGCCCCCCTGCTGGGGCGGTGGCGCGCGACCTCGGGTGGCACAAGGGGCTCTGCAGGTAAGGACGTTGCGGTGGGACAGTCCCGACGCTCTACAGGGTGACGTCATCACGAGGGTCCTTACGGGACAGAGGACACGTGAGGCAGGAGCAGGGCTCAGCTGGGGCGAGGGGGTCCGGGAGCCACGGGGCCGAGGCCAGGGAGCAGCCTCCCTCCGAGCCCCCGGAAGGAGCCGGTGGGCGGCACGGTCACCTCCACAGCCCGCGGCAGCCGGTTCCAGCCCCCAGGGGGCGCGCAGGGAGGACGCACGGCTCGCCCCGGGTCAGCCTGGAGAGCTCCGGGCAGGGCGTATGCGGTGGGGGAGCAGGGGCGCCTGTCAGAGGCCTGTGTGTGAGCCCACGCCGAGCGCCTGGCCCCTGTGCTCACCCCTGTACAGCGCCCACGGCCCCGTGTGCCCCTCTGCCCTGCCAGCTTCCGGAAATCACCCGCCTTCTGAACGGGAGGCAGCGCTGGCCTCTAAAACGCGGAGAGGCTGCATCCGCGTGGACACAGCCCGCCAGCGCGGACGTCAAGGGCCTGCAGCCGCCGAGCTCGCTCCGCCGGCAGGACGCCCGCATGTCCGCGGAAGCGCGCCGGGGCCCAGCTCCTGCCCAGTCACTGCGGGGAAAGCCACCCGCTTTCTCCGTCGCCCTGCGCACCCGCGCCATCCCCGACCCCGAGGGGCCCGCCCGGCACCGGGGAGGTGGGGGCTCAGGGACGGCCAGCTGTGGGCGCAGAGGGCGCCTGGGACCCAAGCCCCATGCCAGGGAGGGCAGGAGGAGGCCGTACATCACTGAGCCTTCAGCGGTCACCTGCACATGGTGGGTGCGGGGAGCCCCCAGATGCTGCTGGAAGAGAAAGGGGCAAATGTTTAAAAAAAAAAAAAAGGTCTGGGGTCTTTCGAGTTATTTCTGACCAGGTAAAAACGACCATTTGTCTTCTGTGTGTCACACATGTCAGACGGCTAACAGCTGGAAGAGGCCCGCGCCGGGGTGATGGTCAGTTAACGGACTCACGACGCAGCGCGGACTCGGAGCCCCGCGCAGCTCAGCCCCCTCCCTTCCACCTCTTCCCGCCGCGGACGGCAGTGCCGCCGCGGACACACGGCTCACTTCGCCAGCGGCGGGACTTCGGGCCCCTGGAGCTCTTTCTGCACCTAAGTTACAGCCTCGGCAAGACCGTTTCCCCTCCTCAGGAGGGGCTCGTTTTAATTTCGGCTCTGGCCCGTGCGTAGCAAGCGCCTTCTGCTTTTCCTTTCAACAGAAACGAGTCTATCCCGTTCGCCGGCGGAGGAAGCAGGCTTCGCGGTCGGTGCAAAACACCACAGACCGGATGGTGTACGCGGACGCCGGCCGTGGGGAGCACCCGAGCATCCTCCACCCGCTGGGGGCCGCGCACCCAGACCCCATGCTCCTTCCGCACGACTTAAGGTGGAGACGGGCGGCAGGGCCTGGGGGAGGCGGGGGGAGAACTATCCGGAACCGGGGCCTCCCCAGGTGCCCCACAGGCGCGGCCGTCACATCCGGGCACAGTTCTGTGCCGAGTCCGCCAGCGGCTGCCGGGGCTTCGGGCACGGCCGAGACGCGTGTTCCCGGGGTCTGGGTTCCTAGGGAGGAGGGCTCACCAGCTCTGAACCGAGGGCCAGGCGCACGGGCCTCTGCCCCCGCCCTGCACACGGCTGTGGGGCTGCGGGGCGGGCGGCGGGTGGGCGGCAGGGCTGCGTGGGGCAGAGAGGTCGCCGGGCAGACGCTGCAGCAACCATAGGCGGGTCTAACCTGGGAGCTTCACGTGAACTCTGGGAGCAACACTGGGGAAAATCTGCTACTACAATTTCAAGTCGACAGTGTAGACCAGTGACATATGCTTACACATTTAAAGACAAGATCTTACTGTTTTTCTTCGGCTTCCTGTTGGGAGGGCCCTTCCAGAAGCTGCCTGCCGTCACTTCGGCCCGGTGGCGGCGGCAGGCCAGACGACCACATTTTGCACAGGAGTTTTAGGCTCTTTGGGACTTTGGGGGAGGAGTTTCTAACGGGGTGCAGCCCCGGCGGAGCCCAGCTGGGGGTCCCCGACACAACGGGGCACCAGAACGAGCCCAGGCAGGCAGCGGGAGGCCGAGGGCGAGGGCGGGTCACCTCGTGGACACGTCCCTTTCCTCTGTGCAGTCCAGACAGCACGGGACGAGGGCTCTCGATAGGGCGACGGCTGAGCATCTCTGCCTGTTTGCGGGCTCCTGATTCTCCTAAAGCAAAGCCTCGGGCTCCCGGCTTTATTTCCATCCAGATATAAAACCTAGAATTACTCGGGCACCTTCTTCTGTTCATCGGACCCTGACGCCAGGGGCTGCTGCCTACACAGCCTTCCCTCTACAAGCCCAAGTGTGTGACAGGAATTGTGGCTTTCTCTCCGTCCCCGCATCCCGCACACCTGCCCCCCTGAGAGCACGGACTGTGCCTTCCTGCGGGGAAGCAGCTGCCTGCTGGCCTTCGTTCCGACAGGTGCGGCGCTAGCGACAAGCAATGCAGAAATGGGGACCGGGAGGCGACACAGAGCACCCGGCCAGGCCAGTGGCCGCAGGCTTTGGGGGAAATGGCGTCTGACACTGGGTTTTGGCAAGTAAGACCCTGCCCTGGTGGTGGCAGGGTGGACACGGGAGCTACGCCTGACTCCCGTTGAGAAGCTCCGTGTTCTCAGCCTCCTGCTGATAAACTCTGATAGGACAGACGAGTCCTTATGAGAGAAAGAAGTACTTTCTCTGTGACACAAAACCCTCTCGTCCCCACACACGCATGTAAGAAGCATTGCAGACGCGAAGCCACGTGCTGCGCACACTCAGCTCCGGGTCCTTAACGCACCAAACGTTCCCACCTGAGGTACTGAAAACACATGGTTTTATTTCAACCCTGGG
The DNA here is from genome assembly GCF_003009895.1 of Hyaena hyaena. Lineage (NCBI taxonomy): Eukaryota > Metazoa > Chordata > Mammalia > Carnivora > Hyaenidae > Hyaena > Hyaena hyaena. Next base: position 1,408,725 of record NW_024080664.1, on the reverse strand, counting down.
GCTGTCGGGGGTGCTGAGCATTTTTGCGAAATGAAGTCACGGGCTGCTCTGGACCCGGCAGGGGTCTCCGCACCGCCTGGGTTTCCATCCGGAGAGGAGGCCTGCACACTTTCTTCGCTGTTCTCTGGCCGGCACTCGCAGGAGAGGAGACGCCGGCGGCGACCCCGAGCCTGGCCCGGCACACGACCCAGCGCACACCCCGTGGGGACCGACTCCGGGGGATGCGGTCTCACGAGCCGGGAGGGCGCATCGGGCCTGACGCACAGCTGACCCCGCCACCGGCTGGGGACGCGGGGGCGCGGTGCGGAGGCTGAGGGCGAGCCCACGGCCGGGGCGTGAGGGGCAGCCACGACAGTGGACATGTGCTTCCTCCCCTCTCCTCTCCTTGGTGGTCTGGGAGGCCTGCGTCCGGGAACCGCGCCTCACGGCCCAGGCCCACGCTCTTCCGCGTGGAGGCGGCGGCGGTAACCGCGGAGCTCGGCGCGGAGGTCTGACGCGCAGTCACCCGCTGCCGGGAACTTGTTTTCCACTGTGAGCCCCTCCCTCCCCGTAAAAGGGAAGGTGGCAAGGGGAAGGGAATGAAAGAGGAGAGGCGGGGGGGGGGCAGAGGGGGAGGGGGAGGGGGAGGGCGGGTCTGCGGCCACCAGGCCTGAGAGCACTGCCGCGTCGGGCGTGGGGCGCAGGTACCAGGAGTGACGTTCACTTGCACGTCACGTCAGCGTCCCGCGCTTCAAGGGGGGCGGGCGGCCGGGGTGCAGCTCCGAGGAGGGAGCCCCGGGTTCCTGCGTGTCTTCTGACCCGTCTTCTAGAGGAGACGGGTGGTTCTAGAAACGCGTGGTGGTTTCTCCCCGTTCTGGCCCCCCCTCCCTCTTCCTGCTCCCCCGCAGCAGCCGGACGGCTAAGTGCTCAGGGGCCTCTCTGTCCTCGCCTCCCACTGAAAAAGCTCGCAAACACGTGTGTGCACATACGTGTACATGACGTGTGCAGACATACGATGGAGGCAAACACCAGGGAAACGGTTTTATTTTTATGTCCTGAAGTCTGAAGGCAGCAGGTACAAAATCTGCACGATACTGAGCACAACACAACTACAAGGCGAGGGCATTCTAGTGACAGCTGGTCTCTAACAGCAGATTTGTTTTCCGGGTGGTGATTATGGGTCGTTCCCAAGCGATCAGCTTCCCAGGCCTTCTAAAGGCAAGAGGCTCCCTGACTCCCCCCCCCACTGGGCCACGTTGGGGTCACCCAGCCCTGCCCCGGATAAGCTGCAGGGACCCCACAAGTGAGGCAGACTGGAAGTGTCCTTGTCACCGTGATGCAGGCCGCGGAAGGTCCGTCACTTCAGCCAGATCCACTTGTCGCCCACGTCCGCGTTGTACCCAGGGCAGTACCTGCGTCCTGGCAGCTGTGGGGGGAAAGCCACGGTCACAGGGTTTGCAGGAACACGGAGCCCCCGGCTCGCCCGCCCGAGGGTGGCTGGCATCCGAGCGTCCTCACGGAACCAGGGGACCCGCGCCAGGCCGGGTCCTGCTCCAAGGGGGCTGCCACGGGCCCCGGCGACAGCTCCCTCCACCTGCAGACCCGGGGGCGGCCTCTGGCCTGGCATGATTTGGAAACAGGGGGCCCTCAGCCCTCCGCCCTCCACGTGGGCAGGTTACGGAAGCGGACAAAGGAGGGCGGTGACGGCCAGGCCCCGCCTCGTGGGGGGGACGTGGCGGGACCCAGGAGGGTTGTCTGTCGGGGCAGCAGTGGGGCTGGGAGGACGCGGTCTCTCCGCCGTGTACCCAAGGGGAGTCGGGCACAGACAGGGGACCCGCAGGGCAGAGGGACCGGGCCACGCAGTCGCAGGCAGGACCGGGGCCCGCCGGCCCTGAGTGGCCACAGAAGGCAGCACCAGCCGCAGGGTGGCCTTGCGACTGAGCTGCGCGTGGCTTACCCAGACCCGAGGAACATGCCGCGTGGCTCACCCGGACCCGAGGGACGGGCCACGTGGCTCACCCAGACCTGGGGGACGCACCACGTGGCACACCCGGACCCGAGGGACACACCGCGCAGGCAGGGAGACGCTCAGACACAGCATGTTTTCCAAATTACATAAGTGGGAACAAAACACTGAATTTTCTTTTTCATATTTTCACATCAACGTGAATAGATTTGTACACACTACACACAAAACTTCCAAATTCTGCCTGTAAGTACTAAAGTATAATACAATAAACAGTACTCAAGTATTATAACACAATAGATCAGGGGCGCCTGGGGGGCTCAGTAGGTTAAGCGTCTGACTCTTGGTTTCGGCTCAGGTCAGGTCGTCACGCTGGGGAGCTGGAGCCTGACGTGCTGCCCGCAGGGGCCTGCCCGGGACTCTCTCTGCTCCTCCTTTGTTCACTCTCACTCCCAAAATAGATAACTTAAAAAAAAACGTAAAAATACATCAGTCTTTCCTTTATCCCGATCGGCATAAGGCATCGGCCGGCAGCCCCAGCAAGGGGAACCACTGGAGGGCACGTGGGCAGCGCCGGGGAGGCCCTGAACGCCACTCCCAGGCCAGCCAGAGCCCTGACGACGGCCTCTCTCCCAGCTGCTGGAGCCCCAGGTTTGCAGGGCGAGTCTGCAGCCTGCACCGGGGTCTGGCGTCGGCGCACGCGTGGGAGGGGTGAGCTGGGAGTGGCACGCGGGCAGGGGCACTCCAGGAAGCGGCAGGAAGACGTGGGCTCTTATACTCCCTGATTCCGACAAGGGCGTGGGTGTAAGGCAGGCAGTGCCCCGGGCGACGGCCACAGGGACTGGCCTCCGCGGGCCTGCAGAGCTCAGCAAGTCCTGGGTAAACAGCGGGGGAGCAGGGGGGGACGGGCCGCGTCCCCGGGAAAGGCGGCCCCCAGCCTGGCTGCAGACACACCGGGAACGGCCCGGGGCACCTCGTGGAGACAGCGCAGGGCGCCCCAAGGCTGGGGCGTAGGCTTCAGGGGCGGGGCCGTGAGGGAGATCCCCGGGTGGGCCACCATCGCCCAGCAGGCGACCCACTGGGAGCAGGAACAAAGAGAGAGGCCAGGCCGGGGCGCCACCCGGAAACACCCACAGACTGCCGCCCGGGCACCACGGCCATGGCAGGAAAGGACAGCATGCCCGCCAGATGACGGCGTCTCTCGGGGCGCCCACCCTGCGGCCACCCTGCGCAGCCGGGGCATGGTGCACGCCCTCAGAGCCCCGGGGTTTCTGAGGTCAAGGTGTCCCTTCGTGCTGGCGGCCGCCACTCAGGCAGTCGTGGCAGGACCTGCTGAGGGTGGGCCGGGCACGTGACAGGTGGCTGTTTTCCTCTTCGCAAACCGAATTTTCAACCGCAGAGCAAATAAGGAGCAGCACGTCCAACCTGCCGAGTGGGCCGGGAGCTGCCAGCTGCCCCCTGGCGTCTGCCCCCTGGCGTCTCACCGGCCTCGGGTCCAGACCCTCAGGGTCCGTTTCGGGCACATTTAAGCCGGCAGAGACCCCAGGGAGGGTTTCCGCTCAGAACGCTGCACACTGCGTGGGGGCTAACAAGCTGCTTACGCGTTATCTCGTTTCTGCATCTGCTCATTTACATAAACCTGCAAAGGAGACCCCGTTCACGTCCGTCACGTGAGGAAACCCCCCCGTGCAGCAGCCCCGCTCAGGAACCGGCACCAGAGACACACGTGCCCGGGCCCGGCCACCCCTCAGCGCATCCCGGGACGAGGGCCACCCTGCGGTGACCAGGCCGCGAGCGGGACTACGCTGTGGCGTGGAGCTGCCCGGCGCCTCGCGACTGTGAGCCTCCAGCCTGCGCAGGACAAACGACCGCCTATCCTGCTCGAGCCACTGATGCTCTGGTTTCTCTTCTCTGCTTCTCCCAGCTGAACTTACTCCTGCCCTGGAGCTTTCCCTGGTGCACAGGAAATTATTTTAGAAGAAATCCTGACTACTGGAAGGTAGTCTTCACTCTGCGAAAATAGCCCATGAAGTGTTACGTGTGAAGGGGGGGGGGGCCTGCTGACAGGGCCGCAGGACCCCCGCGTGTGCACGGGGCGGGGGAGGGAGGAAGACGACCAAGGAAATCAGGCTTCGGAGCTCCCTCCGCGTGGAATGTATGAGCGGAGGATAATGCTGCATGCACTGGTCCTCTGAGCTCACAGCCGTGCCGGTGTAACACTTTCGGGAGGCTGTTTCCCCTCCTTCTCCATTTACTATGAAAAATCAAAAAGCTCAGGGGCACCCGGGGCGGACGGGGCTCAGCTGGTTGAGCGTCTGACTTGATCTCGGCTCAGGCCATGATCTCAAGGTTCATGAGATCAAGCCCCACGTCAGGACCTGTGCCGAGCGCACGGATCCTGCTTGGAATTCTGTCCCTGCCCCTCTTCTGCTCATGGGCGCACGTGCTCTCTTTCAGAATAAACATTTAGAAAAATCAAAAAGTGAATTTCCTTAAAAAAACACCCCAGCAAACCACAAACACAGACACAGCCCTCTTTCGGAGAAGCGGCCGAGCTGCCCGGCGCCCCTGTAAACCCGGCAGTGGGGGCCGGCCGCTGGGAAGGCTCAGCTGAGCCGCACAGAGAGGGCACTGACCTCCGGGAGGAGGCGTGAGGGTGGCCTCACCCGCGCTCCCCCTGCGAAGCCCCCCTTGGGGTGTCGAGGAGGCGCACAGCCTCGCAGCCCTGAGACCCAGGACAAGGGCGTCCGCAGCTCCGCTCTTTCCTCCTCAGGCCCCGTCCTGCTCCCACGGGCACCACCCTGAGCAGCACGTGCGAGACGGGGAAAGACACCGACGTTCGTGTTTGCAAGTTCATTCCCAATTTCCCCAGATTATGTAACTGTGCAAAATCTGCATGTCAGAGGGTCATTTATAACAGTGCAAACTGTGATATCCCTGAGCCTCCTGGCAAATAGCACATGACAGCTTACCGGACACCCCCCGCCCCCACCCACACATGTACACACACGCACACCCGCACACTCACACACGAAGTACACACACGCAGGGGCTGCCGGCACACCACCTCTGGAAGGTACATACAAAAGAAACTTCTTGCGAGGCTGCCTCTTAGGAGCCCGGGGGCCGAGGAAGGAGAGCTGATGCGAACCACACACTCCTCATACCTTCTGAATCTTCCAGCACACACAGTCCTTTCTTCTCTCTAAAAGAAAGGCTGAGTAACCAACCCAGGGATAAACAGCTAGAACGTCCACAGAACTAGAATCCGAACTCACGTGTTCTGGCTCAGACTCTGCTCCCACCCACTAGGCCACCAGCCACAACTGCCTCGTGTGCACAGCCCACGGCCAGGTCACCACCAGTGCGGCCAACCCTGCTCTGTGAAGCTTTGCTGAAGAGAAAGAACCTTCGACGAGCCCCCCTGGGTTTCTGAGCTTCAGTCTGCTCGTAGGAGGGGCTGCTCACTTTAGGGGAAATGAACGGTGAGCAGACAGATGCTGACACAGCAGTCAGAAAGCGCAGAAGACGCTGGCCCAGATTGTGACGCTGCTGCTTACCCGCGGGGGCGATTGTGGGCTTCCTCGTGTCCTTGTGAGCTTACACAGGCTGTCGGCCTCGTGCCGGGGACGGCCTACCGCTGGGGCCTGCACACCTCATGCAGCCTGATGACTATTTTCTGGGAAAACAAGGTCTGGCTGGAAGTCTGTCATGCTGCCTGTCTGCACACTGGCTGTGGTGGCTCTCTGCCCGGGAGAGAGGCGGGGTGAGGGGTTGTACGTGCCCATCATAGGGGCCGGGTGAGGGGCTGTACGCGAGAGCCACCAGACCAATCCACACCAGGCGAGGGCCTGCAGCTGCCCCAGGGTGGACTCACCCTATGGCCACGAGCATTTAGAAACCAGACAGACAGGTCAGGGTGGCAGCGTCTGTGGGCACAGAGACAGAGGGGAGGGCCCCGGGCAGGGAAAGAGCCTCACGGAACTGACGCACTGGGTCTGTGGCTAGGCACATCCATGTGTGTCTGATGGGACGCTCCCAGAGGCGGGCAGAGGGCCACCTGAGGGAAAAGCATTTCTAGGGGCCAAGGTGCTCCCCTCGGGTTGTGAGTGACTCCCCACAGCCAGGGCTCGCCGCACACCCAGGTACGGGCTGAGCCAGAAGTCAGGCTACTTGAGACTCACCAAAAAGCTAAGGCATCAAACCCCAAAAGCTGTTCCACTGATTTGCAGTTGCCTCTGGCTGGCAGAGTAAGCACTCTAACACTCTTCAGAGGAATAAAACAGAATCTAGGACTCAAAAACGTAGAACTCACATATACAGAAACCCCTGAAAAGTGTCCACATGTGTGAAGAGGAGAGTGTAACCTGGGGCGCCTGGCGGCTCAGTCAGTTGACTATCTGAATCTTGGTTGCGGCTCAGGTTGTGATCTCCTGGTTCGGGAGTTCAAGCCCTGCATCAGGCTCCACGCTGACAGGGCAGAGTCTGCTTGGAATTCTCTCTCCCCCTCTCTCTGACCCTCCCCCACTGGTACACACACTCTCTCTCTCTCAAAGATAATAAACTCAAAAAAAAAAAAAGGGAAAAAAAGGAAGAAAAGAAAATGAAATGTTACCCAGTAACAAGGGGGAAAATAAATTAGGGGGAAAACACATCAGGCTGATTCAGAGACAAAGAAGATGATGGATTAGGAAATATGACTATTAAAATAGCTATTATAAAAAGTCAATACGCTCAAAGAATTACATGAAAAATGAAGATAATCAGAAAATTAGGAAACATAGGAAACAAATGAAACTTCTGGGTTAAAAAAAAAAAGAGGATTTCTGAAATAAAATCCCACCCAACAGTGTGGTGGTCGTAAGAGCGCGCGGCTCAGATGTCCCCACGGCCCCCGAGGCCGTGTCCCTGTCCGCACTGGGGCTGGTCCGGGCCGGCCTGCTGGTGGGGGACGTGGGACTCTCGCTCAGGCCCCTGGCCAGGTCCGTCCTGCCCCGCTGGCACACCTCACTCCCCCTGCCTCCCGTCTCAGACAGCACGCGGCACGGAGGGCTCAAGGCTCCCTGCACCTCACATCTCTCCCCTTCACCTTCAGGGGAGTCTCCCCAGACAGCCGGACAACGCGTAATCCCATGCTGGCTTCTGTCCCTTGAGGACCCAAACTAACACGATGGGACCGCTAGCACGTCACCCACGAGAGACCATCAGCGAGCAGGGAATCAGTGAACCGAAAGTACGGCAAAGAGAGGAAAAGACGAAAAACAGACAATCTCAGCGACCTCGGGGTCACCATCAAGTCAGACGACGTCTGTGTACCGAGTCCCCGGTACACCTGGGGCAATAATGCCTAAGCGCGCCCACGAATGCTACAGACGCTCCACACGCTCACGCCCAGGACACCAGGGAGCCCGGGCGGGACAAGCAGACCAGCACCGAGGGCCCTCGGGACGAAGGCGTTGGGAAGTGGTGATAAAGGCAGAGAGCTAGAGGGCACAGGGCCACAGGCAGGCACGACTTCACGCCTGTCCACGGAAGCCGCGTGGCCGGGATCCACGGGATGTCATCGTGTCGGGGAAGAGCGCCAGCCCAGAGCTCTACACCGAGCGCCCACACCGGTGAAAGTGAAACTGAGGCAGGCATATCGTTTTTCTCGAGCAAGAGCTCACAGGACCCGGAAGAGCTAGCGACGGAGGCGACTCAGGCCGCCAGGCGGCAGCGCCCCGGAGGCTGGAGCCACGGGGGAGGGGGGGCAGGGGGGGCGCGGCAGGTCACGAAGAAACTCTAACTTCTTCCAAAGAGAGCGGAGCGTCGGCAGCTAAGACGCCAACAGGTCACAAGGCTGAGAGCGCGGGTGAAGCGAGAGGCGGGAGAGGGGCCGGCAGAGGCCGGAGGAGCGGGGCGGCGGTCGCTCCCGGGAGGCGCCTGTGTCCGCGGGGGCTGGAGGGCCGGGCCGGGCCGCTCGCGGGCAGACGGCGGCGAGGGACAGGCGCCTGCCGGGGAGGCCCAGAGCTGTTGTTAACGGTGAGACAGAGGTGTAGCCAATGAGTCCACAGCGGAAATAGAACAGAAGCACAGACAGCTATCAACCAAGCCAAAGCAGCGGGAAGAGAGAAGGATGTGACTGTCACTTGAAACAGGGTTGACGCGTCCCCAGCACGAAGGGACCTTGCCTCTCCACAGCTTCCCTGCACGGCCCTCTCCGGGTCAGGCTCCGGCTCCTGCGGCCCCGCTCACCACCCGCCCAGCGCTGCTGGGTCACCGGCCCCGGGAAGGAGGAGCAGCGGCCCCGGGAAGGAGGAGCAGCGGCCCTGCTCTGCAAGAAGACAGGAGCGCTGGTCCTCAGGGCGCAGAGCCACCCAGCCTCCCGCACAGGCACTTCCCTGAGGGCGCAGCTGACAACTGGCCGGCCAGGCCTGGGCCTCATCTCCCCTCCTTGCTCTTCAGGACGCCCCCTGACCCCCAGCCACTCTTCCTCCCCGCCCCTCTCCCCGCCCAGGGCAGTCTCTGCCTACTTATCGATGCCAGCGGAGGGGCACCAAGTCCCACCACCGGCACCGCCTCCCATGCCCCCGACGCCGTAAGGGGCAGGTGGGCACCGTCCCGACTCGAGAAGACGTTAAATGACCTGCCAGAGGACCAGGCGGCAAACAGCAGGCAGGAAGCACCACACGGGGCGTTAGCCGAGTTCCACAGCAAGTCCCGCCCGCGGCCGACTCTGCAAAGTGACGTAACAGCGCGGTCTCTCTCGACCACATGCCACCTTTGCTGGTTTTACCAAATTCCATTCATTCCCTCCGATTCTGTTTCTATGCCAGTCCGTGCGTGTCACACTGTGTCACTCAAGCTTCTAGGTGCCTGGGCGCTGTCAGGGCACAGTCCCCGGTCCACGCGGCCTCTCCCGCCTCCTCCCCTGTGTCCCGCAGTCCCGTCGGCGGCCCCGGCCCACAGGGTCTCGGCGGAGTTCTCCCGGAGAACTAGACACGGGGAGGGCTCCGCGTCTGAGCCTTTGTTGTATTAGCGTCAGGAGTGAGCTTTTTAAAGAGGATCAAATGACGCCCTGCCCGTATCGGACCTGCTTCGCCCCTCGGGGGACAGGACGTGGCTGTTGTCGGCGATGATGGGCTCTGCTCTGCCCAGATGCCCTCGCGGCTCGGTAAGTCCGCAGTGACCCAGGGATCCCCACATCAACTTCTGGAACCCGTTATTACGCAGAAACGCTAACAGACTCTAAGGATTTTTCATTAATTCTAAAGGGAAGCACTGCAGAAATTTAGTAAGGTCACTTCTTTGAAATGTAATTTCCCTGATTTTCCATTACTGCTAGGCATAAATCACATATAAAAACTCTGAAATCAACCCCCCCACAAGTCTTATCAAAGCCAGTTTTCAGAAGCTGCCCTTTGTGAACAAGTGCCCTCTGTCTTGAGCTCAAACACTGCAGCCGGTCACAAATGCTTCCACACTCAGCTGCCGAACCTGCCGCTGGGCATCACAGAATCACAGACTTTAAACTCAGGTGAGCAGTGGATGGGAAAGCCCCGAACTCGAGCACTAGCTTAAATACCCAGAAACAGTATTCTTTCTAGAAACTCTACTACAACAGCATCGATCAGGCCCACGGCCAAGTCCGGGCACCCGTGGTTCATCAGGCTGCGTGCTGAGGCATCTCCCGGTGACCCGCCCACATGCAGAGCCCCGTGCCACGTGACGACCTGAAGCTTCGCTCGAAGCACCTGGTGAAAAGCCCGCTTCACGCTGACACTCTTCCCCGGGGCCACATGTTGTCCTCCACACGAGATCTAAGCAGCGGGGCACACGGCCGTGACTCTCAGGGACGCGCTGTCCAGGGAGCGTGCCTGCTGGTGCACACGCAGTGCATATCTCCGTGTGTCTTCCACCCCGACGAGCGAAGGGCAGACTGAAGATTGCTCTCGCGCTCAACCAAACAAACATCTAATGGAGACTCTGCATTTGTACCAGATTAAGTTCTACCCGAGGTTTACGCGGCGAGAGGAGACGCGCAACTACTATGCGCCCGCACCTCTCTCCCTGAGCACGTTCACTTGAGTGTAGAACAAGGCTCCTGTCCACTGCACGTCTTCATCAGAGAGAATCTCTCAGGAGCAAGGGCCCACGGCGTTAGCATACCCGAGTTATTAACCATCTCTGCTCTAAAAACTGGTAATTTGGTACCGAAATGAAGATAACTCGAGACAGCAGAGAAATAAAAATAGCAGGAGGAAGAAGACTGTTGTCCTAGTAACTGCCTTGGACACAAGCGGATCTGTGGAGGGAGTGCCATATCTTAATAGCATCTGGCCTCCCTAAATTGAAAACACACTGAATCAGTAAAGTGGAAACCAATTCACAGCTTGTCTGCCCGAAGGAAGGGCTGCGTGGAAATAAAGTGACCCAATACTGTGTCTGAAAAATGACTTTCAAAGGTGAGCAGGCTGCTACGCACACATCGGCACCCTCAGCGCCCCATCTCCCCGCGAGCGCGCCCGGGCCGTTCCGAGTACGGTGGGGGGGGGCCGGGTGAACGGAAAACTTGGAGGAATATCCTTGGATTCCAGGCACGCACGCCCCTCTGCCAACATCAGTTCGGGAGAAAGCGAAAGCCCCCCAGGCAGGCACCTGGGGGATGACGGGGGTCTGAAAGGACCGGACTCCAGCCAGACCAGCAACAGAGCTGAGCAATCACCGAGGTCACGGGGTCGACAAAACCAAACCGAAAATAGAAACGCCCATTCGTGCGAAATCTCAGGTCTGTCTTTGTTAGTCTGCACTCAAGGTCACTGACTCGGTGAAGCAGGAAATGCTTGCGCACGCACCTCCGGCACCCACGCCGACGGCCCCCGGGGGTCGCTGTGCCTGCAGGGCTGGCTGAGGTGGGACGCAGCCCCGGCATGTCCTCAGGGAAACCTGCGCCCCAGTCGCAGAGACCTCTGTGCCGGGCGTGCACTTGCCAGTGGGGGTAAGAACGGCCCTTCCTGCGGCGGCAGCACGGGCCCGCCCACAGCTCCCGGCCGGCAGCCCTGCCTCTCGGCTCTGTCCCGTCCCGGGACTCCCTGCCCCAGGACCCTGAGCCTCCACCCCAGCCACCCCTCAGGGCCCCTCTCCTCCTCACTGCTGACCACCAGGAGGGTGCCACAGGCCTCCGGGAATCCGGCCCCTGCCGCGTACCCGCTGTCCACCAACAGAAGGCACTCGCCGGCCAGGACGGAGGCTTCGGAACCATCACCCGTCCTGGACGCCTCTCCTTAGGAGGGGGCCGCCTGAGCCGATCTCCGAGCCCCGCCTTTCCCCATCTCTGAATCTAATTCCCGATCTCTGTCACCTCAGGGTTGCTCACAGACCACGGCCCACAGCTCAGCACAGACACAAGTCCTTTCTGCCTCTTCTCCCTTTCCCCGCGGCTCTGCGCCTCCCCCCGGGCAGGTCTCTCCTGGGCAAGTGGCTGACCACGGGGAGTCTATCCGCCGGGTCTTAGAAGTGGTGCCGGTCTTAGAAGTGGGGCCTGCCCGTCTCTCCACCCGGCTCAGGGGCGGCCTCACCTGCCCGGCGGGCCCGGGGCCCCTTCTGCCCCCGCAGCCCCGCCATGCGCTGCACCCGCCCTCCCGCACCTTCTCCCTCACTTCCTACTGGCTCTTGCCCTTTTGCTACACACAGACTGAGGTCTCAGCCTCTCTAGGCAAAACAAGCCAGCAAATACGGGAAGGCCTACTGCCACCACTCTGCCCAAACTCTCAGTCGAGGTCCAGCGGCCCGCACGCCCCCCAACCTTCCCACGGCGCCGACACAGGACACAGGCGCCGTGCTCTCTGCCTCCGGGGCCAGGCCGGGGGCTCCTGCGCCCCTCCTCCTCCTGCGGCAGCTCCTGCCGGCCCCAGGCCGCGGGCCCACACGTTGCAGGGAAGGGGCAGCTCCTCCGGGGGCCACGGTACTTCTGCGCCACCCCCCCCCACCCCGGGGAACAGGTCAGTGGTCAGCTATGCCGATGGTACCTGTCGCTGCAACTGCAGGCTTTAATCAAACGGTATGAAAACGGGTGAGTCTGAGCCTAAGGAGGAGAACCGGGTGGAAACGCTTTGGCTGAGCTGCTGAGCCGCAGCGTGGGGGCAGGTGCAGGAGCGAGGCTGGGGCGAGCCTGCGTCCCCAGGGGCGGCCTAGCTCCCACGGGCTACTGCTAAGGGCGGCCTGACGGACAGGCAGTTACACGAGAGCGCTGTTCCAGCGCGCAGAGAGAGGGACGGGTGTCCTCGGTGTCCCACTGGCCCTGGAAAGTTCTCTGGCGAGACACCCTTTCTGGGTTCGTTCAGCTAATCAGTGAACTCAGTTAACACACGATCCACAAACAGGTGTGCCCGAGGCCCTACCCGGAAACCTGCTGTCCAAATCAGCAGCTGCGTGTCCCAGACGCCCGTGACCCCGGCCCAGCTGCAGTCACGGCCGATCCGCTCCAGAGCAGGACTCTGAAGTCCCAGTGTCGTCGCTACCTGCACCCAGCGCCACACCCACTACACGTAGCCCAGGAGAAGCACAGTGAGACAAACACCATGTCTGCCTCTGCCAAGGTGCCCACCCCGCGGCCCGGCCCTCCCCTGACCACACCCTCAGTGTCCACAGCAACACTGCTGGTGAAGACAAACGCTCACCATTATTTACATTCCACCTGTGTTTAATCTGTCACTGCTGTTTGTACACCCAGTGCGGAGCCCAGCACGGCCTTGAACTCATGACCCTGAGATCAAGATCTGAGCTGGGATCGGGAGTCAGACTCTTAACTGGCAGAGCCCCCAGGCGTCCAAACCTACCAGTGCTTTAATGTCAGGCAACTGAAATTCCTTTGTAAACATCAGCGTCCCTCTAAACATCCCACGATTCCTACTCAGTGGCCGGACGTGAGTGTACGGTGTGCATGGTGACTCTCCGGAAGGGCGGTGCGCACCTGCGTGGCCTCAGCCAGGGTCCAGGCCGACACCAGCAGGGATGAGGCCGCTTTACGGTCCGTGATGTGATGGAACTGGCGCTTCACCCCTGTAGGCTCTCCCCCCAAAACACAAACACAGGCTAATCCTGAGAAAAACAGGAGACAAAAGTCCAACTGAGGGGCGTCCTCCACGACACCCGGCCAGGCCTCCGTGAACCGTCACAGGGCCTGACGGAAATCTGACACACAGTCACGGCCAAATGGAGTTTTGGGAGACATGGCGACTTACTGTCACGTGGTGTCTTAGACGGGATCCCGGGCCAGGGGCACGGCACTCGGGAAAGCTGGGGAAACTAAGGAAGGAACGGACTGCGGTCCCGGGGCGTGTGAGCGCAGCCGACAGCACGGGAAGCGGGGTGGGGCGTGAGAACCCCCGCGTCTTCACGACGCTTCTGTAAACCTAAAACAGTACTAAAAAATGTAGTTACTTTTTAAAATGCTTAAAAATTTTTAAAATTAACTAAAACTTTCAGCATTTCTAAACGTTCAATTACAATTGTAAGTCCGGGGCGCCTGGGGGCTCAATCACTCGAACAGCCGACTTCAGCTCAGGTCATGATCTCGAGGTTCACGAGTTCAAGTCCTTTGTCGGGCTCTGTGCTGACAGCTCGGAGCCTGGAGCTGCTTCGGATCCTGTGTCTCCCTCTCTCTCTGCCCCTCCCCTGCTTGCACTGTCTCTTTCTCTTGCTCTCAAAAGTAACTGTTAAAAAAAAACATTACAACCGCAAGTCCAATATAGTAGATTCTATTAACGTTCACAAATTAAATAACACACAAAACACAGTGACGATGAAAAACTGCCAGATACCTCGACCACGTCTTTGGTTACAACGGCGAACGCGTCCAGCTCTGGTGGACCTGCGAGGACGACACGCCCTCCTGAGCCACCGGGGAGACGGGCTACGTGGGGGAAACACCGGTGCAGAGGCCCCAGGGTGCGGAGGCCCCGGGGTGCGGAGGCGCCAGGGCGGGGAGGCTCCAGGTACCAGGAGGACAGCAGAGAAGGCGAGCTGCCTGGTCCACACGCCTCTCCCAGGGCGCGCCCACTCTCACAGGCAGCTGCTGGGAACCTGAGGGGACCAGGGGAGGGGACAGTGGACAAAGAATCGTGGGTCGGGACGGGACCCACCACAGAGCCAGGGCCCCACGGACGGAACGTGCTCTCATCAGTACGGGCAAAGGGAAAACACACCAGACCACACACACCTAACTGCAGTGTCAACTGAGGTGTCTCGGTGGGCTCGGGGGCTTGGCTGTAATTTCAGGATGCGGCGCCTGTGTCCTCTCGAGGGTCAGGTAACACCACCAGAGCCTCGAGTATCTTTAATGACGGGAATGTAAAGAAAAAACAAGGCACACCAAAAAACAAGGCTAAATGGCCAAAAACGAAAGGGCAGGAAGAACCAGGCAGTGTAGATGGATCTAGAACAGGCCCAGGTAGTATAGCTATCCGGGAACTTTGTGATTAATGTGTTCAAGAGATCAGATAACAAAGTGATTTCAGCAAGTAACTTGAAATTATAAAAAATGGAAATTCTAGAGTCAAGAAGGACCGTGATTAAAATTAAGAACACAAACAGGAAACGCAGGTTTAGAGGCGGATTAGATGAGTAACTTGAAAAGATGAGTAACTTGGCAGGCGGACGAGAGGCTCAGGGAGTGAGCAGAGGCCACACGGAAGATGTACTCGCAAGTCTTTCCAGAGAACGCGAGGGGCCACAAAGCACAGACCAAAGCGGAGACGTGCGTGGTGGGGACGGCAGGCCGCCGCTCACATGCCGGTCGGCCCGGGAGGCACAGAGACCGCGGCCGTGGGAGCCCAGCTTTGCTCTGTGAGAACCCACGAGGTGAGGTGAGGAGGACGGAGGCCGCGGGGCTGCTGTGCGCACCCGGGAGGAGAGGTAAGCACAGGCACGTGGGCGTGCCCGGGGGTCCTGGGAGCGCCCCCCCCCGGGAGCCCCCCGGCCAGGGAAGGGAGTGCACAGGACAGGAGGAAGCACTCGCTCACAGTGCGGCACTAACCAGCACGGGAGGAAGATGACAGAATTAAGAAAGTGACAATCTGGTAACCGTCCTGCTAACGACCAAGCCACTAAAATCAGTGGATGCTAGAGCCACGGGTGAAAGTCTGATTAGGAAATGGACGTTTACAAAGTTTCAAAGTCCTTTCCCTGAAAACATAAGTCACAAGGACTAAGAGACTGACAGCGAGGAGCCCCCCATCTCTGCCAAGTGAGCAAACTCGACATAGGCGGCGAGGAGACCCCCGGGGACCCTGTGCCGTCTGAGAAGACGGGACGAGTTCTGTGATGCCCCTGCAAGAAGATGCACCACTGAAGCCCGTCCTGGGGACACAGGAAACAAAACCAGACGGAGGGCAGGCCAAAAACGCCTCCTGTGGCCTTCCACGGGCCCGGGGAAGCCGGAGGCACGGCCAGGTTCCCGCACGAGTCGCATGCAGGCCGCTACCCCGCGCCGGTCCTTCTGCTCAGGAGAGCACCACTGGGACGACGGGTCACCTCGAGGGGGGTCTGGGTCAAGGCGGGAGCGCGGGAGCGCCACTTGCTGGTGTGGACGGCTGCACGGCGCCTGTGAAGGAGGGCGTCCTCGTTTGCAAGAATTACACGTTAAAGCCACGGTTCTCTCCTTCGGTGGGTTCCTGTGCCCCGTTTCAGAAGCCCCGTCCCGTAGGCCGGGCGTGGGGCCCGGGAACCTGCAGCGCCGGCGACGCTGGGGCGGGGACCACACCGAGAGCCTCCGCGCAAAGTGTCCGCAGCTCAGGCGGCGCCGTGTGGAAACTGAAACGCTGGTTCAGTGCAAGGTACCTTCTACTCCTGTTTTTCTGTAAGTTCGACACATTCCAAAATCAAAGAGATAAAATGAAGATCATAAAGGTGGTTTTAAACTTAGGGAGAGGACTGTCTGTCGGCCACGACTCTTCAGGCAGGACCGGGGCGTGGAGCGAGAGCACGGAGAGCAGGGCCCCGGCCACAGACCAGTGACCGCAGGGTCGCCGGGCCTGACAACACACGGGTGACTGAGCAGGGACACGGGGTCGAAAGCAACACGAAAGCCAAGAGTCGGGCAAATGGAGGAAAAGCCATGAGACCCCCGTTCCGGAACCAGACATGTAGTTCATTGTGGCGTTCAGTCAGTCAGGGACAAATGTTTAATTACCAGGCTGGCTACTAACAACGAAGAGAGTGAGAGCCGGGAAGCAAACAGGGAGGAAATGGAATGCGAACAAAACAAACCCTTAATCCAAAAGGCAGCAAGAAAGGAAAAAACAGCGAGAACAGGTAAGAAACACACAAAAGCCAAAGTAAGAGGCGCTCCCTGGACACGAGCGCCCGGCAGCGGCACGGAACGTGAGCAGGTGAACAGTCCCGCGCGGGGACCACACGAGCGTGAAGCACACACGTTTCCAGGGTGCACGGCGCCCACCGGAGACACCAGCACGAGGCAAAGCTGTGGGTGTGCACAGACCACGACCAGAGGGGAGGCGGCAGCGCCGGCGGTGGGCAGCCCCGCACACGCGAGACACGGACCCCAGGCCTCGCAGACGTGACGACACGCCCACGGCAGCACACCAGCACGGAGGACAGCAACGCAAGCTGCCGTGACACGCGTCACGTCGTGACACCAGCAGGACGCCACACAGGGCGTGGGAGGGAACACTCTCCCCCTGGACCAAACGTCACCCGACTGACCAAATGCCGAGCCAAAGAGTAAGGCTCAGTCACATCCAAGGATTGGGATGGTAGAAAGTACATTTTAGATTACAGTGGAATTAAGCCAAAAATCAGGAACAGAAAGAGAAAGATCCCAACTGCTTTTAAATGATCCAGTGTAACTCAAATGAGTTATTGTTCTACACAGAAGTCAGATTAAAATAAGAAAACATTCTGAGTTGGATGACAAGGAAAACCCAACATCGAGACTTAAAGGATCAAGTTAGGGCAGCTGCGGAGGGCACTGTGTCCCGGTTTCCACATATCTGTTCAAGAGCAAGACAGGCTGAAAAATCAGCGATCCATCTACTCACTGTAAGAAGTTTGAAAAATAGCAAACGAAAGAGAAAAAACCAGTGAATCAGACTGTGTAACAGATGATACCAAACAAACCGTTCCTTGGATGCCACGCTCCTTCCAAGAGCAAAGGAAGAGGGAGACACAGACTAGCCACAGGGCTGAGGGCGGGGAGGCGGCCACCCTCCAGCCCACCAGAGTTTGAAGCATAAAAGAGAACATTTTAAACAACTTCGCAGCAAGGAATTAGAAAATTTAAATGAAAGGGGGTAATTCTGTGATAAATACAACTTTCAAAATCGAACCCAAGGGGCACCTGGGTGGCTCAGTCGGTTAAGCGTCCGACTTCGGCTCAGGTCATGATCTCACAGTTCATGGGTTCGAGCCCCGCGTCGGGCTCTGTGCTGACAGTTCGGAGCCTGGAGCTGCTTCAGATTCTGTGTCTCCGTCTCTCTCTGACCCTCCCCTGCTCACACACTCTCTCTCTCTCAGAAATAAATAAAACATTTTTTAAAAATGTTATAAAAAAAACTGAACCCAAGAAGGGACAAGATACTGAATATTCCGTATCTATCAAAGAAACGAAAGGCAAAATTGAGAATTTTCCGACAGAGTCCTGCCAGTCAACCACCCACATGCTGAAGGAGGCCGTGAGGTGCATCTTCTGAAGCTTGCAAGGAATAAAACCTGAAGGTCCTGCCTCAACTCTGTCCGCCGGACGCCGACAACACGCCCCACGTGAGGACGGTCATCAGGAGAAAGCTACAACCTCTCAGGAACATGGGGACAAAAGTCCTACATTACGTGAGTTAGGTTCAGCTCCAGAAGAGGGTAATACACACAAAAGTGGGAATGACTCCGCTCAATCAAGATCTCGCAGTTTGGGTTTGAGTTCGAGTCGGGCTCTGTGGTGACAGCTCAGAGCCTGAAACCTGCTTCAGATTCTGTGTCTCCCTCTCTCTCTGCCCCTCCCCTGCTCATGCTCTGTCTCTCAATGATAAACATTAAAAAAAATTTTTTTTTAATTTAAAAAGTCAGATCATCAAAAGTAACAAACATTACAGGCATATTATCAGTAAATCAACACGCTCATATAATCAGATGAATTTTTTTTAATTTAAAAGGCAAAACTCTCTCACTGGATAATATAAGATCTGTTTTTAAATCTCCTGGGCCGCACCCGCACCGCGTTCCAGCCTGCAGCCAGGGGCAAGGACTAGCACACGACACCAGGGAGACGGTGGGCACCCTCGGGGCTCCGGTGGGGGACGAGGCTCCTCGGAAGCCAAGGGCGCGTGTCCCAGGGTCTGCAAGGGTCCCAGGCAGGGGGAGCCAGCGGTGGGGCCAAGGGATGGGGCCATGTTTTGCACGCACACATGCAGGTCTGGCATCACGGGAGAGGACCCAGGGCGACAGAGAGGAAGCCACAGCACCAATCTGAGTGTTGTGGTGGCTGCTTGGAAGGTGGGAGTCCTGAGGACACAGGACAAAATGGGGCGGCGCGTGCACCAACAGATGCAGGCCCTCCACCTGGGTGAGAGCCACGACAGAGGCGGCAGGGAGGGGCCAGCCCAGCCCCCAGTCCCCAGGGCCCCAGAGCCACATGTACTTGGGTGCCCCAACGCTCAGAAGAGATGTGCAAACATACTAAGTGTGAGCACTGCAGGCTGACAGCCGCGTGGTTTCATGTACTTCCCTAATTTTCCACACTGAATAAACTCACTTTCAAAAGAACCAGAGGAACTTAGAGAAAACGCCAAGTAGCCCAAGGAAGACAGTGAGCAACGGGATATACTCGGACACCCAATCGGCGCTCCAAGCAACGTGCAGGAATTGTGATGCAAAATATTTAAGATTTCAACTGATGTAAGTGCAGGCTGCTCAGCTTTGTGACCAAATTTAAATACAATCATTTCACAC
Source organism: Hyaena hyaena (assembly GCF_003009895.1). NCBI lineage: Eukaryota > Metazoa > Chordata > Mammalia > Carnivora > Hyaenidae > Hyaena > Hyaena hyaena. The sequence goes on along the minus strand of NW_024080664.1, from coordinate 1,389,839 downwards.
ACGTGCCAGTAACAAACCCAGCGACAATGGGTGTAGACAAGACCCTGCTCTTCCTCTTGTTCTGACGTCCGGACCCCCAGAGGAGGCCCCCTCACCCTCTGGCGTCTAGGACACAACTTGTAAGTGTCCTCTAGGCTCATGGGATTTTGTCTGAAACGACTCTCCAAACCATCCCGAAAACAAGTGACTCACTAAGAAGGAAGGAAAGCAGGTAAGATCGATGACCCTGGTGGAGCCCCGAGCTCGGCCTCAAGCCCGCCCCACAGGGCTCCTGCAGACACGCCTCCCTCCACAGTGCGTCCCGTGAGAGCGTAGACAGAGGCTACAGCGCAGACGACGTCCCCGCATCAGGAGAGCTTGCTGACCCGGAAGGCTCCCCGCCCATGGCCAGGCTGTCCCAGGAGCCTCACTGGCTGTGGACGGGGTGGGGTGGGGGGGAGAATCACTTCAGGGGAAAGGAAGCTCTTTCACTAAAACCAACACTCAAAAAACAACAGCCACTTTTTGGAGAAGTGACCTTGGTACGGTCGTGGGGGCCCACAGCCAGCTCCCCGGGCTTCGAAATCTCACCTCTGTGAATTTCTGGAAGGTGCGGTCACTCTGGTGAGCTCCGATGGTGACTTCTGGGAGATAGATGGGAATGGTTGTGTAATTCAGCACCTCCAGCTTATTCTGTACCCTACAAAACAAGACAGAGATCACGCTAAACCATACAACAACGAAACAAGCCACAAGGCGTTTTAAAACACCTGTATTAAAATAGTCGTACCGCACACGGAGGCCGCGCACCCCAGGCAGTCCTCTGGACGCACATGCACCTCAAAGAGCAGGTGGTCTGTGTGCGGCTGCTCTTCTGAAATGGCCTCAAGAAGCCAAGCAAGAGTCTTTCAAAAGCCGCAGCGGCCACGGAGGAGGCCTTTCGGGAAAGGCTGAGGTGTGGGGGATGGAACACAGGAGCCACAGAGTGCTTTACACACAGGGACTGCCCGAAGAGAAAACCAAACCCAACGCCACCTATACCAGTGCCGCGCACAGTGTGCCCCATTACAAGTGTGAGCAGCTAACGAACCCTGAGGGACAGGCAGCATGCGAGTCCCGTCCCTCTAAATTTGCCACGAGGCGGCCTGCCACTCGGCCTCAAGGGCGCCAGCGCAGCAAGGCCACGGGCAAGTCCGGAGCACGTGGCGGGAGCTGCACGCAGGACGGCCAGGTGCACACTCACCTGTTAAAGGTCTAACGCTCCCTGTTTCACTAGTTTATTTTGTGAAAATGTTTACACTGGGTTATAACTGCTTATCTCAAATTAAATTTCATCTGCATCTGACCACTATCCTTGGAAGGTGAAAAGCATTTGGGGGTTTTTACAAAGAAACACTAAATAAAGTCTCCTCTCTGAAGGGCTCAAATCAAGGAAATAATTACCCTGAGTGACCACTTTCCCATCGAGTTATAATGGCAGAAGTCGTTTCTGTCTCTAACGGCCCACATGGAAGTTCTCTAAATGCATCTGTCTTCCCACTACTTTGTGATCAAGAGTCCAAACCCATGTAAACTCCAGGCCTGGGCCCCTGGTGGCCGGGACACACCACCTCCGTCAGAACCACCTGATCCGAACCCTAGCTCCGAGCCCAGCGGCCCCGTGGCACTCGGCACCGAGGGCCACACGCCCCGACAACATGCGGCAGGCTGGATGCGGACGGCGGGAAAAGGCAGCTCCTCGATGTCACCACTACCAACTGTGTCACTCAGACACGGACTAATAATGACCCAGTAACAAACAGGACCTAAGGCAACGCCACCAGGGTGACGTATTCCTAAGTGTATTTATGCAACGTCCATTGACTGTGCAAGTGGCCACGAGGCCACTCGCAGGAGAGCTGTCTTCCCTGTCCCAGGAGCTGCTCACAGTGCGTCCAACCCGTGCAGATGACGCCCAAGTCCACAGCACCTTCCTTTCCACACACGTGGAGTTACTTATTATTTTATAAGGATAACTTTTTAAAGCGGTCTAACAATAAACAATCCACACTAAAAATGAAATTAGTACTTTTATGCTAACAGATATCAAGGTGGAGTTTGATTTGGTTTTCTCAGGAGTTTCAAAAACCTACAACATTTGGAAAAACTGGAAAGATGGTCTCGGCCCGGGAGCTGGCCCGCAGCGCCCAGAGCGAGGGCGCCATCTAGGCTCCACGGCGCTGGATGACAGCTCACACAGAACCCCCCAGAATGGTGTCTCCTTAAATAAACATGCTGCCAACTGTTTTTGATCATTAAAAAAAATGTCCGCTGCCACTGCTGTTATTGAGACGTGACTCAACTGCTGTCCGTTTGTCACCATGAGACTAAACCGAGCCTGTCACGAAGGCCTACAGTGTCACATCTCCACCAAACGCCAGGAGTCATAACCTGCAATCAACTACAAACTTACTGGAGATGGAAGAGAAGTGAGGGACGGGAAGCCTCTTATGACCCAGGGAGCAAAGAGCGGAGACCGAAAACATTCTGTTCACAGAGCACTTAGTGTAACTGAGGAGAATTCAAACATTGGCTAATGTGTCCTCTTGCTTCAGGAGCCGGAGTGCCCGAGCGTGGTTTACTCACAGCACAAGGGGCTACGCCACACGCTCCACAGGGTGAGGAAGGAAGCAACAAGGAACGAACAGCAGATGGTGTCTTATGACTCAACCTGATTCCTGATCAACAGAATGTCTACCCTTGCTCCTAAAACATGCCCAAAGCGTGCTGGCTAGCTCACCCCGATCTGCAGAGCTCTGTCCCAACACTTCCTTCTGACACCAAAGCCATACCCCACAGACTCTTAGCTGAAACTCCCTATGAGGACCTTCTCAGGAGTCCCAGGAAACAGAAGTCTCCATGAGGAAGCAAACGGGGGGGGCGGGAAGGCCCGGGCTCCGGCAGAGCAGAGCCCCACGCACAGGGAGCGGGGCCTGGTGGCCAGGGTCTCGGGCACGGGGATGAGAGCAGCCCAGGCAGGGGCTGGGAGTTACGGATTATGCACAGAACACAGAGGGCGGCCAAGGTGAAAAGCATAGCGGCGGTCTCTCAGCACAGGCACACGCAGTCCTAACTGAACACGGGCCTCCGTAGCTAGCGCGGAACAAAAACGATCTAAACCAACAATCTGGTCAGGTTCCAGATGAAGTGGGTATGACTGGTAAGTGGCATGTTTATGGTATTTATCTCAGAAAATTGGTCATAATTCTCACTGGAGTCCCCTCGATTAAGAAATGATACTCCAGTGAAAACAGCATGTACCCTGTGATGAGCCATCTGGGTGGCAGGGGCGGGTGATAAACTGGGAGAAGACAGGCTGTTTAGAGTAAAACAATCTGAAACAGGTAACTGAGCGCTGTAGCCTGTAACTGTGAAGGGAGTTACCGAACCTTCTCTGCTCCAATCACAACATAACTAAGTAGCCACTAAAATTATGATCTGAACACATCAATTTTAGACACAGTCTAGATCAAATTAACACACGTTCCAGATAATGTTTAGGGAGTGACACTGTGGGGGCGCCTGGGGGGCTCAGTCAGTTAAGCATCTGACTCTTGATTTCGGCTCAGGTCACAGTCTCACGATTCAGGGACCGATCCCCGCATCGGGCTCTGTGCTGACAGCGTGGAGCCTGCTTAGGATTCTCTTTCTGTCTCTCCTCTGCTCATGCTGCCTCAAAATAAGAAAATGACGTCAGAAAGAAAATGACACTGTTATCAGTGGAACAAGTCAAAAGGCCCTAGCATATCACCGCCTCGGTGGGCGGGAGGGTGCCGGGACTCACGTGGTTTCTACGTCCGTGTTCCACAGCACCTAAAGCTGACTAGAATCGCATGGAAATTTGTAAACTAACAACTTACCTGTTAAAGTTTAAAGTTAAGAGAAAGTATTCAGGGGGAAAAGGTGACCACAGCCAGGCTTAGAAGAGAGCTAGGACCTTTAGATAATTACGGGGCTGGTGGGGCGGACAGACTCAGCAAGACGCAGAACTCATTAGGACTCTGAATGGATTCTCAGAAACGGAATGTGGATTCCTGACCAGACAAAGATAAGCCACTGAAGGATTCTGAGTGCAGGGAAAGCAAGGTCGTGGTGACATCTCTACGAAATTCACCCATGGGCGTGTGCATGCGGGACAAGCAGTGGCAAGAAACAACTAACCACAGCGGGAAGATCAAGAATAAGGGATCGAACCACAAAGTGGCAGAAGTCATGGAAGAAAAGGGAAGGGAGAGAAACCACTGGAGACAAACACGTGGACCATAACGTGTCACTGAGGGTGGGGGTGGCGTGAGGGAGCCGGCCAGGAAAGGAGGGCCCAACAGAAGCCAGCTGCAGGGGTGAGGTCCCGCAGGATCCGGGCCTGCCCCACGGAGAGGAGGGAGGGCGGCAGGGTCTGTGCACACGACCGCGGCAGGGTCACATCGGCCCATCCACGCCACTGTCAGCACTGGTGGCAGGTCAGCGCTCCTGTGAAATGAGGGGGTACGAGGCAGGAGGGCCGTGGAATATCGGGAAATGTTTCTGGACACCTCCTGGGCGCACTGCTCACACCAACTGCGATTCAGGCTCACCCTCGAGGCCTAGACCCACAGGGAGACGCTACAGTGCAGCCGAAAGGACACTGTGTTTTCAGCAAGGCCCCGAATGCAACCTCATTTACGTAACTTTGCAAAAACACCTACATATAGAAGCACCTCGACAAAAAAAATTAACCAGAGTTTTCAAACACAGGGACTTCCAGTTTTCTAGCCCCAACAAGTAAAGAGCTTGAAAGTCACCACTCTCATCCGTATAACAAATTCCCCTGAAAATCAACCACCTGTCCTGGAAGAAGACTAACAGTACACAGTGGGGGGAGGGGGCAAGCAGTGTACCCAGACAGTGGGGAGCGGAGGGGAGCACCCCGCTGAGGTCCCTGCACCACCCACGCACCCTCGTGGCTGCACATTGCCACCCCTTGGCAGCAGGCAGAGCCACAGGCAGAGAAGCCACGGGGACGTGGACGGACTGCCTGGTCTGATGTCTCCAGAACATTCCGGTCACATCCTGCTCACGCTCGACCAGAGCATGAATCCACACAGAAACACTGCTGAGCATATAAAAGGCCTTCACCGATGTGAAGAGCAGAAGCCGTGTGTGTTCTGGGCTCACAGGTACAGGTAAAGCAGAGGCAGGCTGCCAGCACGGAGCATGCGTAAGATCTAAGGTCGAGTGCCCAGCCCTCTGCCCCAGGAGACCAAGGAAAAGACGACTGAAGCCTTTAAGGAAGCAGATTTAAAGAGAACCATAAAAACTAGAACAGAAATCAGACTAAAAACAGACAACAAAGAAATTCAAGAAAACAAAGAGCTGGTTCTTTAAAAAGATCAATAAATATGAAGAGAAAATTCAGAAACGACAAATAAACATGCAATAAAAATATAAATTGAAATTCAGCGTTCATAAATTGCAAAATAAAGCAAACGCTTTTTTTTTTGGTATTAAGATCACAAGTGTTTGGTGTCTGTAACATCAAGCCACAAGGTCTGTCCAGGACTCTAGGGAGATGGTCAAGCGTGCAGCCTGGCTTGTGTTTTTATTTTGCATTTAATTTTTTTTTTTATTTATTTCTGAGAGAGAGACAGCACGAATGGGGGATGGTCAGAGAGAGAGGGAGACACAGAATCTGAAACAGGCTCCAGGCTCTGAGCTAGCTGTCAGCACAGAGCCCGATGCGGGGCTCAAACTCACAAACTGTGAGATCATGACATGAGCCGAAGTCAGGCGCTTAACCAACTGAGCCACCCAGGCGCCCCATGGCTTGTGTTTTTAAGTCATAAGCTATGTTCACAGGACCTCACCCAGTTCTTCTGCCTTTACACCCCATGTGGAACAAACACACGTGCAGTGTGCTCTCTGATTATGAACAGGATGGGATCAAGATAACCCAAAAGATCAAAATTAAACAAACGGGATCAAGATAACCCAAAAGATCAAATTAAATGAGTGGATTATGGCAGCATCTCAGGAACTGACCAACTTTTCTTGTAAAGGCCAGACAGTAAGTATTTCAGACTCTGACAGCTTCAAAGAGTTTCTATCCCATAAACCAGTCTTTTCTCACGATCCTTTAAAAATTTAAGAATGATTCTTAGCAGCTGAGGGCTGGATTTGGCCCACAGGCCAGAGTTTGCTAACTGCGGATTTGAATCTCCATCAATGGGTTCAAACAGCATCCTTAAGCAGCCATTAAGAAATCAAACTTTGAAGTTTTTATTAAGATAGGGACATGCTTATAATGTTAAAATCTAGAATACAAAAATACATACAAGGTAACTTCTATTTAGAAATACATGAGCTCACATGCTTACAGCCTCCCATCCACGGTCAGGACCACACACTTACAGCCCGCTGTCCGAGATCAGGGTCGCACACTTTTTTTTTTTTTATTTTTTTTATTTTTTTTTATGTTTTATTTATTTCTAGTAGAGAGAGAGAGACAGCGTGAGCAGGGGAGGGTCAGAGAGAGAGGGAGTCACAGACTGAAACAGGCTCCAGGCTCTGAGCTGGCAGTCAGCACAGAGCCCGACGCGGGGCTCAAACCCATGAACCGCGAGATCATGACCTAAGCGAAAGTCGGACGCTTAACCGACTAAGCCACCCAGGCGCCCCATCAGGGTCACACACTTACAGCCTCCCATCCACAGTCAGGACCACATGCTTATATCCCGCTGTCCAAGGTCAGGGTCACACGCTTACAGCCTGCCGTCCGAGGTCAGGGTCACACGCTTACAGCCTCCTGTCCTCGGTCAGGGTCACACGCTTACAGCCTCCTGTCCACGGTCAGGACCACACACAGCCAGCCGTCTGAGGTCAGGACCACACACTTACAGCCCGCTGTCTGAGACCAGGGTCACACACTTACAGCCTCCCATCCACAGTCAGGACCACATGCTTACATCCCGCTGTCCAAGGTCAGGGTCACACACTTACAGCCTCCCATCCACAGTCAGGACCACATGCTTACATCCCGCCGTCCGAGGTCAGGGTCACATGCTTACAGCCTCCTGTCCTTGGTCAGGGTCACACGCTTACACCTCCTGTCCACGGTCAGGACCACACACAGCCAGCCGTCCACGGTCAGGGTCACATGCTTACAGCCTCCTGTCCTCGGTCAGGGTCACACGCTTACAGCCTCCTGTCCATGGTCAGGACCACACACAGCCAGCCGTCCAAGGTTAGGGTTACATGCTTACAGCCCGCCGTCCACGGTCAGGGTCACATGCTTACAGACTCCTGTCCTTAGGGTCACACACTTACAGCCTCCTGTCCACGGTCAGGACCACACACAGCCAGCCGGCCGAGGTCAGGGTTACATGCTTACAGCCCGCCGTCCACGGTCAGGAATCGCAGGTGATCCTGGACTTGGGCCTCCTTCCTCTCTGTGGTGAGCAGCGTGGCTCCCACCCCCAACCCACTGGGGCCGATGGTCATTTCCGTGTTCTCCACCCGCCTCACCCAGGTCGAAGTTCCCACCACGACCCTCAGGCACTTCTGTACGTTCTCGGCTCTCCTGCCCTCTCTCCCACTCACCCCAAACCCCGAGCCTGTCAGAATCAGGGTCCTGGAGCCCAGGGGCGGCCGCAGCAGCTGGGAAGGGCCTCTCTCCACTCGCCGTCAGGCCTGCTACCCGCCAGCCGCACCCAGCACGCTTCGCCCAGGTCCTCCCAGCCGTGCCCCCCACACCGAGGCCCAGACACCATCTCCTCCCTCCTCAAACCTCCAATGTGCCCCCCTCCCGGCACTCAGGGCTGCTGGCCCACTTCCAACTTCACTATGAAGCCGGGGCGACCGTCAGAGAACCTCCACGTGCCCAGGGCACGTCCCCACTCACCCTGTGCCCCTGCGTCCCGTGAGGAGCACAGGCCTCACCTTCTGCGGCCACTCCCAGCCCCCGCCCCCCGCCCCGGGAGCCTCCTTCCATGTCCGTGTCAGCCCCACCTCCACGACCACGGGATCTTTCCCGTGAGCTATTTTTTCCACCTGAAGCACAAAACAAAAAATTCTCCAAAACCATTAAAAATGAGGAAAACTTCAGGTCTTACTTGTAATAACTAACGAGACACTGTGCCGTCTCAAGCGCAGGATGATGGCAACTCTCCACGCATGCTGACGCTGGGGAAACCGTGGCCCAGCCAACGACCCAGCGCGCACGCGGAGGTCTGGCGCTCCGGCCCAGCTCTGCGACAGCGAGAGCAATGGGCAGACTGGGCACCGGGGCAGGACGGAGGTTGTGCGTGGGCTCAACACTGCGACCGGCGCTCCCCAGAAGGGGTGTGGCCCTGCCGCTGTGTGTGTCCAGCAGGCCACGGCCAGGCCAGGGCTGAGCCCCAGCACAGCTCGCCCTGGGGACTAAACGGGGAAGTCAGTAACATGCGGTCCCCGCCCCGTTATGGAGGGCAGCCGCTGACCCTCACAGGACACTTCCACCTGCTGGGGTCAGATTTGCCTTCCTGCCCGAGACGTTTCTGAGAGAAGCCAGGTCATGTGCACGTGGAGCGTCTTCCACTGTCATGAACAGTGCAGGCCCGAGAGCCCCGTTTCCAAACAGTGCCCCAAGGCCAGGGCACTGAACCCCGCGCACCAAGGTACGATGTGGCTTACGGGGACCATGGGCCTTTATCCTGGGGTCAGGCCTTGAGGGGATGTGAAGGCAAAAGTGCCAATATAACCAGCACCCAACAGAAAGTGCGCACTGATGTCTACTGGGCCACGCCCACGCGCTCCCGCCTTTTCTGCTGAGCAGAGGAGCTCCTTGGGTACCGGCCTCAGGGGATGGGGGAGCGTCGAAAGCCCGAGTGTGGACTCCTCCAGCTGTGCCGTGTCTTCTTCCTCCCTGCCCAGCCGCACACCTGCTCACCCCCGTGACCCTGGCCCTGAGCACCACTCCACAGGGGGACCCCTCCCTGCCCAGCCGCACACCTGCTCACCCCCGTGACCCTGGCCCTGAGCACCACTCCACAGGGGGACCCCTCCCTGCCCAGCCACGCACCTGCTCACCCCCGTGACCCTGGCCCTGAGCACCACTCCATGAGGAGACTCCTGAGTCTTTCCAGTAAGTTCCCCAGTGTGCAGTCAGACTTAGGGACCCTTAAAACACATGGTGATCTGGGTTGAACAGCGTCCCCCCAAAATTCACATCCACTTGGATCCTTGAATATGATCTTATTTGGAAACAGAGGCTTTGCAGGGATTATGTGAAAATGTGATCCCTGGGGACTAGCATGGCTCCCACGATTAGGGAACTGACAGCAAGAGGGAAATGTAGACAAGACACAGACGCACAGGGAAGAAGGCCACATGAAGACAGAGGCAGAGCGGGAGTGACGCAGACACCTGCCCTGGAATGCCCGACGGCAGCGGCCACCAGGAGCCGGAAGGGCAGAAAGGAGTCTTCCTAGACCCTGCAGGGCCCTAGCAGCGCCCTGATCCTGGACTCCAGAACAGGGAAACTAACTCTGCGGCCTGTGGCGCCCCAGGGGTGGGGGGGGGTCTATGATGGCAGCCCCAGGGCACACACGCAGCCATCGGCACCATGTGGCCGACAGAGGAACTCGTTCCGTGGCACAGAAACGTGACAACGGCTGCACGCATGTGCCGTTCGCGGTCTTGGCTCAGCTGGCCTGACATCAAGTGAAAGCCCCTTGAGGGCGTCAGGGCAGCAGCAGGAGACGGTGCGTGGCTACGTGCCTGCGAGGGTCGATGCTGCCCGACGAGCTAAGGGGCAGCGGGCCGCGGAGCCGTGTCCCCACCACCCTGCGCCCGGGGCTGGAGGACAAGGTGCCAGGGGAGAGAAAGCAGGACTGTCATCTGATTCTAAACCCTCTAAACCTGGACCAGTGCTCGGCACGCGCAGAAAGCAAAGTTTCTGCTGAATTAATATCACCAATCAATTAACTGTCAGGCCAGGGGATGCAAGAGCCTGTCTGACGGGAAAAGGAAACAGCTCCTTCCTGGTGCCACCATAACATCTAACTTGAAACAGAATTCCTTCACGTTCTGTACGTTTCTACAGCAGGCCGCGGACTATTCTCGAAGACCCAGCCCCCACCCCGGGAGGGCGGTTCCCAATAGCGCGGAACTCACAGCATCCGCAGGTGGTGAAGGGTCCGGTCGTCCTGCTGGAGCCACGGCCCCTTGTTGTACTTGAGGTACTCGATGTCCTCCACCACCTAGGACAGAGAGACCTCCAATTTTAGTGCGGAGTCCCGTCCTGGAAAGTAAGCAGGACAGCAGTACAGTCTAAGCCACGATTACCCAGCAGCAAGAGTCCCCCAACAGTCAAAAGAAAGGAAGCTGGACAGACGCCTTCAGTGAAGAAATGGGGCTGAGCACTGACCCTCAGTGTGCACACCCGGCCCAGGCGACACCGGGGTTGGGGTGGCGTGACCTTCAGTGTGCACGTCCAGCCCACTGACACATGGGTGGTACAGAAGTGACACGTCAGGCTAGGAGAAGAGGCATGGGGGAAAAAAAAGAAGCCAGGGAGTGGGGGGAGTGGGCAGGGTGAGGGAGGCAGTGATAATGACGGACCCCCCCACCCCGGGACTTCATTCTAAAAGACAAGCCCTGGCCACTCAAAGCAATAAAAAACAAGAAAATAAATCCACTTCCTAGAGAGATCCAACAGCCTATGTCTCCAGCCCCCAAGCCCTCAGTCTGTGGTCTGATCTCCCAGAGGCACTGAAAAGTGCCTTTCAGATGCACTTTTTCCCAAAACACGGCAAACAGGGGGCCCTCTCTTAAGCTTCAAGGATCTGAGTGCAGCCAGTCATAAACTGAAAACATGACACGGGCGCAGGAGCAAACGCAGGCTTCTGCGCAGACACCCGGCACCTGGAGGGTCTGTCCGGCTGCAAAAGCACCCGCAGCAATCCCACCCGCGTCCCAGGAACAAAAGCAAGGAGAACTCAGCAGTCCAAGCAGAGTGGGCCACGCGCAGTCCTCGGAGCCGCAGTCTGACGCGGCCTCAGGCCCCGAGGGAGCGCCCTCCTTCCAGGGACAGGACCTCACTCCGCAACCCTCTCCTCCTCCCGTGCCGTGAGCCGACCAGGCCCGCCTGCAGCGGTCAACTCCGCGGTACTGCTTGGCGTCACCACCTGCACCTCCGCCCCAGACCATAAAACCTGTACTCCTTCTAGGATTTTTATGTCTTTTGTTTTGTTTTTTAGTAATTTATGATTAATATCTAAAATATGGGATCTTCTTTTCGCCTACTGGATGATCAATTATTTCAACACCATTTAAGAAAATCATAATTTTCTTCTACTTCATGTTTTGTCTTCCTTTAAAGCACTGCCTTTACCAAAGACACACACACGTGCACACACACACGTGCACACACACACCTTCTCTACTCTCTGCTCCCTCAAGCCATTTATTAACTCTACCATTAATGCCACGTGGCTTGTTCATTTCCATAATTTTGTAATAGGTTTTCGTATTTGGAAAGGCAATGTTCCTGCATTAGTTTTTTCCAATTATTTTGGCTATTTCTCATTAAGTTATCACTGCACTGAGATTGACCTGAATTTTACAAAATGTACTTACTAACGTATCTTCTACAATTTTAAGATCCTAAAAACTAAATTATTTAAATAAAAATCAAAATCTCATGACCAGGGGAGTGGGATTGGCTGGCTCAGTACCTCCTTTAAAAAGCTTATGACAGGGGCGCCTGGGTGGCTTAGTCGGTTAAGCGTCTGACTTTCGCTTAGGTCATGATCTCGCGGTTCGTGGGTTCGGGCCCCGCGTCGGGCTCTGTGCTGACTGCCAGCTCAGAGCCTGGAGCCTGTTTCAGTCTGTGACTCCCTCTCTCTCTGACCCTCCCCTGCTCACGCTGTCTCTCTCTCCTGGAAATAAATAAAACATTTAAAAAAAAAAAAAAAAAGCTTATGACATATAGACATTTCTAAGACCGGTGGGAGCTGAACTGATTACCTGATTTATGAGACCCTTATATATGAATCAAATTTAAAAATAATTATAAACTTTTGGCCAATTTCTCACCTTTTCCGCATCTTGAGCTTCCTTTGCACTGTACTGTAAAACCTCACATTTCTCACTGTAAGAAAACAAAATATGGAATTCAATGTAAGTTTTCCAAGCTTGCGTTAACACACAAACGAATATGTAACATTAAAGCCACCACCGTGAACAGTGAAACTGCCCGTTCTTTGAACAGGGTGACGTGCGGGACATGGGCTGGCTCACGTGGTCTGAGGCTAAGGAGGACCCGCCAGCAGAGACACATGCTCTCAGCTGGACGGGGACGACAGCAGGTGTGTCTCCTGACTTTAGTTCTGACCATCCTGCCCCCACCCCAGAGACCAGTGGCGAAGGGGGACAGGGTCCGTGGGTCACCTCCGCCGCAGTTTCACTGCAGGACAGGTCGGAGACAACCCTGGGCCTCACCGAGATGGGGGCGCAGACAGCAGCCCTGCGCTGGAGAAGGAAGGACACGCTACCTGAGCTGCTAGAATCTAGGGGACACGCCAGCCCTCAGACAACCTTGTCAGCCAAGCCCGCAGCAGGGCAGAGCAGCCCCTCCCGACACCGGATCCTGGACGGGGACAGTGCCGTTTCCAGCACCTCTGCCCGCCCCCCGCCACGCTGACTGCCACAGAGACAGCCGGCTGCCCAGCCAGCAGCAGGCTGGACCCCAACTGAGGGGAAGCCTGCCTCCCCACCACCTTCATGGCTGCTGGTGGGAGACCTGCGGCCCCAACCCCAGCCAGAGAGGCCAGCAAGGCCGCCCAGACCAGAGGTTCCCTGGATAGCCCGTCCCCACAGAATGTCTGACCCCCTCCCAGCAGGTGTCAAGGACACACTACTACTTCCCATGGATCATCTGCATGGTGCCCACAGGCCATTCTCTCCTTCGGGCGTCTACACCACAGCACCCTCCTGCCGACAGACCCCAAGAACGCACAAGCGACGCTCCAACAGAAATCCACCCCGACCCTCCACAAAGGCATCGAACGTCACCCACTGCTGGCCACCTCCACAGGCCACCGGTGTAAAGAGCAGTCAGGGCAGGGAGAGCGTCTGTGATCGTACCGCTACCATGGACTCAGATTCGTTCCTGTGTAAGAACCCCCCACGCGCTGTGGGTGTGGGCAAGCCCGTGTGAGACGCCCAAAGGAAGCCCCCGCCCCAGACAACTGGATCTCGCTGCAGTGAGGTCGCTGCATTCCCTGAACACCACAAAGAGGAGTGCAACGGTCAAAGACCATAAGTGGATTGATGGCGACCCCACAGGGCTACACACACAACCGCGGAGCGTCTGGAGGGAGGGCGGCTGGCATGGAAACGGCGTAGCTGTCACGAGTGTGCGCAGGAGATCAGGAACACGGTGACAGGTACCTTCGACACGCATAACTGAGCCCACCTCTTAAGCCCCCACCGGTGGCAGGCACTGTGTGGGGCGTACGCGGTGACAGGGCCCTGCCCTCGCGGAACTTGAGACTGCAGGCCGTCAACCACAAACAGCTCACAAAGCCAAAGTCATCGCCTAACATCTCTATCTTCCGTGTGACTCCAGGCACCCGATGTCTATTCCCCGCGTGCCTAGAACGAGCAGCATCCCGTGCCAAGTGCTGCAGTAACAAAGCGCCAGGTGGCAGACGATCCTGCCACGGGTCGTGCCCGCCCCTGCTCCCACGGCCCGAGAAGGGAGGCTGCAACAAAGAGGGTGGCCCAGGGTCTCAGAGATTCGGAGATACCTTCAAGGCCTAGGGAGTGAACTCACATCCGGCAGACCCCTGAGGCCCACCCGTCCTGGGGCCCACCGTGTGTCCCGTGGCACCGGCACCCAGGGCAACATTTACAAACGGAGCAGAGCAAAGGTCTCCTCACGAGAGTGTGAGGCCAAGCCGCGGCGCAAATCACTCCTGACACACACGCATAATCAGGGTGAGGAGGACAGAAACACACGCCCTCCGACGATGTAAGCAGAGACGTGCACAAAGCGAGGGAACACCTATTCCTGGGCCCACGGTGCCTCCTGCCGTCTCACAGCACGGTTCTGACGCTCTCCACGTGTCCACGGTCAATGCGTAAGAAAACAGCGAGGCATCGCGTGTCCCACATGGGGAGGAGAGCCGACGGGACAAGCAGCCCGAACGGCAGCCGCCCCCTCGTCAGGTAAATCGCTCTGCTTCAAATATGGACGTCTGAGAGGCGCCTGGGGGCTCAGTCAGTTGGGCGTCCGACTGGGGCTCAGGTCATGATCTCACAGTTCGTGGGTTCGAGCCTCGCGTCAGGCTCTGTGCTGACAGCTCGGAGCCTGGAGCTGCTTCAGATTCTGTGTCTGCCTCTCTATCTGCCCCTCCCCTGCTCACGCTGTCTCTGTCTCTCTCTCTCAGAAATAAATAAAACGTTAGAAAAAAATTATGGACGTTTGAGCTAAAAACCATTTCTCTCATGCAATCTTGAGTTTATTGCTTAATTACTGATACTCTAACAACATTCTCTTCTGATGTGAGCCACTGTAAATATATAGTATTGAACTAAATGACTTTAAATAAACTCACCCAGGAAACCTAAAATTGTTCCTGTGGGGAAGGATCTCCTGAATTATTGTGGGGAACAAGTTTAGAAATTCCCTGAGCTTGCACCACTGCGGTAGCAAAGTTTAGGACTGAAGCATCAAGATTAGGTAAAGAGGGCAAAGCGCCCCCAGCACAGGACAAAAGCAGAAAGCTGCCTCACAGGATGGAAGGTCCACAGTAGGTGAACAGCTGAGCAGGGCTACAGACCCCAGCGGCAGGATGAAATGGCCTGGGGTTAATTGGAAAAAAAAAAGGGGGGGGGGCGCTTGTAGACCCTGAGTTAGCATGCTCTGTCTGTCCTGCCCTAGACAACTTTGCTCGGGCAGCTGTGATTTTGTACTGACTCAAACCCCCTAATACCGTGTATCTTTGAAACCCCCTTTTTCTCACACACAAGTTAATGACTGCTGTTTCATGGTCACTTTCTGCACATCCATCACATTTGCGAGCCTTCTGATCCTAACAAATACAAAGCGAAGACCCTCACTCGGGGCTCTTATCTCCTACGGACATCAGCTTCTGTCGTATTCAATTCTGCATCTGCTCTCTCGCTCGACAAGAGAGAGCTCCAGACTCAAAGTCTATGACAAATTCTAAAACACGAAGACTTGGATACTTTAGGTAACCTACCTGTCATAGGTTTCTTCAAGTTTTATGTACAATTTGTGGCTCTAGTCAAATTCCATAGCGAATGTCCGAGAGAAAAGCTGGAGAGGGACGTACGTCACCAAGCTGCACTAGGACCTGGGCCTGTGAGCACTAAAAGTAGGTCAGACGGCACAGAAAACCTCACGTGTGTGTTCGCTGAACTGTGACAAATGGCCTCCAACTTAAGTGGCTCCCATAAAGCCACACGGCTTGAGCCAGGACAGTGCACAGGCCCTATCTGTTCAGAAGACAGGGTGGATATCACAGCTGGAGGCAGAGGTAGAAGCAAATGCATGTAGCTTAAGGAGCTTATGTGGTAGGAGAGGGCGTGAGCCACGCTTTTTAAAATCCATATTATATTGGGGCGCCTGGGTGGCTTAGTCGGTTAGGCGTCTGACTTTCGCTTAGGTCATGATCTCGCGGTTCGTGGGTTCGAGCTCCGCGTCGGGCTCTGTGCTGACTGCCAGCTCNATGATCTCGCGGTTCGTGGGTTCGAGCTCCGCGTCGGGCTCTGTGCTGACTGCCAGCTCGGAGCCTGGAGCCTGTTTCAGTCTGTGACTCCCTCTCTCGCTGACCCTCCCCTGCTCACGCTGTCTCTCTCTCTCTACTAGAAATAAATAAAACATAAAAAAAAAAAAAATTAAAAATCCATATTATGATGTTCATTTGGAAAAATCCAGTGAAATCTCTCCCCCAACGCATCCGTCTCCTGCTCTCACGGTTCACACTACCGAAGGCGGGGCCCCACCAGACGTCCTGAGAGCAGGTGGAAGGACAGCCACCATGTCACCTGTGGTGTTCTTCAGGGGTGCACAGTACAGTCTGGGCTGCCAGCGTCACCGTGAACAGGTGCCACCGTATATGAAGAGCAAACACCTACCCCAAAGCCCTCTTTTCTGTTCCCTCTCGGTCTGCCGAAGCACCAGGGGCCAGGACTCTGGGTAAACACACAGCTCTGGGGCGCGCAGGGACAGAGCTGGAGCCGAGGGACCACAACCACGGCACAGCACCGTGTGCACCGCGGCCCGTGCCAGCCCCACACTCAGCGACCAGACAGTCGGCTCACATGCATGCTTTTCCCTCTCAAGTGGTGGAAGCTGGTGACCAAGGAAGGAAGGGAGGGAGGGAGGAAGGAAAGGAGGAAGAGAAGAAGGGAGAGAGGGAAGGCGGGAGGGAGGAGGGAAACGGGAGAAAACTGGCCAGGCTTACACTGCCACACAGAGGTCCGCTTGCTCAGGGCAGAAGTCCAACCCTTCTGAGCCACGGAGGTGAACCCTCGGGACCTGAGAAACACCCAACCACCCGGGAAGAAAGGGGGGCTCCTTCCCCCCGAGCGCAGCTCTCTGCTTCTCGTTGGGGGTGGCACTGTCCAACCCGGAGTTGGCAAAGGCCATGAGGCCCCACGTTAAGTCAGCAGGACACAGCCCTGCATGCCAGAGCGCCCCACCTTCTCGGCGCTGCCGGATGACAAGGATCCTGAACACCACGCTGGGGCCTCCGGCGAGGCGGGAAGCACCCCTGCCCCATGTATCAGAAAGTGGGCCGCGGGCATGGGCGCTGGGGAGAAGGAGTGGTCGTCGGCAGGCCCAGGACGGCATCTGTGACACTGTGTGGGAACTGAGCCAGCTCGGCACGGGGCTGACGCGGGGCCCGTGCGCCTTGGCGGCATCCCGCAGCTCCAGGCCCCTGGCCGAGATCAGTAAAAACCCACCCTGGGACCGTCACGTTAGTCACCACCCTGGACCACGCAGAACCCGCAGCCAGATGCAGCACCGCCCACCCTGGCCCGTGAGGACCTGCGCGCCAGGCTTGGGTGTCACCGAGAGCAGCGCACCCGGCACTGGGGAAAGCGGCAGTTCCCAGGACCGGGAGAGGGGCCCGTGACCGTGGAACACGGCACACCAGGCTCTAGGAGCCAATCCCGGGACAGACCAAGTACGAGCAGCCAGGCCGTGCAGTGGACACTTAACGGTGGTGGCCCAACGTCCTGTGACCAGGAGGCCCTCGGTGAAGTTCTTCAAAATAACCACCGAGTGAAAGAAGAGCCCCCCCCCCCCCCGCCAAGGCGGGCTCGGGCTTTACCAGCTGGAAGGTTCTGCTGGAGAATTTGCCAGGAAGCGTGTTCTCAGTTGCTTCTGTGGCCAGAGCCGTTGCGGAGGACCTTTAGGAGCCGACACACTGGAGTCCACGATCTTCCCACCCCTTCACGTACCTCCACACGCTCCCCCCGGTGCCAGTTTCCAAAACCGAGTTTTCTCTGCACCTCTGGTCTTGCAAGCGGAGCAGCCGGGCAGGAGGAAGGGGGCCCGCAGCTCGCCCTCCTGCGCCGCTAAAAAGGACCGCATCACAGCACGGCAGCGGCGGTAAGTGCCAACGCTTATGCTTAAAACAATTCGTTTTCAACATAAAAATCAAATTTTTCTTCCAAAGTTACTACAGTTTTTAATCAATTTTATACAGACTTCAAAATCTTAAAGGCATGAGATTTTTAGGAATCAAGAGGGTTAAGAAAGTTTAAGAACTATCGCTGGGAACCGTCAGTGAAAGCCTCAAACGACCTGATCCCAGTGGGACTCGAGGGAAGCCAGCGACCCCCTTCCACAGGATGCTGGGCCGGAGGGAGGGGCTGGAAACACATGCGCGATGCACTTTCAGTAACGGACGGGAGCGGGAGAACAGGAGGGCTTGTAGGGGGTTTCATTTCATACAAACAACCTTAAGAACAACTTTTAGAAGGACCTGTAGGGAATGTTTATCCTTCCTGAACCCTCTGTGTCATCCGGGAGCACTGGAGCGGTCCCTCCAGACACACACGAACGTTCAGCCGCCGCCTGGGGTGTCAGAGAGGGTCTCTGACACTAACGTCCTGTCGGGACCAGAGCGGGGGTGTGCCTCGGCCTCCCGCGACTTTAGAAGTAAAACAACAAAGTCTGGACAAGTGAGCAAGCCGACAGAGCACAGAAGCACCAGACGAAGCAGGGCGCGTGCCGCCACCCTGCCGCGTGAGCCTCGGAGCCAAACGCCCTGCACGATACCCGCTGAGCAAGGGGCAAGTCCCAGGGCCGCGGCGCACAGGGACCTGCGTGTGCGGAGCGCCCAGTCACACTCACATGACATGCGCCGTGCGCCTGGCTCACCTCATCTCAGGCAGGAAGCTCTTCTTGTAGGCGTTCTCGATGTCTTGCAGGTAGGCTGCCGTGACCTTCATCTCATGCGGCTGCACACGGGGTGGGGGGGGGGAGGCAAGTGTGAGACCTTCACACGTCTCTTTCTTTCCTGACCTTTCCCAGGCTTTCGGACGTGTGCTTAGAACAGGCCCAGAAAGATCCCCTTTCTGGGACTCACGCGTACAGCACGGAGCACACGGTACAGGGCACGTGCACACCCACAGAGCACACCCACAGGGCCTGGCTCTCCTGCTCTGCTGTGCGCCCGAGCACAGCAGCAACAGATGACAGACAAGGCCCGGCCCACCCCTCCCCTACCCCTTCAGCCCCCTCTCCACCACCAACTCCCTCCCTCCTTCTCCCTCCTCCACCGCTTGCACACCCCAGCCCCCCTCCTACTTCTCCACCTCGCACCCCTATAGTGCCTCACGTGTGCTAAGCCAAATTCAGAAACAAAACCCCACTTACAAGCAGCAAGTTCCAGTATTTCAGACTTCTTCCCATCGAGCCATGCTGCAGTCAAGTCACAGCATCTTCCCTCCCTTCCTCCCGGCATTGACCCCTGCCTGATACACTGCCTACGTGTCCCCCTCGCAAGTCCACGTTTTCACCACAGCATCAGCAAGAGAGGAACAAATACTCTACGCGGGAGTGGCACTTCCCCACGAGAACCAGTCCTAAAGGCCGTGGCGGTCTCCACGACCTCTGTACCCCGCATCAGGCTCACAGGGCCGGTGGGCACCTTCACACTGCAGTTGCCAGGCCACCCAGTCAAGTCTCGCCCAGTGCCACGTGCGTGGAGCTCACTGCCTGGCTGCTCAGGGCTGACATGGGGGCAGGGGGTGGGGGGCTCAGCTGACTTAGACAGGGGTGAAGCCCCAAGAGGGCTGGAAATGGCATTCAGTCTCCCACAGACACCGGGGCGCGGAGAGCCCACCGGAGAAGAGAAAGGTGCAGGGCAGAGGGAAGTGCTGTCAGGACACAGACCCGGCCCCACAGGGTGCTTCAGGGGACAGGGGAGGAGAGAGGGATGGCGCCGGGGCCCATAGGGCACTGGGGGAGAGCGGTGACTGGTCAGGGCCCCCCTTCGACCCCCCGCATGAGGCCCTGCCCTCTGGGGGTCCCCACTGTGGGTGCCACCCGGCTCCGGGAAGGCCGGCAACGACTCAGCAAAGTGCATGAGGGGCTCACCAAGTGCCCGGCTAGGCCAAGGCAAGGGGGACACACAGAAAGGGCAGGTCTTCAATTTAAAAGCTGAATTACGGGGGCGCCTGGGTGGCTCAGTCGGTTAAGCGTCCGACTTCGGCTCAGGTCATGAACTCACGGTTCATGGGTTCGAGCCCTGTATCAGGCTCTGTGCTGACAGCTCAGAGCCTGGAGCCTGTTTCAGATTCTGGGTCTCCCTCTCTCTGTGCCCCTCTTCTGCTCGAGCTGTTTCTCTCGGACTCTCAAAAATAAATAAAACATTAAAAGAATTAAAGCTGAATTACGTTTCCTTTCTTCTGAATGCGACTCTGGATCTCTGGAACGGGCACGTCGATGTAGACGACCACGTGGGGAGGCAGGTACTCAGGGAGGGTGACCTTCTTCACCTCGCTGTAGTGCTCCACACCTGCCACACAGGAGAGGGACACGTCTGTCATCCACGGTGTCCGGAGCACACGCCCTCTCCCGTGAAAGGGCAATGGTACACTCAACTCCCAGAGACCGCTTGTCACATCCAGAGTGGACCAGGGGGACGAGACGCTGGCCTCAGGGACACACTACAGCCCGAATTCTAAGTGTGGCTTGGCCACAGGGAGGGCTCCACCTCTACCTCTGGGGCGGGGGGGGGGGGGCTCTGCAAGCATCCGCATGGGGGCCGCGGACTGGGATGCGCCACATGCCTGCTGTGCATGCAGTCACAGACAAGGGTCTGACCTCCTCGAGGGAGTAAAGACACTTTATTTTTCAAAAAACTCAACTGAAAATACCCACTACGTTTACCTGGGTTCAAGGTACCTCAGTAAACTTAATGGGCTCCGCAGCCCGACCCACCGACACAGATGGGGTGGTGGGCAAGCGAGGGGAAGCAGGAGGCTGGGGGCGCCCCCGCTCAGGCTGTCACCGTACCGAGCAGCCCGTACGGACAACAGCCGTGCTCAGCTGCTGGTGCCTGACCACGTGCACGCGTTTCCAAGAACGGCCCGCTGCGGGCGTGCTCTGGCACACGCCGGCACCCCTGTCAATAGGATGGCAGCAGAGCACACGCTGGGCCACCGGGACAAAACCAGCGCCCTCAGCTCCCACAGGGGCCGTGTCACGAAACCACCGTCTGCAGACTTCCACGTGGTAGAAGCTTCCAGAGGCGATAAACTCCAGGGATCACACTAAGACCCACAGACAGACAACTACTTTGCTCTAGAGGAAAGTTCCAGTGACCACCGCTAGTGACATCTGCTTTGGACGGGATCCAGGGGGACTTCTGACCCAAGGGCGGCAAGGGTCTGGGCTGGAGGGGCAGGACGAAGGTGGCGCTCCCCGTGAGAGCCCGAGCCTCGCCTCCCCCGGGGGCTAACGCTCGGCCTCACCCCGGCCTCCTGCCTGGTCCCGCCCTCCGCCAGGCCAGACGGCCGTCCGCCCGCGTCCGCCAAGTGCCCGTCCTCGGCCACGTTCAGAGTCCCCACGGCTGAGGCGGCCCTGTACCTGGCTGCTCGCCCTCTACCCCGAAGCAATCTGCTCTCCCAGCCCGACGCGGGACTGATTCTCGCTGACGTCACCGCTCCCCTACCCAGCTCGCTTCTCCGCTCCCGCCCCACGAGATCCCGCACCCTTCGTGACGACCGTGCCCCTGCTACCCTCACTGACCGTGTGCGGCTGCGATGCTGCAGCAAGCGTCCTCCCCAGACAGCCGCCAGCCCCGGGCCCCGGCCTCAGTCCTCACGCCCTCTCCGGGCTCCCCTGGCACAGGCGCATCCTGTCTCTGCCAATCCCCCAGACGGCGTCCGTGACACACAGCCACCTGGCCACCTCGTGGGGTCCCAAGCTCACAGGCCCATGCAGGACACGCCTCCTCGGCCCGCTGCCGCTCCCCGGCCTCTTCACGGGGCAAGAAGCCTGCTGAGCCCACCCTTCCTCCCCCACCTTCCCCCCCACAAAGCTGACAGCCAGGTCTGCCCTGCCCCGCCCCGCCCCGCCCTATCCTGCCCTGCCCCACCTTGCCCTGCCCCCTCCCTACCCCGCCCTGCCTCCGCCCTGCCCCACCCTGCCCTGCCCGCTGTGGCCTAGGGTGCACCATCCTGCTCGACAGCCACACCTCAGGCCTCCTTTCCTTGATGCCCCCTCACTAAACACATCCCTAAGATGCAATCACATCCCCCCAACACCTTCAGTGGCTCCTCAGGACTTTCAGGTAAGAGCCAAGCACCACCCTAGCCAGGGCGCAGCCCCCCCCCCCCACAGCCCTCTCTGCCTCTCCCGGGCCGTCCTCCGCCCGCGCTGGCCCTCCCTGCGCTCTACACCGGCCGCCTGCCACCCCTGTGGGCCCCCAGCCACTCCGCCTCGTGCTCACCCGCTGCCCTGCTGCCGGCCCGCTCCAGGCTCCCCAAGGACGCCGTGGCGGACACACCCGGCGTCCCAGCCAGAGTTCTGGGCACGTCCACGACGCTCGGAGCAACAGCGTCCATGCTGCCTCACTGCCCGTCCTGCCGCGGCCAGGACCGCTGGAGCCTCCCCGCCCTCTGCCTCCACGTCCCCGGCACCCAGGATGAAGCCCGGCTCACAGCCAGCGCCCCGGAAACACTGGCTCCCTGACCGCAGCTGCTGCTGAGGGAGCCTGTGACAGGCGGGCCACCCCGACCGCAGGACACGCAGGCAGACCAAGGGCCGGGCGCCTCATTCCCAGGCCGCTTCCTGGCTGCTTCGCGCTCGCGGTCACTAACCAGTGGCTCCCGCTCTGCCCTCCGGGCCTGGGCCACCACGGGGTCCGACCACGGCCACAGGCACACTGAGCACAGGCTCCCACGGCCCCGCTCCAGAGCACCCCTGCTTAGCCGTCCTGGCCTCCTCCCCCAGCGTGCTCCCATAACCGCTCGGTCAGGCCACCTTTAACCAGAGGCCTTCACTCCTGTGTATCCGCCACCCGTCCGACCGCCCACAGCTCCCCACACGGTGCTACCGTCCCTGGACGCAGCAGACCAGCACCGCGCCAGACAGCAGAGCAGGACAGGACGATGACGGCGGGCGTGCAGGTGCGGCCGCAAGAACACGAAGACATCCTGGTTACGCGCAAAGTAATACGCTAAAAATTAGCTCAGAGATGTTACTACAGGTCAGAGAAAGTGGCTTAGGCACTCTGCAGATGGAAGAGGGCCGGGCAGGTTGGGAAGGTTGAGTGGAGTCCGCGAGTCGAGCTGTGCGAGGGTCCCGAACGGCCCCCTGCTTCCACTGGGAGACATGGATTTAGGAGGAAGAAGGTGAAAGGAACCCTCTCTGTTCCCGTGGAAACGTAACAAGCACAGCCTCTGCTCCTCCATTTCACACACGTGCACAGAACGAGTCCAGGCTGCGCGGCGCATGGAGGAAGGCCCGGCTGCCACACCAACTCACACTGCTTCCGGATGAATCCCTGGTTATACATCGCGTTCAGGAAAACAAAGTCGCTGAAGATGGAACGCTCCAGTACGACACCTTGTCCTGTTTAAAAACAGGGAAGCAAAACTCAAAAATCAGATAAAACTCAAGACACTGGAAACGAGTAATTTCACTTTACAAAACAAGTGAGTTCTTTATCGTACCATTCAAACGTCCGTACGTGTTCTCATAAGTGAGAAACTGTTTTCAAGAACTAGAACATCTCTGGTTTGGGCAACGTAATGTTTGTCTCATTCTGCCGGCTGCAGCAGAAATGCCTGGTTAAGAGGAAGGTGCTTCTGTTTGAAACCAGAGCTTTCCCGCCCCGTCTGCCCACCGCGACCCTGTGCCGCCCTGCCCCGACCGCGCGGCTGACCCAGCGGCACCCAAGACTCCTGCTGTGCCCAGCTCATCAGCAAAGCGCCGGGCCGGCCGTCTGCCAAGCACGTCCGGAACCCGACCCCGCAGAGCCGCTGCTGCCCCCCCACAGCCAGGCCTCTCCGCTGCCAAGGCTCCCGCCCCGGCCACAGGCAGCCCTGCCTCCGTGCTTGCCCCCGGGCTGCTCTCATGGCAACGGAGGGGCATTTTCAAAACTCGAGCTGGACTGGGTTCCTCCTCTGCTCAACTCTCCTAATGGAGCCCCTCTGAGCCCGTGCCGCCACTCCAGGCCTCCCTCACTGCACTCCGCTGCAGGGCCCTTCTGGGACCACAGACACTCTGAGCATGGGTCCCCATGGGCTTGGCCCTGCTGTGCCAGGATAGAGCCCTCCCCCAGCATTCCCACCCGCAGGCAGGGCCCCGGCCCCACTGCAAACCGGGCCTCAGCCTCTCGCCACCTGGCGTGGCAGTGAACTCCCCCACACTTACTCTTCATCTCCCCAGTAACTGTTAGCTCCGGGAGGGCAGGCTTCCCTTTCCAGACCCCAGCTCCCAGAACGCGCCCCGCACACGACAGGCGCTCACGAAACACTTACCGATCAGCACAACACAAAGAGAATTGGGTAAGTTTTCTCTAAAGCGAGCCTCCTGAACTTTAAGCAACGGAGAGTGCTGCGAGCTGAGGTCTGCTTCAGCACAACTCGGAACGAGCCAAGTACGGGTACTGACTCCAAGCCAGCAGCCGTTCCTCGGGGCCAGGTCTTGGACAGAACAGCGCGGGGTGACCGCACTGGTTCTAGAAGCAGCACCAACCAAAGTCAGGGCTTCCGTTCACAGAAGGAAAAGCATCACTCAGGACGTTCTGGACCCAAGACGATAGTCAGACTCCTCTGTCACCGTTTCGGGAAGGGTGAATCCACGCTGGACACGTGGAACCCTGCTGCCGCGGCTTCCCGCATGCCGCTCTGCGCACTGGTTCCGGCCGTTCCCCGGTCCCTGCCCACCGCGCCGTACGCTCTCGTCCTCACACCCCAAGAAGCAGAACCCCCTGGGCGGCAGCAGATCGCTCTGCAAATCAGCTCACCAGGTAACTGACGGCCGACCGGGCGTGGCCGTCACTGCCGTAAGAGGGGGACACAAGGCCCATACGATCCGCACCCCCTCCTCTCACGGGCGCACGCACGCCGTTTCCACCCGCAGATTCAGCACTGCCAAGGCTTGGGAGGTGTGGCCGAGCACCCCAGCGTCTGTTAGCGGTTCTGAGGGCACTCTGGGGAGGGGCCGAGTGTAACCCACACTGCTGGCAGCCAGGATAATGCGGTCCCCCCCGGGCTGCACCCTGCTCTGCGCTGACTCAGGTCCTAAGCCCTGCTGCCTGTCTCCCAGACTCCAAACAGGGCCTGCCCAGTGTACAGTCCTCGTCCATTTCTTGCTGGCTTCCAGTGACTTCCAGAAACACACCCCCCTTGCACCGTCTGGGCCTTCAGGGCCCTGTACGTCTGCCTCCACACCTCTGATGGGGAAATTCCACACAACCCATCCACCTGGCTCCAGCACACGAAATGAATTATTGTTCAGTGAATTTTATTCCAAAGCAATAGTAATGTGGGTCTCAAGGAATTTATGATCTTAAAAACACAGAACCTGCCTCACAAAATACTCTTAAAGAAAAGCTCTGCTTTGTGGCCGAATTCCAGAAAGGGTTCAGGTGCAGACCACGCCTGCCAGCCACCCGGCCCAGACCCCGGACCTGAGGACCCCGTGCCTGCGGACCCCGGACCTGAGGACCCCAGACCTGCAGACCCTGTACACATAGACTCCGTGCCTGCGGACTGCGTACCTGTGCTCAGCAGGTGCTCCAGGGCGTCCGAGTACTGCAGGAGGCGGCTGGCGTACAGCCAGGACTGCAGGCGGTAGCTGTTGCCGTCATTACTTCTCGGGTCATCGTAAAACTTCTCAATGCTGCAGCTGCCACTGAGCTCTTCGTCCAGGGGCCTCCCATCTCCTGTGGTGCTGTCCGCGTAGTGGATCCCGGCTTCAGGGAAGTGCTTTAAGCCTGAGAAGAAGAAACGTGATGAGAATGCCTCATGGGCCAGCGCGGGCAGCGCGGACCCACGGAAACAGAGCCCCACCTGAATTCAGGGCAGAGGCTTCGGTTAGGACCCGGGGCTAGTCACCCTCACGCCCGTGTTTACCCAGAACACTGAAGACGGCGTGTGTGGAGCACGCGTGTAAGAGAAGCATGTCAGCGAAAGGCCTGGGCTGCAGTGTGTCTGGTACCCTCGCGGGAGGTCCTCCCACAAAGGAGAGCGGCCCAGACCCACGGGGAGCCCCCCATGTACGACTGGGCGTCAGCCCATAGACTACTACAGGAAGTCCTTCGGCATCTTCCCCAGGTGTCAGGGGACACGGCTCAAGTCCCAGCTCCACACTGACCCCTGTGTGACGGCAGCCTCCTGCCGAGCTCCCCATCCGTAAGCGACAGCAAGGACCTGGCCCTACCCCGGACGACTGTCACAGAGCCCGGGCGACACCACTCACATGAACGTGCTCTGCTGACGTTATTAAGGAAAAGTTCCAATTCAAACTGACAACCAGTGTGGACTGTAAAAACTTCCCAAATCTCTGAGATTAAAAATAGTTTTCAATGGATTTTAAAAATGTAAAACATCTACCTCAGGCCCAGTTCCACTCAGTCTATATGAAGGTAACATCAAACTCAGACAAGCAACTATGCACTGGAGAGAAAGGAACCCCATGTGACATATATCCGTACCTAATTTCTCTGCTATTTCTTTCGCAAGCTTGCCTTTTCCAGAACATATATTGCCGTCTACGGTTATCACTTTGCTGCGTTCTGTGAATTTCTTGGTTGTCCTTTCGCCAAGTATGTATGCCAAAGGGCCGTAGCGCAGCCTGCACCGGACGCCTGTATGAATTCCTTCCTGGAAAACACAGCAGCAGGGCATGAGCATTCTGGTTCCCACAGGCACCGGCACCCATTAGGTAAAAATGCCAAAATCTACCGACTTTGGCTCAGGTCATGATCTCATGGTTCGTTAAGTCCGAGCCCCACATGGGGCTCTGTGCTGACAGTCTGGAGCCAGGAACCTGCTTCAGATTCTGTGTCTCCCTCTCAAAAATAAACATTAAAAAAAAAAAAGCCAACATCTAGGGGTGCCTGGGTAGCTCAGTAAGTTAAGCATTCAGCTCTTGGTTTCAACTCAGGTCATGATCTCACAGCTTGTGGGATGGAACTGTTTCAAAACTCTGGACTGACAGTGCAGAGCCTGCTTGGGATTCTCTCTCCCCCTCTCTCTCTGCCCTCCCCCATTCATGCACACTCTCTCAAAATAAATAAACTTAAAAAAAAAAGCCAACATCTACATTTTTATTACCTAGTTATTTAATTATTGGTTTCTCTGCCCCACTCCCAGTGTAAGTTCATAACTATAGGGGATTGTTGGTTTTGTTCACTGCTAAATCCTCAGGGCCTGGAACAGAACACACTTACCATGTGCAATATAAGTTGGATGGATGGATAGATGGATGGATGGATGGACGGAAGAAAGGCATGGAGAAGGAGGAAAAGGGAAGATAGGAGTAAGGGAACAGAGCATTTAAAAAAAATTTTAATGTTTTAATTTATTTCTGAGAGAGAGAGAGAGACAGCGTGAGCAGGGGAGGCTCAGAGAGGGAGATACAGAATCTGCTGGCTGACAGCACAGAGCCCAACGCAGGACTCGAACCCACGAACCGTGAGATCACGTCCTGAGCCAAAGTCAGACGCTTAACCAACTGAGCCACCCAGGCGCCCCAACAGAGCATTTTTCTAGTCCAGATTCTTGTCCTGAGCTCTGCACCTGGTTACCTGCCTTTAAATAGCTCCATCCAAAAGTCCTGAAAGTACCTGAAAGCTAACAGGCTTAAAACTGAAAGTTAGCATCCATACTCTAACCCCCGAATCTGTTTCCTTCCCAAGCTCCCTAACCGCTATCCACCAAGCAAAACCAGCAAACACAGGAATCGGGAATCGCCTTGGATACCCTCCTCCTCCTCCCTTCCCTGCAGACACTCACAGAGTCCTACCGACCTTAACTCTTAAGCCTTTTGGGAGCAAAATGTGCCTTCCCCATCCCTCCTGCGATGATTCTGCAAACATCTTCACATATCTCATCTACAGTACAGTGCTTCATCGCCTGTCTCCAACACACCCATTCTCTGCTCAAAAGCCACATGATCTACCCTCCACAACACACACACACACACACAAAGCAAGCAACACAATCAAAAGGCAAGCAACTAAGAAAATCCTTAGCGTGTGTAAAAGCTGTACAGATCCAGAAGGAATAGTGATAGAACAAGGAAGAATAGGACTCGTAGCTTATTTTTAAAGAATTAAAAATATCAAAAACCATACGAAAAAATGTTCATTCACTTATTTCTTCATTCAATAAGTATTCATTAGAAGCCCACACGATGCACTGCACTTTTGCTAGACAATTGGGGACGTGAATATGCGCGAAAGGATTCCACAGGACAACAAAACAGAGAAGTCGTTACAGCGGGCCCCTGAGTGGTGCAGCGGTTTGAAAATCTGCAGTTGAACCCCCGTGCAGTTGAAAATCCACGTACAACTTTTGACTCCCTACAAACGTGACTACTAATCGCCTACTGTTGACAGAAGCCTTACCGATAAGGTAAAAAGTTGATGAACACATATTTGTACAAGTATTTTACACTGTAATAAAGTAAGTTAGAGAAAAGAAATTACTAAGAAAATCATACGGAAGAGAAAATACGTTTACAATACTGTACTTATAAGAAAAAAAATCGCAAATAAGTGGCCCCTGCAGTTCAAACCTGTGCTGCTCAGGACACGACCGTCAGCAGCATAGTAAGTGCGTGCTGTGGAGGGCAGGGCAGCATGGCACACGGGCTGGGCTGTGTGTTACAAGGTGGCTACGGAGCCTCTCAAGAAAGAGTAACATTTGGGCAAAGCCCGGGAGTTGCTGAGGGCACCGGCCAAGTGGATTTGGAAGAGGGTCTTTCAGGTGGAGGAAACAGTAAGCACAAATGTCCAGAGGCCAGAGTGCTGCCAAGTCAGCAAGGCCAGTGTGGCCTATGCCAAGTGGACAAGGGAAAAGCAGATGAGATAATAAGGAGATGTTAATCATGTTGTACCTTGAACCCTAGAAATTAAACACCCTCTCCTCCAGGCTGCCTATAAGCCATGTGCAAACTGTTTCCATTTGTGTCCACAACTTGAGAACACACAGATGTGGCACAAAGTGTGCAGTAACGTCTGGTCAAGCAGTTGGCCAGGTCCCAACTTCAAAATCTTCAGAAAGTGCTTTCTTATAGAATTATAGTAGTACTCTCTAGAATTCTCCATCCTCAGCCCGTTTACTGCTCCTTAGAATCATACGGAATAACTGCTCTTTCACATCACATTTCGCATTTCTTTAATTATTCAAGTAACAAGGTGTGTACGCTTTTCATCTTACTTATTTTTCTCCGACTTAACTGAAATTCATCTATATCCCGGGTAGAAGGTACACGGGGGGGGGGGGGGGGGGGGGGGGGGGGGGGGGGGGTCTGTCTAGTGCATGTATTGCAGCAAAATACCACCTCCTTTATTCTGAGTCCCTCACTTCCACTAACACAATTCCCAGGACACCGGATATTAAAAAGATAACTACTTTTCTGTTTCTTCTCTTTGGTGGCCTGAGTTATCTCCTAAAAACATGTATATGACTTTGATAAGACTGTTGCACTGTTCTATTTAAAACGCTCTCATCACAATGTTTAGCACCGAGGTCAAGCAAGTCCCTTTACAATCTGACACCAGTTTCGTTCCTGCCCTCAGCAAGCAAAGATGCTATTATACAACCACTTATAAAAGAAGGTTCCCTAGGGCTTCCAGCCTCGATTCTTTTGCTTCTTTGGTTCCCTCTGCGTCGACGTCCCCCCACTGTCCTCTGCCGGAGGAAGTTCTCCTAATGCCTTCAGGTCTAACGGAAACGCCTTCTCTTTGGTTTCTGCTCCGGTCACATTCCCGCGGCGCCTAGCAGGGGCTGGGCCCTAACCGGGCTTGACAGAGCGGCTACTTTAATAAGCGGATGAAGGGGCGCGTGGCCCAGGCTCTCCCCAGCTCATCCACACCTGCTCGTGCCCCGTCGCCCCACTGCACCCGGGTACCTGCAAGCGGGCCTCCCACACCCCGGCAGCCGGAGGCCGACTCCCGCCGCTCCCCTCCGCGCCTTGTGCCTGGAGCTCAGATGACACGGCCTGGAGAAGCTCCCGGCCCCTAGCAAATCTGCCCGCGACTCAGGACCAAATAGTCCGGGGGCCGCGGGTGTCCCCCCGGAGTGACCCTGGGAGCCGCGGCCCAGAGGCCCGGGGAGTGAGGAAGAGTCGGCGCCGGGAGGACAGGCCAGCACCTCCCCACGCGCGCCCGCGTGCCGCTCACCACGCGCTGGGGTACCGCCGCCAGGCCTCGCGCCGCCGACGACGCGGGGACCACTCTTCTCAGCAGCCTCAAGGCCATGGCTCCGCGGCTCGCACCGGCTCAAGGACCCGAGGGGACGCGGTCGCGGCGGGGTCCTCTTTCGCGGCCGGCGCGCCGCCGTGACGTCACGGTCTGGGTGCCCGCGCGGCGCCTGTCAGGAGCTTCCGGGCGCGAGGCGCAGGCGCAGGCGCAGGGCATCGGGCTGCGGGCCCTCGGCGAACGGCGGCGCGGGGCAGGCTCCCCCTGCGCCTGCGCCTCGCCCGGCCTTTCTGGGGTCCGGCCGCCCGATCTGGGCCTGCGGCAGCGACAGGGGCGCTGGAGAGCGTCGGCGGGAGTCCGCGGGGGTCCTGAGGTCGCGCGGGGCGCAGAGCCGAGGCCGCCCCGGGGCTGGCAGGTGCGGCGCGCCTGACGCCCCCCGCCCGCCCGGGGGCCCGAGGCCGGCCGGGGCGGAGCTGCCACCCACCTGGGTCTCCCCCGGGAGCCGGAAGCCCGTCCGAGGCCGGGAAGGTGGCCCGGGACTGGGGCGGGGCAGGGAGAGGGGCCGCGGGCTGACCTCTCCGTCCCGGGTCTCGCAGGCCGTGCAGCACGTCGGACGACGCTGGAGCACGCACCGCTGTGGGTGCGGCGTCAGCGCGGCCCTCGTGAGGGGCTGGGCCCTCGCCTCCACGGGAGATGCCTCCCGCCTGCCGTTCGGAAAGCTGTCCGAGTCTCCCGTCCCTCGGCCTGCTCTCAGCACCCCAGATTTCCTGTCGTGTGACCTCCTTTCGGCTTCCGGCTTTTCGGAATGATCGTGGAATTGCGTGCCTCGTGCGAGTGCCGTTCTGAACACGAAGGTCTTCCAACGGATGTTTCTCTACGGCGAGAATCCCTGCGTGTGCACGGGGCAGAGCCCTCGTCCGCAGAGCCAGGGGGTCTGTCTGCCACCTGCCTCACAAGCCGATTCCGAAGTCAGCGGCCGGCACTGGGACAAGTGCTGTTCTGAACCCTGTGTTTCCTGAGCGCAGGCACGTTCACCTCCTCCCTCCACGGCCACCCCGGCCCCAGGCAGAGCTCCTGACACATTGCACACGCACCTCCAATAAGCAGGTGCGACCAGGGAGTCCTAAGTCCTCCAGCCCCTTGGAGCCACCAAGGCGTCCCATGGCCCTGGGGAGCGCACAGCCCCTTCCCGGGTGTCAGAATCCTGGGCGGTGAGGGGGCCAGCTTTTGTCATGTTCATTGTCCCATGCGCGGCTTTCCCAGCCTGACCCCAGGTGAAGACACATCCTTTATGTTATTTCCCAAGACAGAGTTCTCGTGTGGACACCGGGTACTGACCGCAGCGTGAGGAAGGGGGAGAGGCCCCAGTCGAAACAAAGTCAGATTAAGTTAAACCAGACACCGCTGCCCTGAAGTTCCTCAGACACCCCTGCCGGTGAACCATGATCCCGCCTCTCAGGCCGCGGCCATCGCCCTGTTCCGGGAACTGCCTCCCTGTCCAGGCGCTTCCCAGACCTGGCCTCCTCCCTGGCACCTCCCCCAGGGCTCGATCCGGAGAAGGAAGGACAAGGGACAGTCTACTGGACACAGCTCTGAACACTAAGGTTTGCGAGGAATATTGAAGTAAGGGATGACACATAACTGCTTTTTTTAAAAACCAAAATTTATTTAAACATAATTTTGCAACTAGAGTAAGCGAAGCTCTTGGCACATAGATAATATGTTTTGAGTGTCCCCAGTGGTGAGGCCATTCATAAACACCCTGTTACGGGACCTTGATAGTCAGCTGCAATCAGTACAGTACTGACCCTCCCTGTCCAGAAGCACTGGGAGAGGAAACCGTGCACTCAGTAAATTCACTTCCAAGTGAGCTCCATTTGTAAATATCCTGCAAGTTATAGTTATGCCCAGCTCCAGTTTGAGGGATTATATGATCACTACAGCAGTGAAACCAAACGAGAGAAGAGTCAATATTGGTTCATAAGAAAAAGGTGGTGTTTCTGGATTGGTAGGAGATTTT
This sequence comes from Hyaena hyaena, assembly GCF_003009895.1. Taxonomy (NCBI): domain Eukaryota; kingdom Metazoa; phylum Chordata; class Mammalia; order Carnivora; family Hyaenidae; genus Hyaena; species Hyaena hyaena. Next base: position 1,357,913 of record NW_024080664.1, on the reverse strand, counting down.
GCACTATCCTGAGGTCACGTAACTTGTGAGGCTCTACTGGTAAAATTCACATCTGTGTAACGTACACTTAGAAAATCTCTCGAGTCTCCGTTTGAGTTACTGTTTAATACCCGAGTATCAGTACTAACCAGCAACATAAATCAAGTGACGGAATCGCACAGTAAAAGAGACGTTTAGAGCATGTACCTGGCTGCAGGTGTAGCTTGACCTAGACCTTGGTCACTATGCTTGTGTCACTTCTGACTTCTGCTTCCCTGGAAACTTGTGTCCCCATGAAAACCCGTACGTGGATGTTGGTTGTAGCTTTATCGTAATAGCCGGACGCTGGAGTCAGGCTGGATGTCCTTGAGAGGTGAAGAGTTAAACGGACCACGACCCGAGCGCCCCACAGCACGCCGTCAGCGTGGACACAACAGAACAAACAAGGAATCACACTACGTGGAAAATAACTTCTGAGAATGTGTGACTCTATACAACGTTTTGAAATGACAGCATTTTAGAGACCCAGGTCACATCAGTAGCCACAGGGGTTCGCGACGGGGGGAGGCAGGGGGCAGTGGGGGAGAGGTGATGTAGTCATAAAAGACCAACGCAAGGAATCTGCCTGACGCTGGGGCGGTTCAGCGTCTCGATGGCGGTGCTGGGCCCAAAACCTAACCGATGATCACGTTTTATACAACCAAATACTCAGACGTAGACACAAAGTACAGGTAGCACAGGAAGGGAATGAGGTGGGTGGATTGACTCAGTATCAACATTCTGGTTGTGGTCTTGTGCTGTAGTCACGCTAATGCTTTCATTGGGAGAAATTGGGCAAAGCTTACAAAGGATTTCTGTTTCTATATTTTTTTAATATTTATTTATTTTTGAGGGAGAGAGAGAGAGAGACCGTGTGAGCAGGGGAGGGGCAGAGAGAGGGAGACACAGAATTCGAAGCAGGCTCCAGGCTCAGCACAGAGCCCGACACGAGGCTCCAACCCATGAACCATGAGATCATGACCTGAGCTGAAGTCGGATGCTTAACTGACTGAGCCACCCCAGCACATATGAATCTACAATTACCTCAATAAAATTTTAAATTAAAGTGGATAGTATTTATATGGGGCCTTTCTTTTCTGTTCCATCAACCTTTGTGCACCTCTCCCAACAATACCACACAGTCTTTTTTTTTTTAATTTATTTTGAGAGAGAGAGGAAGGGATATAGAGAGAGAGTGTGTGTGCTCACGTGAGTGGGAGAGGGGCAGAGATGGGGGGAAGAGAGACTCCCAAGAAGGCTCTGTGCTGTCAGCACAGAGTCCGACAAGGGGCCTGATCTCATGAACCATGAGATGACCTGAGCTGAAATCATTAATCAGAAGCTTAAGCGGCTGAGCCCCAGGCGCCCCAGCACCACGCAGTGTTGATTGCTGTAGCTTCAGACTAACTCTCAGAGTCGGTGGGCTTAACTCCTCCACCTCCATTCTCCTTTCAAATTGGTTTAGCTGTTCCACTTCTTTGACCTTTTCAGGAATGTTTAAGGGCAATCTTCTCTGTATGTGCAGAAACCCTTGCTGCAATTCTATTAGTAATTGTGTTAAACCTGCAGAGCAGTCTGGGGAGAATTCGCCTCTTCGCTGAGTCCTCCTAGCCCTGCCCAGCAGACGCTCCCACACACGTCAGTTCTGCAGTTTTGTTAGATGTATACCCAAGTACTTAAACAATGTTAAGCACTTTTATTTATTTATTTATTTATTTATTTTAAATGTTTTATTTATTTCTAGGAGAGAGAGAGAGACAGCGTGAGCAGGGGAGGGTCAGAGAGAGAGGGAGTCACAGACTCTGAAACAGGTTCCAGGCTCTGAGCTGGCAGTCAGCATAGAGCCTGACGCAGGGCTCAAACCCACGAACCGCGAGATCATGACCCGAGTGAAAGTCGGACGCTTAACCAACTAAGCCACCCGGGCGCCCCACACTTTTAAATGGTATTTTAAATTTTGGTTCCCTTGTGTTCGCTACTAGTGCATAAAAACACAACTGGATTTTGTACACTTAGTCTGTATCCAGTGGCCTCGCTGAATACACTGTTCGTTCTGGAAGATGTGTAGGTGCCTTGGGACTTCCTACGTCAGCAGTTATGTCCGTAAATAGGAACAGCTTTATTTCATTCTTTCCAGCCTGAGTGCCGTTTGCCTCTTTTCCGGTTCTGATGTCCTGACCTCACCAGCTGACACTTCAGGGCTCTGTGATGGACAGGAGCGGGGGAGCTTGCCTCCTCGAATTCCCAGGGGAAAACACACACACAGTTTCTGGTTAAGTGTAACACAAACTCCAGGAGACTTGTCACTTCTCTTCATGCAGCTGGAGCAGCTCACCAGGTTCTTGTTTCCTGGGACTTGCTCCCATGAACAGATGCTACATTTTGTCAAGCAATTTTCCTGCATCTTTTGGTAACAGCATGACCTCTGCTCCCGCCTGTTAATATGATGGGTCTCAGCCATTGGCTTTTGCATATTGAACCAGCCTTGTATCCCCAGGCTAAACCCCAGGTCACGTGTCACGCTTTTTATAGATTGCTGAATCCTATTTGCAAATATTTTTAAGGAATGTTTTTCATGTATATTCGTGAGTGAGATGGTCTGTAGTTTCCAGTTTGGACCATCTTCTCAAGGTTATGGGATCAGGATAAGACTGGATTCATAAAACCATCTGGGAAGTGTTCCTCGGTTGCTTTCCCCGATCACTTCCTGTTGGTGGGCTCCTGGCGGCCCCCTTTGCCAGCGACGCTGGCCTCTGCTGGAGGTATCAGAGAGGCTGCCCAACAATGCAGAGGAAGAATGAGCCCCTGGGCCCAGACTCCTACACCCAGCAAAGCTGCCCTTCAGATGTGAAAAGGGAAAGAGATGTTCTGGGGTGAAGGAAAACTGAGAGACGCCAGCAGGACCCTACCCCTAAAGTCTGGCTAAAGGAGCTCTCCAAGCAGAGAGAAAATGGTAACAAGAGGAGGTTGGGGACTTGGGAAGGAAGGGAGGACCCTGGCCTGGGTGAAACGGGGGTAAGTATAATAGACCGTCCTTCACCTCGTGAGTTTCTCAGATCACATTGGATGGTTGAGGCAAACGTGATGTTTAAAGTATGTGGACGAGGCACTCAAAACAAGCATCTTTAGGAAGTGGAGAGGGTGCAAGGACGTCAGTGAAAGTCGCCTTTCGCTCTCCCGCAGGAAGTGGTGACGCACTGATAGGTTGTGATAAGTCACAAGCACGTGCTGTGACATCTAGGGTAACTGCTAAGGACACCACGCGATACAGAACCCTGCCGCCCAAGGGTGAGCTCAGGGTGAGCCGAGTTATTGTTACTGCATTATCGCTAATCAAGATGCGTCTCTAAAGAATGTAAAACCTCCCAACCAGGAGGTAAGGAAAAAGGAGAAGAGGAAGGAAAGAGAGAGAGAGAGAGAGAGAGGGAGGGAGGAAGGAGGGAGGAAGGACAGAAGGGAGGAAGAAAAAAATCAGACATAAGCCCTAATAACAATTTGATAACCTAAATTATCCAAATTGAATTTGTAATTTTAAAATTTCCCCTACCTCCCAAAAAAGAGAAATTCCCAGGCCCAGGTGATTTCACTGGAAAATTCTGCCAAACATTTAAAGATTTAACTTTATATAGTCTCCTCCAGAAAACAGAGGAAGAGGGAACACTCCCCAGCCCATTTCATGGTATCAGACAGACAAAGCACATACACAAAAAACAAAAGCAAAAAACCATTTAGACCAATATCTCTCATGAGCTGAGACACAAAAATCCTCAGCAAAATGTTAGCAAATTGAATCCAGCAACGTGTACAGCGGGGACCACACCACCCACACGGGGTCTGTTCAAAGGCTGCGAGGCTGACTTGGTATTCAGTCACCTAGCACTGCGAGCCGCCTTAACGGGTGAGAAAAACCAGCCATCAAAACGCCTGCGGCAGGGGTGCCTGGGGGGCTCAGTTGGTTAAGCATCCGACTCCTCAGGCTCAGGTCATGACCTCATACTCGTGGGTTCGAGCCCTGCGTCGGGCTCTGTGCTGACAGCTCGAGCCTGGAGCTGCTTCAGATTCTGTGTCTCCCTCTCTCCCCGCCCCTCCTCTGCAGTCTGCTTCTCTGTCTCAAAAATAAATAAACATTAAAAAAAAAATTTAAACATCTGAGGTAGAAGAAGCATTTGAAAAAATGCAACACGGATTCATGTTTTCAAACACACACACACACACACACACACACACACACACACACAGCCTGCTAGCACCAGGGAAGCTGGCTCACTTTGGTACAGAACATCTACCCTCAAACCTTACAATTGACATCACACTTCATATGAAGGGTTGATGCCTTACTTTTAATCTTTAAAAAAATTTGTTTTACATTTATTTAGTTTTGAGAAACAGAGCACAAGCAGGGGAGGGCAGAGAGAATGAGACACAGAATCCAAAGCAGGCTCCAGGCTCCGAGCTGTCAGCACAGAGCCTGACGCGGGGCTCGAACTCGCACTGTGAGATCATGACCTGAACCAAAGTCGAAAGCTTAACCGACTGAGCCCCCCAGGCACCCCTGTTCTACTCCTTTTAGGAGAGGAACCAGCAAAGATGCCTGCTTTCCCCATTCCTTCAGCAGAGCCCCGGAACTCCTAAACAACCCGATAAGGAAGGAATAAAAAGGATATGAAAGGCGTACAACTGGAAAGGAAGACATTAGACTGCTTTTATTCATAGACGACGTGATTGGCTACGTAGAAAATCCAGAGCAATCCGCCAACAATGTCCCCGGAAGTAATAAATGAGGTCTGCAAGGCTGCAGATTACAAGGTCGACACAGAATCTGCATATTCCTATATGCTAACAGCAAATACATGGACGCTGAAATGTAACAAGGCAATGGCATCTATAATTTCCCCAGGAAAAGTGTGACACTTGGGTGTTTCCCAGCAGAGCATGTCCGGGACCTGAATGCTGGAAACCACAAACCACCAGAGAAAGAAGTCAGAGCAAACATCAGTCGGAGAGACTTGCTGTGGTTTCTGGGCTGGAAGACTCAGCAGTCAATAATGCCGGTTCTCCTCAAAATGATCTGTATGTTCAGTGCGATTCCCAGAAAAATTCCATCAAGATTTTTTGTACATACAAACAAGCCTATCATAAAATTTACAAGGAGACATACAGGCCCTTCAGTGTTTTGACAAAGAAGAATAAAGTGGGAGGAGCCAATCATTCTCACAATGTTAAGGATTTACCAAATAGCTACATTTCTCAAGACCATGTAGTATCGGTAGAAGGACAGACACATCGATCAACATCAGGAAACAGAGGATCATAAATAAACCGACACAAATATTCTCAACCGACATGTTACACAGGTACAAATGCAATTCAATAAAGGAAGGGTGGTTTCTCACACAATCATGTTGCAGAAGTTGGACATCATGGGCACAAAAGAATGAACGTCGATAAGACCCTCACACCGCACGTGAAAATGAACTCTAGGGGTGCCTGGGGCCTCAGTCATTTGAGTGTCTGATTTCGGTTCAGGTCATGATCTCACAGTTCGTGGGTTTGAGCCCCACATCGGGCTCTGTGCTGACAGCTAACTCAGAGCCTGGAGCCTGTTTCGGATTCTGTGTCTCCCTCTCTGACTCTCCCCTGCTCATGCTCTCTCTCTCTCTCTCTCTCTCTCAGAAATTAAGAAAGAAAGGGAGGAAGGAAGGAAGGAAGGAAGGAAGGAAGGAAGGAAGGAAGGAAGGAAGGAAGGAAATGAACTCTAAATGACCGTGGACCTAAATGTAAAACTATAAAGCTTTTGGATAAGAGTCATAGAATAAAACCTTCCGGACCGAGGACAAGGGAAAGAATTCTTGAACTTGACGTCAAGAGCATGATGCACAGAAGGAAAACGTGGTACACTGGAACTCGGCAAAATTGAAAAGGTTTGTTCCATCAGGGACCCGACACGGACGGCAGGGCAAACGGCAGATGGGAAGAAGAGGTGTGCGATCTGACAAAAGCCTTGCATTCAGAATGTGTAAAAAACTCTCAAAACTGAACATTCAGAAACAATACAGTTAGAAAATGGGGAAGAGGTGTGAACAGACGTTTCACGGACAAGGATACACACATGGCCAACAAGCCCATGAGAAGATGTTCTGCTCCGTTCGCCATTAGAGAAAGGTAAACTAACCCCCCAGGGAGGTGCCACCACGCACTTGCCACCACGCGAGGCTGAGTAAGACACGGCGACAACCCCGCGGTGGGGAGGAGGCAGAACCTGCTCACTCGGTCACCGCCGGCGGGAGGGGAAAGCGGCACAGCCGCTCTGCTTAAGGGTTCGGAGGCGCCTTTCTCACTAAAAATGAGATGTGATACAACCCAGCACTTGGTCTACTGGGCTTTGCCCAGAGAAATGAAACCTTGGGTTCACAGAGAGACGCGCTTCAATGTCTGTCACACTCTCATGCCTCGGAGCTAGCGGCTGGGAGCCCCTTGCTCGTCCTTCATCGCCGGGGCACGCCTGCTGCAGAGCACCGGTCGGCAATAAAAACAGACTGTGGACACGCTTAACAGCCTGGATGGACCGCAAAAGAATGACATCGAACGGGAAAAGCCAGTCTCTACAGATTACATACAGTATGATTCCGTTTATATAACATCCTCGAAGCAACACGGTTATAGACATGGAACAGGTTAGTGGGTGCCAGAGGTTAGGACGTGGAGTGTGTGACTTGTGGTGACAGAAACATTTCACATCCTGGGAAGGTGGTAGTCCCCGAAGCTAAAACCACAGGGCTACTCGTGTGTGAGCGCAAGCGCACGCACACACACACACACGGACGAGTGCATGTGTAACTGAAGGAATCCGAATACGTTTTGTGTGTTGCGTTAAGTCAATGTCCTGCTATGGATGCTGAACTCGTCACACAAGATGGTGTCATTGGGGAAGCCTGGGCGAAGGATACAGAGCGCCTCCCTCAATATTCCCCTGCAACCTCCTGTAAATCTATAATTATTTCAGAAAGAATGTTCTAGACGTGACTGCATGGCTCAGTAGGTTAAGCATCAGACCTTGGCTCAGGTCATGATCTTATGGTTTGTGAGTTCGAGCCTCACGCCGGGCTGACAGCTGCTTCGGCTTCTGTGTCTCCCTCTGTCTCTGCACCCCCTCCGCTCATGCTCTGTCTTTCTTGTCTCTCGAAAATAAATAAGTGTTAAAAAAAAATTAAGGAAAGATCTAAAAATTGTGTTCTATGTGCCAGCAACAAAGGAATAGAGATTAATTTTTTTTAATGAAAAATAAAAATTTTTAAAGTTACCATTTGTTAGTTTAAAAAAACCTTCAAACTCAAACATGCCCAGAAAGATGTGAAAGGTCAATATGCTGAAAGTGACAAGCAGTGTTGAGAAGCTGTAAAGGAAGGGAGTGTGCCTTCCTCTTGGATTAGGAGTCTCAAAATTGTAAAGATGGCAGTTCTCTCCAGATTGGTCTATGGATTCATTACAATCCCAATAAATCCAACAAAGTTTTCTTTTGTTGAAATTGACAAGCTGATTCTCAAATATATATCCCCTGCCACCAATGGGAAGGGCTAAAAATAACTATTTCAATCTTGAAAAACAAGAACAAAGATGTTGGATTTACTACCAGACATCAAGATATGAAAAAGCCATAGTAACTACAACCACATGGCATTCGTACAGGGATAGACACGAAGACAAACAGAACAAAATAAGGAGTTTAAACAGAGAGGAGGGTGGACGGATAGGGAGATGGATGGATGGATGGATAGATGATAGATAATAGATGATAGATAGATAGATAGATAGATAGATAGATAGATAGATGATAGAAAGATGATAGGTAGATGGATAGATAGATAATTTGGTTTATGGAAAGGGTGACGGTGCAGAGGGGAAGACATGTTCTTCTTAATAAATGGCAGGTGCTGAATCAATTTGATATCCAGATAGAAAAGAGTGAACTTAAGCTGGTATCACATACCATAAATTAAAATCAATTTCAGATGGGTTGTAAATCTAAACGTGAAAACTTAAACCATAAAGCTCCTAGAGGTAAACAGGAGAATATCTTTATGGCTTGGAACAGGCAAGCATTTCTCAAGTGGAAGGCAGCAGTAAAAGGAGAAAATGGATGAAGTGGACGTGGAAGTAAAGCCATGCTCCTTAGTGAGAGACGCCGGTAAAAGAATGAAACGGCAAACCCACACACACTGGGACATTTTTACAACCAATGAATCGGCAGAAGCCCGTCCCCAGAACATGGAAGAACGCCCACACATCGAGAAGAAGCAGTGAGTAGATGCAAAACTACAGCAGGACGTGGTAACGGGCACCCGGGCAGGCGCCCCTGCGGGCCAGCCAGCCGCTAACCTCACGGGGACACTCTGCATGTGTCACGGGGTGACCGCAGGCTGAAGTACAAGGAGATCCCATTGTGGTGCCGGGAGAGTGGCTGCTCAAGAAACACTCACAGCACCGAGTGTGGAGGGGGCTCGGAGCCGCTGGGACCCTCAGACACTGCTCATGGGAGCGAGGATCGGTGCCCCCACTACCGAAGACAGTTTGGCAGTCTCCACCAACCCTGCCCAAGCACGTTCCTCGTGTCGCAGCAATTACGGGTGGCACGTCCGTGTACCTCAGCCCAGCCTAGGCACGCAGCTCGCAAAACCGAATGCACAGCAATGGGGAGAAATGAGCCAGAATGTTGACGGGGGCACCGTCCATAATAGACGGCATCTACAACGCCGCCCTCACAGTCAGTGCCCAAGTGTATTGTGATACGTTTCTACAATACAGGACTGTACGCGATCTGCACGAGTCATTGCTACATGCGAAAACATCAAGCATTCACTCAAGCACCATATCGAATGAAAGAAACATGCCAGCATCTTCAAGACTGCATTCATAAAAAGCTCAAAAGTACCAAACCGACTGCTGTCCTTTTATGAAAACGAAAGCAGACGAAGCCTTCTTATTTGTGCACGGTTCTGCAGTTTGCTAAATGTCATTGGCAAATTTACTCTAAAAAGCATAAAGTGCAATATAGCAGAGCATTTTATTATCACTACACATTAGACTTTAGGACATTTGATTGTTCTACCGTGAAGATCGACCTAGCCCAAGAGCTTTTTCAAGGCAGCCTTAAATTCTTTGCTCCTCAGGCAGTAGATCAAGGGGTTGATTATCGGGGTGAGGACGGTGTAAACAGCAGAGATGAGCTTGTTGGAGCTCCGGGAATCAATGGCCTGGGGCCGGACGTACATGAAGATCACGGCCGTGTAGAAGATGGTGACCATGGTGAGGTGGGAGGCGCAGGTGGAGAAGGCCCTCCCGCGGCCCGTGGCCGAGGGGATGCGCAGGACCGCCAGGGTGATGTGCCTGTACGACAGCACCGTGGCCACGAGCGGCAGCACCAGAATGATGAAGGCCAGGACGAAGTCCCCCAGCTCTGCGGTCGAGAAGTCCGTGCAGGCCAGTTTGAGGATGGGGGAGATGTCACAGAAGAAGTGGTTGGGGACATTGGAGCCACGGAACGTGGCGCTGGAGATGAAGCACACCTTGACCACGGAGATGGAGAAGCCGCACGCGAAGGAGAAGGCCACCAGCCGGACGCAGCGCCCCGTGGTCACGATGACGTGGTGGCGCAGCGGGTGGCAGGTGGCCACGTGGCGGTCGTAGGCCATGGAGGCCGGCAGCGCGCACTCGGTGCACACCAGCGAGCTGAAGAAGTAGAGCTGGGTCACGCAGCCGGCGAAGGAGATGCGCCTGCGCTGCAGGAGGAGCCCGCCCAGCATCTTGGGGAGGACGTCGGACTCGTACCAGATCTCCAGGGACGACAGGGCGCCCAGGAAGCAGCACACGGGCCTGTGCGGGGCCGCGCTGCGCCGGGCGGTGAGCAGGACGGCCAGGCTGTCCGCCGGGACGAGCAGGCGGGCGAGCGGGAAGAGGAGGAAGAGCACCGGCCGCAGCCGAGCGGCCGCGGGGAAGCCCGCCAGCACGAAGGCGCCGACCGTGGGCACGTTCTGTCCCCTCATCCCCGTGCGCGGCGGGCCGGGCCTGCAAAACACCACCGCCCGGGGCTGAGGGCCGCGGGGGAGAGGGCAGAGCCTCCCTGCAGGAGACGTCCCGCCCCGAGAGCGGGCGCCCGGCCCCACGAGCAGCTGGGGGAGCAGAAACTGTCTCCAAGTGAAGCCCCTCCGGTCAGGAGGTTCCTGGCGTCCTTGGGGCCGCTCACGCTAAGAACGGGGCTCTGGAATGCGCGCCCACGTCCTCCCCAATATCCCACGGGGGTGTCGTTTCCCTACGGCCTGGAGTTCTCTAAAGACTCGAATCACAGTACGGAAATCCACAGCTCTTTGCAGCCAGGGTCGCGCCAGGGTCGCCTGGTCTGCTGTCTGGCGTCTCGCGCTCTTTCTAACTTGGTAGATATTGAAACTTCCACCTGTTGCAGAGTTGATTTTGTAAGAGGAAGGGACCCCAGTGGGCTCATGGGATGGTGGGATACTGTGTCCCAGGTTAGCCAGACCCCGGAGCCAGGCACACCCACAGGGCTGCGGGTCTTTGGGAGCAGCCGGAATCTCCCAGGCCGAGAGGGAAGCAGTCACATGTCTATCTCTGTGCCATCTCAAGACCCCTAAAAGTATGTCAAAGGAGTAAAAAGATAAAAATCCATAACATCAAAATATCAGAAGAGACCAGGAAGGGAATATCAGCAAAGGAAAGATTTCCACCCATTTCTGGAAGGAAAAACACACACGGATGGCAGAAAGTAGCTGGGGCAGCAAGAGCGTAGGAATCTAGAATGTTCTCAAGGGCCTGTATCTTCCCAGCACCTGACAGGTGTGATGGGAGGAGGTAGAGGCGGCGAAAACAGGGCTCCTAAGTGCGGTCTGCTTCCAGAACAGTCTACTGGCTGCCCTTACACGGCTTTCCCCATCCTACATGTGGGTCCCCAGAGCTGGCCTTCATGGCACCCTCATCACCCTCATCACCCTCGTCAGGGGCCAAGTGTTTCAACATGGGACACATCCCACTGTCATCACCAAGGCCCTGGGAACACAAGGCAGACATCTGCATGCTCAGATGAAGTCAGACCCAAAGCAAAACGCTTACGGGCTTACCCAACCCCGAGGCAGAACCAGGACACAGGCCAGGGCCCTCCGCCTCCACGGCGGCAGCCCCTCTCCCCCAGACAGCAGCAAGATAGACAACAAAGCCATCTGATTGTGGGTCAAGAACGAAGATGGAGTTGCCTTCTGACATGACCCTAATACTTTATACGAACAGAGATCACAGAATAAAAAGTATTTTTTCAGAAGGAAGTGGCAGACAATGCCCTTTAAGGAAGAAATGCTGATTACATAAGCTTTGTGACATCTGTGCTTGGAGCACTGTGTGGTCATTGACAAGAGGGGACACGTCTCTCTACAGGTATGGAGTGACTCCGAGGTACACAGTTTCATGGTCTACACATTCTTAGCAGGATGTACAGTGCGCTCCACTGGTCTGAGTAAGGGTGCATATGTGGGCAGAGTATGGGTGATGGTCATACGGGGGACTGGGTGTGCCCACTGCCCCAGGAGGGGAGAAGCTGGTGGCCGGGTCACAGCGGTGGAGGGACACAGTCTAGATGCTTGCTACCTTTTCCATTTTGTTTCATGTAAATGGATTATTTATTCAAAATACTGATCCATTGCTTATTTTTAAATTCTCCAATTCTCCTTTAAAAAGAAAATGTTACGGGCGGGATTAAACATTCAGCAAGTAGACATTTCCTTACGCAACATTTCTACTTCCGTATAGAAAACCCACAGACTGAACAGGTCGCTGGGGGAGAAACATACCAAACAAGGCGTCACGTGCCTCTAACAGGGCAAAACTCTCGAATGCGGCATTGCTTAGCCGCATGATGAAAAGAAGGGAGTTGAGTGAAAAACCACAGAATCACAACAAAAGCATCCATCCTCCCAAAATAATAGACTAATTGAAACACAGAAAAGAAGACCTGGAGAGGCAATGGACATACGGCTGACCCTTGAACAGCGTGGGATGAGGGGGTGCTGATGCCTGTGCAGTAGAAAATCCGCATTATGACTTCTGACTCCCCCAAAACCTCACTGCTGATAGACCACTGGTGACTGGGAGCCTTACCAATAACATGAACAGTTAATGAACACATATTTTGTATGTTGTATGTATTATATACGGTATCCTTATGATAAAGTCAGCTGGAGAAAAGATGTTATTAAGAAAATCGTTAGGAAGAGAAAATACATTTACAGAACTATATTGTATTTATGGAAAAACAATCCACATATAAGTGGACTCATGCTGTTCAAACTCATGTTGTTCAAAGTTCAGCTGCACACCAATGGCATCTATCAGGGCACGGATAAGTAGGTAAATTATTAGGAACCTAAACAACTAATATAAATGTAACAGATCTTTAGAGAAAAATGCGTAATAAATACCAGGTCGGTGCCTGGCTTGCAGCGAGCACTTCATAATTGGTGGTAGTAACGTGCACAGGAGTTGAATTAATGAAATATAATAAATCAGCTTTCCCGTCCATATACTGATTAAACGCAAATATAAACCATAACGGAGTGCAGGACAGAACTGCCCCCAGCCTCGCACACACGCTCATGATGCCTGGGGTGCCCCGGGCCACCCCACTCGACGGGCCCTGCTGCGGGCCGTCACCCCACACCCACCTCCGTGGTGGGCCTGCCCCCTCTGCTGGCATCCACTGCGATCCTGGTCTCTGCCGACTGCACTTCCCGAGGCAGGAGCTGCCCCCTCGCTCACCAGTGGCCCAGCCACAGGCAGGATCGCGGAAGCTGGAGGGGGCGTCCCTGATCAGGGAGGGGGCGGAGATGGAGGCCCGGGACAGAGAAGAGGGGCAGCCGACAGTGCGGCTCAGCCAGGGATGCCGAAGAGGAGATTGTTCCCTCCCCCTCTCCTCGGGTCCTCAGATCCCAGAGACATCTCTTAGGAAATGCAGAAATAGAGAAGCCCTGATGATGTGGGAAGCTGGGGAGGACATTGGGCCACAAGCCTGGCGTCTGGAGGCTGTGACCAGGCTCCTGCGCGTGGAAGAGAAGAAAGCGCTGATGAAGTCGACTTACCCGCAGAGCTACAGCCCAGCGGAGGCGACGGCGGGGATGTGCCCCCAGGGCTCTGACTAGGAGGGCCGGGCAGGGGGCAGCATGGCTCCCGGAGGGCTCTTTGTCCCTGCGAACACGCAGGACTCAGAGGGCTGTGGTGCTGGCTGGGGCGCAGGAGGCCGGAGCGGGGCGGGGTGCCAGCAACCCCAGCATGGGGGGGAGGCCAGTTCTGGGATCAAGGAAAAAGAATCCTAAAAGCATCCAGACAGAATAAAACAGATTTTATAAGATGGAAGATCAGCGGATAAGCTTTGTTTTTCCCCAGGTCATTGGAGCCCAGAACACAAGGGAGAAACCAGTACTCACGCCCGGGACAGCTGGTCGACCGGCCGAGGGATGGAGGGCGCGGGCGAGAATGCTGCGTCCAGACCACCGCACGGGACGTCCTCCACACAAACCACTTCTGAACGTGGGGCTGACCAGCCCTTCCTCCAAATTAAACCCAGACGTCACGCTGTCCCCTAGACGTGGCGATCGGTGCCTCAGCCACCCGCACACAGAGACGGACGGGGAAGGAGGGCCCACACACCCAGCATAGCACTTCCCCCAGCGGCCGGCCGCAGTCAGCAGTTACAGAACCAGATGCGAACATCAGCCCTTGTGGATCGAGAAGACATATAATGCAAAATAATAACCATGGTTCCATGGAAAAGAGAGACAGAAACTGAGTTTACACACATCAGGGAAAATCCGAGAGTGGCAGTGATTATAATGAGGAAAAACTGTGTTATTTGCCTCACGTCTCAGAGGAGCACACCAAATGGGCACATCTCATTCTTGGAATTTATAATTAGAAGTAAAGGAAACACCAAGAAAGCACATAAATAAAGTGTGACAGTGACAGGAAAAAAATGTATCAATCGTGACAATAAACATAAACAGAATAAAATTTGGCAAAAGGAGAGGGCTCTCAGCGTATGAGGAAGGAATCGGTGTGTGCACTCTGCGGAGTGAAACACCCAGGCAGGTTGAAGTTACAGGCGTAGCTCAGGTATGTCAAACACACGAGGAGAAGGCATGATTTCAGAATTAATACCTGATCACGTAACATTCGAGACTTCAGGTAGTCAGTCTTATTTATGGCCCTTCTGGCGCACAGTATGACCGCAACAGAGTCGGCAGTGAGGCGGCGGGTCTCAGCGCACGTCACTCACACCTGGTCAGACCCTGCACGGCCAGAGTGAGTGAGGGTGTGAGTATCAGAATAACCTGAGCTACAGGCTGATTGGAGGGCTATTAATTCTGCACCTTGGAAAAAGGGAAGTGCCCACAGAGAACTTGGAAAAAAGTGACCTGTAATCTCAATAAAAATTCACACTATCTCCAAAACAGACATCATAGATGCCCCAGTTTCTTAAAAGCAATGGAACGAAAAATTGAGTTAACGTCACACAAAACGCGACTCCTAACTGTGTGGCAAAGAAGAGAGCGCTCACTAACAAACCCCTACGTCCACGAGGAGATCGGAGCCACAGTCACAGACCACGCAGAAAATAATGTTAACAACACTGCCCGAGTCCAACCTGGCCAGGCCCTGCTCCTGGGCGATTTTGTGCCTCTGAATGCTGTTACTTTTTAGTCGGAAAGAAGAGGGGAAAAAAAATAATAATAAAATAAAATAAAATAAATAGCTTTCAACTCAAAAAGACAGAAAATGTATTAGCCAATCTGAGGACATGCAGAATAAAGAAAAGGAAAAAGGAAACTACTTTAATTAGGGGGGGGCGCCTGGGTGGCTCAGTTGGTTGTGTCCGACTTCAGCTCAGGTCATGATCTCACGGTCTGTGGGTTCGAGCCCCGCGTTGGGCTCTGTGCTGACAGCTCAGAGCCTGGAGCTGCTTCGGATTCTGTGTCTCCCTCTCTCTCTGCCCCTCCCCTGCTCGCTCTCTGTCTCTGTCTCTCAAAATAAGATAAAGACATAAAAAAAATAAAAAAAACTATTTTAATTAGGAAAAAGCATAGACTTGATCAATAGAGGCAAGAACTGGCTCGGAGGTGGCCCTGGAGTGGCAAACAGTGACAGAGACAAACCTCGGCTGGTCCAATAAACAGAAAAACAGGAAATACAGGCACCATGTTAATGACGAAAGAAAGGACCCCCCCACAGACAGAGGTTCCTCGCCGGCAGCATCTCTGAGGCATCTGCTGGGTGGCCTGTGCGGTCGCCCCTGCAGGTCGGGTTACCCACCAGCTTCCCGGCTCCTGTAAACAGCTGTGTCACAGTAAAGGTCCGAGTCTGGAGAGAGAGACGACCTTCTGAGAGAACTGAAACAGAGACCTCAACATCATCACAATAGAAATTTGGGAATCGCTGGAGTCGTTTCAAAGGAGACCACCAGGCCCAGATGCTCTTCCTCTGCCCAGAAGGGGCAGTTCTGTTGGGGGCTGGCCTTCCCCATGTTCTGTAAACGAGTAAAGGACCGGGGACTGCTCCCCAGTTCACCTTATGGAGTAGAAGTTTCCCGATACCACAAACACCCAGCAAGCGCTGCAGAAAAGGAAGGCTACATGCCCAAGATCTAACTTGTTTTTTGTTTTTTACTAGAGTTAAAAAATTCCCATACACTGCCAACAAACGGAGCCCAGCAATATAGTAAGAAGGCACATGGCACACCCAGTTGTGATTTATTTCCTGGCTGCAAGGGGAGCTCACAGGTAGCAAATGATCACAGCCACAGCCCAGGCAGCGCTGAAAAGCTTTGATGGAAACCTATTCCATTTTTTAATATATGCATCACCCTAGAGAAATGATTTGATTTAATGTGATAAATAATCCCTGTCTCAGCCGACAGCCTACAGCATCCCTGCAGCCACATACGAGTCACTCGCCTCCCACAGGGATCGACCGGGAGGGAGGCGGGTTCTCATGAAAACCGCCACAGTTTAACAACCTGCCGCCACCACTAGGCAAACGGGTAAAGACACAGACCAAACTATCATTGCTGCACATGACGTGGCTACAAAACCCAGAACATCACTACAACTGACTATGGGATTTCAAAGTGGCTAACAGCATACTTGTCCTGTAAACGAGCAATTACGACAGGGATGTCCCACGATGGAAAAACGTAACAGCGCAAGGACATCCGAATCTCCAAATGGATTTCAAGATTTGAGTCAATGATCATTGAAATCTCACTGTAAAACTCCCTTGAGCCAAAAGGTGAGAGGCTTGCAAATGAGGACATACCAACCATTGTTTGATCTCAAACTCTATTCGGGTGAAAGGTCAGGGGTTGAGCAACCTAGCTCCTCCTGGCTGCAGCAAGCCCCTGAGATGTAAATCTTTAATTGACATTGTGATTAGAAGGGTCAAACTTGTTCTTCAAGCAACTGTTAAGCCACCCCCCCCACCTCTAACAGCAAAATTCTCGCTACTGTACACCGGCTTCGCCCCCTCTCCCTATATAAACCCTGAGCTATGGCTCGATGGCGTGCTCTTCCGAGGCTCTTAGGGTGCTCGGGAGGGGCCGTCCGGCCGGACTAAAATAAACCGGAATAACCAACTCCTTTTGTGTTTGTGGGCTTTGTCCTCGGTGATTCTCCTTTGGAAAAGGTGGTCTAACACTCACCAAATCTTATTTTTCTTAAAACAGGACAAAATAATCCTTAAAATAATCTGCAAGTAGAGAACAGATGGGAAGAGCCGTGAAAATTCAGAAAAAAAGAAAGGAGATGAATGAAGAGGACCTGCTTTTTGGATGTGATATTGTGGCTTCACAGTAACAAATAAAGGTGCTGCTTTCATAAAATGAATATTAAGATCAATGACTGTCGCCTCTTAAACCGGGGGAACCGTAGGGAAACAACGCAGAAATGCGGAATCACAACTGCGGGATCAGGGACGCACTTAGCCAGGTAAGGCGGATGGCCATGGCCGTGGGTTCCGTATCTTCTCCCTGTTACGTCGGAGACTGAATGTCTGGTGGAGGCAGCCCCAGGGGCCTCGGCGCCCAGGCTCCCTGCCCGTGGACACGTGGGCCACAAACGCAGACAGTACATCTGTGGGCAGTGTCGCTCACAGGTGGCCCAAGAGTAAGTCAGGGAAAGATTACTGTCGGTGTTTTAAAGATAACTAGGGGGCAGAGGTTTTCGCGGGGCACAGGAAGGGTCTGGATAAAGTCTACACATCCCCGAGGCCCATCCCAGGCGCCCCTGTGTTACCATGTTCCCACTTTACCCTTCACTTCCCTTTAGGGGAATTCTTGACCACTCTCACTGTACCCGTCATGTAGAAAAAATGGGAACGTAGGAGCACAGAATTCTGGAAGATCCGGGGCAACACGGCCTCACCCTGCTGCGTGCTCACAAGGACCCTCTGGCCTGTGCGGGAGGCCCTGGCCCCCTCGGACGGCGGCACCTGCTGGCACCCCACTACTGATGCAGGAGTGTGGCCATGACGGTGAGGGTGCTGAACGCTTGCTCCGGGAGCTCCGGGTGCTCCCTCTCGCCTCCTCCTGGGCCCCTTCCCTCCTTGGCCTTGGCTCTGCTGGGACTTTGTGTCTTACGGGGGGGGGAAAAAAGGAAGTCTCCTCTTTTACGTAAATGCTCACCCCCAGCCCCAGTCGGCTTCCTGCCTCCCTCCCCCCATCCCCCGGCCCCACGCAGCGCCGGGGACGCACCTGTCGCTAGCTTCCGTGTTTCACTCCCCGAATGCTCTGCACTTGGCAGTGTGGCCCCAGCCCTGTGCTCTCACTGTCCACACTCAGCAAACACCCACCCCAGCCTGCAAGGGTCACGTCCATCGGACGCCCCCCCGCCCCCCTCCTCCCTTGTCTGCAGACTGCGCTCGGGCATCCAGCCATCCAGACGACCAGCGCTGGCCACACCCTCCTCGGGCTCTTCGTCTCGGGAACCCCCGCCGCCGTCTACCCCAGTGTCCAGGCCCGAACCCGAATTTCTGCCCCGCCCCCACCCCGCCTGATGCCCCGCCCCCTGCCCGCCCGCCCCCGGCCCCGGCCCCGCCCCCGCCCCCTGCCCGCCCCGGGGCTAAGCAGCCGCGAGGCCCGCCCGCTGCGCATCCCGAGCTCCGCCCCCCGGCCCCGGCCCCGCCCCGGCCCCGCCCCGGCCCCGCCCCCGGCCCGCCCGGCCCCGCCCCCGGTCCCGCCCCCGGCCCGCCCCGGGGCTAAGCAGCCGCGAGGCCCGCCCGCTGCGCATCCCGAGCTCCGCCCCCGGGGCCCGAGCGACGGTCCCCGCCGCTAACGTGGTCCAGTCCTTCCCGCTGACCCGCCGGCTGCCGCAGGGCAGGGAACGGCACGCAGGGCGCTGGCCCGCGTCCTCACCCCCGGGCCTGCGCCGCCCCCGAGCCGCCTGCGGACCCGGTGCCCTGCGTCCTCCCGGGCAGCACCGGCCCGCCCGCGGGCTCCTCCTGCGGGGCCTGCAGCCCCCGCACGGCCCCTGGGTCCCGGGAGAGGAGAATCCCCGGGCGTCCCCCAGGCACGCGCCTCCTTGGGGGCTGGGTGTAGACGGAAAAGCGCTCTCGCGGAAGGGGAGGAAGATGCGGAGCGGGGTTCCGGCTGCGCTGGATCCGAGGCGCCCGTGGACCGGCCGGGCGGCCTCCCCGGAGCTGGCGGCGCCCGAAGCCGGGGAGGCACAGCGCGTGACCGTCCTGCGTCCTGACCGCCTGCTGTGTGGCTGCCACCGGTCCAGGGGGCTCGGGCAGACGGCGAGGACGCGGTCTAGGCGCCCGCCTTTGCGAAGGCAGGGGGTCGCACAGCCGTGCCCGGTGCCCCCCGGAGGAGGCAGCCGCCCAGCCGCGGGCGGGCGGGAGGGGCGCGGGGAGGGCGCGGCCGCCTGAGCGAGGGCCCTGAGGAGGCGCGTCTGGAAGGAGGTGGGCGTGAGCCGCGTGTCTGCGGCGCGTGGGGGCGGATGGGACGTGCACCAGCCTTTCAACAAGGGTGCTGCTCGGGCCCCCGGGTGCGAGCCCGCGGGGCGGAGGGAGCAGACAGAGGTCCGGGGGCTTTGGGCCTGGGAGGGTGCCCGCATCCCTTTCCGCGCTCCTCGCGGGAGCCCCAGACCTGCACAGCCCTGCCCTGACCCCGTGAGTCGAGCTGGGGGCTCTGTCCGCCTGCTAGCTTAGAGGGGGTTTGTCCGGGACTGGAGCTTGGCCCTGGTGTTCAGGTTTCATCCCAGGTTAGGGCGTCACCCCGCGTCACCTCCCCTGACCCTCGCCTGGCCGGGCAGCGCGGTTAAGGGGCGCAACTCTCGTGTCTATTTGAACCCTTCTGCCCTTCTTGCAGCCCCCAAGCCTCCCAGTTTTAAGGCGAATACGTGGTCGTTTCTGGCCTCGTCAAAGACGGGGAAAGCGGAGGTCTGATGAGTGAGAGGTGGACGCGGCGGGGGGGGTGCAGGGGAGAGTGAGAGGGGAGGCGAGGGGCTGAGCGCAGGTGGGCAGGGCAGTCCTCCCCTGCAGCTGGGGCCCATCGCCCCCCGACTGGGGCCAAGGCAGAGGTGAGGTGGTGCTCTGAAGGAGCCCCAGCTGCCGCCCTGCCTCCCCCACCGGCCAGGCCCCCCCTGCTCCGGCTTTGCTGGGGGCTGGGTTTGTTGACACCCGACAGGAATAGTGGCCCCTTCTGAAAGGCGCCTCCATGCCCGCCCTCGGCAGACCACGGGCTCCCTGCGAGGACGCAGGGGACAGAGGGGGACGCGGGGCAGGCTGAGGGCGGGAGCCAGAGGGCTGGCGTCACCTGTGTGCCGTGTCCACTTGGGGCGGAGAGCGCGGGCCGACCTGGGGTGTCTCCGGATCCTGGAGCAGGCAGGCGGCACCTCCGCGGGAGGGGCGGGCGAGGCCGCCCGTGGACACAGCAGAACGCGGGCCTCGGTGAGGGACTTCCGAGCTCAGACGGAGACGGGGACACTGGAGATGCAGGTGACCGCGGGCGGGAAGTGTGGGCGCACACGGGCGCTTGCGGGAGGAAGTCCCCACACCTCCCACTCGGGGCGGGTGCCAGTGAGCGGCTCAGCCCTGGCCTCCCTCCAGCCGCTGCCCTTGAGGGGCCAGGCCCAGAGGCCGCCCAGACCTCCAGCTCGCTGAGAGGAGAGGTGTCATGGGGACCTACATGGGGCAGCTGCAGGCGTCGCTGGCCTCCCTACTCGCTGGCACCCCGGGTGGGCAGCCCCAGGCGACACCTGGCCAGCCCCCGAGTGACTGCTGGAATAAAGGAGGTGCCAGGATGAAGAGGCTGTTGGCTCCCTTCCCCGTGATGCACAGATGTGGGGACCCCAGGGTCCAATTACCCCGCCACGGAGACGTGACTGCCCCACACTGCCAATTAGCACAGCATCTCATGTCCGCGGGCCTCTGCCCCCCGCCCCCCATGGCATCTGGCTGAGGGGCAGAGCCGGTCTGAACGGCCCCCGTGCGCTCTCCAGGGTCCTGGCCTCTTGACCAAACATCCTCTCCTGTCCACTCGGTCTCTGGCCACACCACACTGTCCCCACCAGGACCTCTGGTGCCCTTCCCTTCAGGGCTGGGGAGGGTACAGGTCCTGCTTGGGGACGGAGGACTTTTCTGGATGCAGTGGCCATGGCCTGGTCCAGGGAGAGGGACTCTGGGCTACACTGCACCCTTATTATTCACCTTATTCACCAGGGGACACAGAAATTCGAGTTTCCTGCCTAAGATAAGAACTTTTCCCACAAATATAATCAACCCGAACAGCACTGATCAGTCTAAGTCAAAAGAGGCCCATCTGGCAAACATTTCCCAAGGCAGCGGAGGACACGGGAGCAGCTGAGGGGGCCTGGGGGCTGTACATGGAGAGTCACTGAGCTCAGGCACAGGGGAGGACGCAGTGCGATGCCTGTCTTCTTATAAATAAATATTCCAGCTCACCAACATTTTTCCTCCTCTCAGGAGAGCAGCCGGTAGAAAGAGCGAAGGATGGGGTGGCTCAGTGGTTAAGCATCTGACTCCGACTCAGGTCATGATCTTGAAGTTTGTGGGTTCGAGCCCCACATTGGGCTCTGCGCTGACAGCGTGGAGCCTGCTTGGGATCCTCTCCCTCTCCCTCTCTCTCTGCCCCTCCCCCGCTCTCTCTCTCTCTCTTTCTCTCAAAAATAAACATAGGAAGGAAGGAAGGAAGGAAGGAAGGAAGGAAGGAAGGAAGGAAGGAAGGAAGGAAGGAAAGAGGAAAGGATGGCCCAGTTACAAAACGGGCAGACGAGTAGACACTTCATCCAAAGAGATAAAAGGATGGCAAACAAGGACTTGAAAAATGTGTGCCACTAGCGTCAGGGAAATACAGACCAAAACCACGCAGCCACACTGTGCACACCGTCAGAACAGCTAAAATAAAAACAGGGCCACACCCAGGGCAGCCAACAGGCTCCCGCCCTCTGTTGGCGTGGGCGCGAGATGGTCCTGTGCGGCCCGAGGACAGCTTGGTCTCTTACAATGTTATCAAGTTCAATGCTCACACAGCAACCTGGATGCGAAGGCTTACAGCAGCTGTGTTCACAACCGCCAAAGCCGGCAATGACCCAGACGCCCTTCAGCGAGTACATGGAGGAGCTAATGGTGGTGCCTCCGTGCCCTGGAATCCTACTCAGCGATACGGTGTGGATGAAACCCACTTCTGCATGTGCCTGTCGCCCATCTGCATGCTGTACAATTTCAACGTGCATTTCCCTAATTGCTGATAAAATTGGGCCTCCTTCATACACTTATTACTCCTTCACAAGTAAGGAGGATACAAATCATTTACTTGTTTTAACTGGGTTCACTGTATTTTTCTCATTAATCTGTAGGAGTTCTTTACCTCATTCCTATCTTCAGATATATTTTTGGAACTTATATGTATTACAAATACATTCTCCCAGTCTGTCTTGTCTCTTTATCCTCTTACTAATTTCTTGTGATGCTCAGAAGGAACCCCATACCGGGCCCAACTTGTCTGGGCACCCATCCCTTCCCCACCTGGTCTGTGGGACTCAGACCAAGGTGACCCATTCCTACCTCCTGGAAGAAGTATTAACCAATCCAAGCCTCTAAGCCATGGGTGGTTGTCACATCCATTTGCCCTGACAGATCCATAGGAACCCAGAATTAAGAAAACCAGCTCCTGGTATTGACTTGGAAATTCACGGTTTTGGGTAGACGTGTGACCTCAGTTGGTCTAACAGGAAGACTCTATTCCTTACTCTCCCTTAACAATCTCATTGATTCATTTGTTCCTTTAGGTCGGCACTTTTAACATCCTTTTTAAGAGCTGTCTGCTTTCTCAGAAGCCATAGAGACATCTGCCATGTCTTGTTTCGAAGGCTGGCTGGGCCCCCTGATGCATAAACTTTCCCACCTTGGGAAGGGACATTCAGTTCGGCCCCTGAGCTAGTCCACATGGCTGGTACGAGACCGGTCTTGCAAGTGCCTCCCCTCGTGTGGGGTGGGGACACGCGGGTGCAGAGCCAGGGGTCAGCACAGCTGCCTTCCCCGCCCGCTCCAATTTTTCCAGATAGGATTCAGGCCCAGTCCACCCCATCAACCCTTAGAATTTCTGGCATAACAGCGTGAAGTAACTCTCAGTTCCTGTCCTTGCTTCTCATGCCTCCAGTCACCCAGCCCTGTCCCCAGGACCACCATCCGGCAGGGGAAGGGGAAGCTGAGCACTGCATCTTTGTCAACGCCTCTCCCCGTGACTCCCCAGCAAAGGTGGGTGAGGGTCTACCTAGTGGGGACCCTGTCTTGGCATCCCTCATGCTGAGTGTGAGCACACACTCATGAAGGCGTGTAAGCCAGCCCCTAATGCCCTTTGTGCTCCACCACTGCCTGCTCCCGTTCTGTCCAACCACCTCTCAGTGGGAAGCGCCACACACATCTCTGTGCTGTCTCTGTCTGCTGTCTCTGTCCGCTGTGGACACCATGGGCCGTAAGAAATGTACCCTGGGGCCCAAGTGGGTACCCCATCTTCCTCCAGTCCTTTTATACCATCTTGGGCATCTTCATCTGCCATCGGTGTGCACAGCCTGGTCTGAGTAAGCATCTGCTCCTCTCAGGACCCCTGTGTAGTCTCCTGGGGTGACGGGCAGTGGGCTGCTGTGGGCTGCCAGCCCCACAACCGTCTGCAGCCAGCTCTGCTCAACAGTTTGTGCCTCAGAGGGTGCGAGAGGGTATGTTGACGGTCAGTCCATCTCTGCACTACCGCGGACCCATGTCCACTCGTTCCGTGGCCCCACCGGACCCTCCAGTGAACACACCGGGATATCCACTCGGTGCATCCATCGCCCTCCAGCCCTGGAGGGAATCTTGTGACGGGCATGGGCGCGTCCTAGTTTCACGGGCCCTCAGGTCACCATAGAGGTTTCTGTAGGACTGTGCCCTGCACGGCCAACCTTTTATTAGCCCAGTGCCCCCATTACCCGTCTCCTGGCCACATAGCCCACGAGAGAGTAAACACCCAAGCACAGGGCCTTCATTGTTTAATCCTCCCATCCCTGCAAAGAAAGCGGCATGCAGTGTAGCCTTCTGAGCAGATTGGTTCTCACCTTCCTCAATCAGGATCTTTCCATCAATTGGTCAGCAGGTGGCTGAACTTTGAAACAGAATGCTGTCTGCCCACCTTGACCTAAACCTAATCGGCTTATGGCCAGTCAATAAAGAGGCGCCCACAGGCCACTGACCATGTGGCAGTAGGATCGGCAGCTCGTCAGATGGCTCTGAAGTGGCCACAGAGGAACCGGCTCCCTGTTCCTACATGCGAGTCCCTCCTCACACTCCCCGGACAACGGGCTCCTGAACAACCATTTCCATTCCATCATGGAACTCTTCTGGGCACAGCTCTCCTTACCGGTGTTTCTCTGACAACACCCAAGGCATTATGGGTATTTCTGGTTTTGAGTTTGCTTTACGTTCTCAGTCTTCACTCTCAATTAATGCCACTGACAACCTAGTAATTGTCCTCAGATGGCATACACCATGTCGCGGTGTCTGGAAGCCCTCTGGTCCCAAGTTCCAGGGTTTGCCACCAGGCGGCACTCACGGGCTTTAGCCGTGAGCTCCTTAGAGAGAATGTGAGCAGCAGATCCTTCCAGAACTGTGTGTGAGTGAATCACTGGGGCCCAGGGCAACCACTGAGCTACTGATTTTTGCAATTCAGATCCAGCCTGCTGTTGTCCAGACCCCCATTCAAATATGACCTCCTTTCGGGTACGGATAGAAATTAGTGATACTCCCAGATATGGGAGGTCCAGCCCCCCAAATCCAAACAGCTCATCATGCACTGAGCTTCTCCCTTAGCTCCAGGGACAGGCAATTGGCCGCAGGCAGTGCCATGGGACATCAGGGGTGGCTTCTGACTGAGTTATCCCTACGAAGCTCCCCATTTGTGTGGGCTCCGCGGTCTGTGCTGGATTCGTCAACCAGCCTGTTAGTCACATGTGTCAGCACTGTACTTAGGCAGCCCCAGCTGGCTCCTTAGTTTCTGATATCATCATGGCATCAACTTAGTGTTTTATTACATTCAGACCTGCACCAAGTAGATATCCCTTTTAACCAAATTATGACAGTAAGCTGGTGAATTCAGAGAAACCTATGGTTGTTCTTAATTTGGGATCCTCTCACATGAAGGCAGACCACAGCTGGCTCCTTTCTGAGACTGAGATTGAGAAAAAAGCATTTATAAGACACATTCCAGAGTACACATCTCAGTTTGCAGTATTTTCCACACGATTGAAACCACAGTAGAAACTGCTGGTGATATTGGCGCTATTCCTCTGTTCAAGCCGAGATGGTCTGCTGTTAGACTCCACAAACCATCTGTCTTTCTCACGGGCCACACAAGACTATTACACAGAGAACTTATTTACAAGAATTCCAGCTTCTACCATGTTATTAATGGATATGGTAATCTCTTTTTGTCAGACTGGTATTCTCCACTGTTTCAAATTAGTAACCTGCTTGGGCTCAGACAATTCTAAGGATTTCCTTGTAGTATGTCTAATTAGTACTGACTATAGGGTGAATTTCTATGCCTTGTTTTATCAAACTAGGTAGGGTAAGTGTTCCCTAGTTGGACATAATATCTAGGCCAATAATAATTTCATGTAAGGGAGACACAGCTATTTACCAACAGGTTCTGGAACCACAGTGCATTAAGCTCCTGTGTCTCAGAGTCCCAAAAATGTTTTTTCTCCACCCTCTGGCCATTTTGCCCACACATTTACATATGACTTTGGGTCCCCAAACAATGGTTAAGCCAGAAGACCCTGACACTTTGTTAGCCCTTGTATTTAAGACTGAAAAATATTGATGAGACTAAATAGTACACCACATTTCTGAAAGGAAATAACAAAGACCTAAAATTAAATGGAGAGATATACCATGTTCATGGATTAAATTTCTCAATATTGTTAAATTGTTTCTCAATTCTTCCCAAATTGATTTATATGATCAACAATATATTCAAAATCAAAATCCCATTAGGCTATAGAAATAAAAAATCTTACTCCTAGGTCCTTACAGAAAAGGAAAAGTTCTACAAGAGTCAAAATGTTTGTGAAAAAGAAAACAATACTGGAAGATGTCTACTATATGATTTTAAGGTCTACCATAAAGTTACAGTAATCAAATCAATGTGTTATTGCCAGAAAGATAGGTGTATAGTCCAATGGAGCAGAATATACTATAACCCAGAAATTGACCACATATAAAATGATAAAATGATCTTTGAGAAAAGTGCCAAGCTAGGAAATGTGTAGACTTTTCAAGAAGTCATCCTGAGATAATGGAAATAAATTCTCTGAAGGCGGATATATGTGCATTTGGGGAGAAGCTTTTAATATTTTACCAAATATAATGCCTACTGTAGATTTTTCTTATTGGAATGTTCCTTCTGATACAACTTCACTGAGGTATAGTTTATTAAAATACACCCATTTTAAAGGTAAAGCTCTATGAATTTTGTCAAATGTATGTAGTTGTGTAATATTGCCACAATCAAGATCTAACATCCCATTATTCCACAGAATTCATTAATGTCCATTTGTAGCCTGTGACCCCACCCAGTGTTTCAGGAAACTTCTCACTGTTTTTGGTCACTATAGATTAGACTTGGCTTTTCTAGAATGTGACATAAATGGAATCATGCAGCATGGCTTCTGTTGATTAATATAATGTTTTTGAGTTTCACCCATATTGTTGTGTACATAAGTGATCTATTCCTTTTTATTGCTGAAGAGCATCTCATTTTATGGATATATCATCCATTTTTATCTATTTACTTGTTAATTGGCATTTGAGTTGTTTCTGTTTGGGGCTATTATGAACAAAGCAGTTATAAATTTGCATATGCATTTTTGTTTTCTTTTAGGGAGTGCAATTGCTGGGTTATATAGAAAATGTATTTCGAGCTGTATAAGAAACTGACAAATAATTTTCATAGAGGCTGTACTATTTTACATTCTCAACAGCGATGTTGGAGGGTTTTATTGCTCTGCATCCTCATCTAGAGAGTGTAATGCCCAGTCTTTTATTTATTTAAATTTTTTTCAAAATTTAAATTCAAGTTAGTTAACATACAGTGTAGGCTTCGCTTCAGGAGTAGAATCCAGTGATTCATCTCTTACATATGACACCCAGTGCTTGTCCCAAAAAGTGCCCCCCTTGATGCCCGTAACCCATTTAGCCCATCCCCCACCCGCTTCCCTCCAGCAACCCTCAGTTTGTTCCCTGCATTTAAGGGTCTCTTATGGTTTGTCTCCCTCTCTGTTTTTACCTTATTTTTCCTTCCCTTCTTCTATGTTCGTCTGTTGTGTTTCTTAAATTCCACATATGAGTGAAATCATGTGCTATATGTCTTTCTCTGACTTATTTCACTTAGCATAATACACTCTAGTTCCACCCACATTGTTGCAAATGGCAAGATCTCATTCTTTTTGGTCACTGAGTAATATTCCATTTTATATATATATATATACCACATCTTCTCTATCCATTCATCAGTTGATGGACATTTGGGCTCTTTCCATAATTTGGCTATTGTTGATAGTACTGTTATAAACTTTGGGGTACATGGCCCCTTTGAATCAGCAGTTTTCTATCCTTTAATTCCTGGTAGTGCCATTGCTGGGTCGTAGGGGTAGTTCTATTTTTAATTTTTTGAGGAATCTCCATACTGTTTTCCAGAGTGACTGCACCAGTTTGCATTCTCACCAGCAGTATAAAATGGTTCTTCTTTCACCATGTCCTTGCCAACATCGGTTGTTTCCTAAGTTGTTAATTTTACCCACACTGACAGAAATGAGGTGATATCTCACTGTGGTTTGGATTCGTATTTTCCTGACGATGAGTAATATCAAGCATCTTTTCATGTGTTGGTTAGCCATCTGGATGTCTTCTTCACAAAAGTGTCTATTCATGTCTTCTGCTCATTTCATAACTGGATTCTTTGTTTTTTGGGTGTTGAGTTTGGTAAGTTCTTTATAGATTTTGGAATCTAACCCTTTATGAGATATGTCATTTGCAAATATCTTCTCCCATTCTTTTGCTTGTCTTTTAGTTTTGCTGATTGTTTCTTTCACTGTGCAGAAGATTTTTATCTTAATGAAGTCCCAATAGTTCATTGTTGTTTTTGTTTCCCTTACTTCTAGGGACAGGTCAGGTAACAAGTTGCTGTGGCCAAACAAGTTGCTGTTTGTGTTCCTCCCTAGGATTTTGATGGCTTCCTATCTCATATTTAGGTCTTTCATCCATTTTGAATATATTTTTGTGTTTAGTGTAAGAAAGTGATCCAATTTCTTTTTTTAAATGTTTTTTATTTATTTCTGAGAGAGAGAGAGAGAGAGAGCGTGAGCAGGGGAGGATCAGGGAAAGAGACACTCACATAATTCGAAGACAGGCTCCAGGCTCTGAGCTAGCTGTCAGCACAGAGCCCGACGTGGGGCTTGAACCCACGAACAGCGAGATCATGACCTGAGCCGAAGTCAGACGCTTAACCAACTGAGCCCCCCAGGCACCCCAAAAGTGGTCCAGTTTCATTCTGCATGTTGCTATACAGTTGTCCCAGCACCATTTTCTAAAGTGACTTTTTTCCATTAGATACTCTTTCCTGCTTTGTCGAAGATTAGTTGGTCATACATCTGTGGGTCCATTTCTGGGCTCTCTATTCTATTCCATTGGTCTATGTGTAAGGCCCATAACTAATTTCATCCTCAATGGGGGAAAAACTGAGAGCGTTCTTCCTAAGATCAGGAACGTGACAGAGATGTGCAGTCTCACTTCTATTGTTCAACACAGTACTGGAAGTCCTAGCCTTAGAAATCAGACAACAAAAAGAAATAAAAAGCATCCAAGTTGCCAAGGAAGAAGTCAAACTTTCACTCTTCACAGATGATATGATACTCTATTGGAAAAATCAAAAGACTCCACCAAAAAACTATGAGAGCTGATACATGAATGCAGCAAAGTCACAGGATATAGAATAAATGTACAAAATCAGTTGCATTTCTATACACTAGTCATGAAGAAGCAGAAAGAGAAATCAAGGAATTGATCCCATTTACAAGTGCACCAAAAACCATAAGATACCTAAGAAAAAACCTAACCAAAGAGGTAAAATATCTGTATGCTGAAAACTATAGAAAGCTTATGAAAGAAATTGAGGAAGACACAAAGAAATTGAAAAACATTCCATGCTCATGTGTTGGAAGAACAAATATTGTTAAAATGTCAATACTACCCAAAGAAATCTACATATTCAATGCAATTCCTATCAAAATAACACCAGCATTCATCGCAGACCTAGAAGAAACAATCCTAAAATTTATATGGAACCAAAAGAGACCCCAAGTAGCCAAAGTAATGTTGTAAAAGAAAGCCAAAGCTGGAAGCATCACAGTTCCAGACTTCGAGCTGTATTACAAAGCTGTAATCATCAAGACAGTATGGTATTGCACAAAAACAGCAACACCATTCTTTTAAATATTAGCCATTCTAGTGACTGGGGGCAGTATTTTATTGTGGTTTTAATGTGCATTTCTTTAATTACTGATAATGTTGAAAATCTTTTCACGTGCTTACTGGCAATCCATATGTGTCAAGAACTGAAGGACCTGAGATTTTACCTGCTTATTAGCTAATAGTTAGGTCAGCCTTAGTTTCGTGGAGGCTGGTAGGACACACGAGGCTCCTGGATCAGAGACAAAGATTTTCACTACTCTTCACAGAGTAGGCAGAATGATTTTTTTTACTTGCATTTTTTTTACTTCCCCTTGTCTACTCTCCAGTACCACGGGGATGGTACTGAGAGGCCCAGGTGGATATTGCATACAGAGTGAGTTTCCACAACTACCAAGAAAGTAGTAAGACCCTAATCTTTCATAAGGGGCTGCAGGTAAACTTGCCCAGGTTGAACAACACATAACGCTGCCTTTATCATTATAAAATATCTCTCTTTATTTGTTGAATTGCTTTAAAGTACATGTACCTGATACTAGTATAACTACACAAGATTTCTTTTGTTTAACTTTATATGATGTACATTTCCCCCTCACTCTTGCTTTCATCTTTTCTGCTTCCTTATATTTATGGTAGATCCCTTGTAAAAAGCATATAGAGTTTTTATTTAGCCAATCTAATAATCTTAGTCTTTTAAATAAGGTGTTTAATCCACTAACATTTAATGTAAATGATGATAACATTTCTTTGACATCTATTGCTCATTTTTTAATTTGAACCCTGTTTGTATTTACTTTTATCTACTTGCCATTGAATGAATTAGTTTTTTAATTTTCTAATTTTCTTTTTATCACATTATTACACATTTCTTAACTATTATTTTCTTGTTATTCTGTGAAAGTCAATGTACATTATATCTTTTTGTAGCTTCATGAAAACTACTATATCTTTAAAACAATCTAAATTTATTTGCTCTCTCCCAACTTTTCCAATATTCTGCATAAATCTTAATGTCCACATGCTGTTATTCTTATTTAATACAACCAAAAATAAGAATGTTTATCCACTCATTTAAACTTCAATAACTCTTCATCAATTTTTATATTTTAAACTTCAATAACTCTTCATCAATTTTTATATTTTGATGTTTCAATATGGGATCATTTAAAGGAACTGATGCTTGAATGGTATTGGTCTGGTACATTGCCCTATTTACTTAGGACTTTCTTAACTTCCTTTCTCAAGGTTTTACCGTTTCTAGCACAGACATCTTGTACTTTTACTAAATGTCTTCCTTATTTTTGATGATTGTAATATAAATGACTTTTAAATTTTTTATTTTCCTGTTATTTGTTGCTAGTATATAGGAAAATGGTTAATTTTGCCTATGTTATATCTATGGCCTAACCAAGCTAAGTTATTAAATTGAATAGTTGGATTGTAGATTCCGAATATTTTCATACATAGAAATTCATGTTATTTGTGAATAAGCATTTTAATTATTTTTTGTTCATTTTCTATGTCTTCTATTTCTATTTCTTGTCTCTTTGACCTTGCTAAAACATCTAGCACAGTGTTAAATGAAGATAGTGAGAGCAGATATCCTTGCCTCATTTCCAATCTTAGGGGAAAACATTTCATTTTTTACCATCGTGTATAATATTAGCTGTAAGTTTAAAGATGCCCTTTTCGGCTCAAGTGAGTATTCCTACTTTCTGAGATATTAACTCTGAATGAGTGTTGATTTTTTTTGTGAAAGATTTATTTTTCTGCATTTATTGAGAAGACCATATAGTTTTTCTTTATTATTCTGTTAATATGGTGAATTACAGTGGTGAAATTTTTTTTAATTTTTTAAAAAATGTTTTATTTATTTCTTAGAGAGAGAGACAGCGTGAGCAGGGGATTGTCACAGAGGGGGAGACACAGAATCTGAAACAGGCTCCAGGCTCTGAGCTGTCATCACAGAGCCCGATGCAGGGCTCAAACCCACCAACCGTGAGATCATGACCTGAGCCGAAGTCGGATGCTTAACCGACTGAGCCACCCAGGTGCCCCTACAATGGTGAATTTTTAAATGTTCTCTCATCTTGAATTCATGGAATAAACCCTATTTGATCATGATTTGGTACCCTTTTTGTATTTCTGGATATTTTGTCTAATATTTTTAGAAGCCTCTGTATGTTAATGAGGGATTAGTCTTCAGTCTTCTTTTCTTTTTATGTCTTCATGTTTTGATAGCAATTTCTCTGAAACCATATGGACCTAGAATTTTCTTTGTAGGAAGATTTTTTTTTACAAATTCTATTATTTAATTGAAATGACTATTGAGATTTTCTATTATGCCTGTGTCAGATTTAATAAAGTGAATCTGTAAGTGTGTGGACTACTCATCTAAATTGTCAAATTTGTTGGTGTAATATTCTTACAATTCAAACATCTTCAAGAATACCTGTCACTGATACAGTAAAATAGATAGATAAATAATATATATTTATTTACACTTATATTTATATAGAGAGAAAAATATATTTATTTTACTTTTTAAAATTGCCTTAATAAAAAATAACATTTTTTGCCACATCTAGAGGTCCTGCTGCAAATGAAAGCAATGTCATTGTTGATTATAAGCTCAGAGGGTAGAAAGCTTATACTCCATTGGAGAAACAAATTACAGCCTGAGACCTTCAGCTCTAATTGGAATAACTGTGAGCTCCTTGGAGGAGAATCTCTTCTAGCTGGAGAGAATTCAGTGGTGCCAGACTGTCCCATAAGGAAAAAAACAATGGGGGGGGGGGGAGAGGGCTATATCTCAAAAAGCTTGGAGTTCAATGGCAGCTAAGACATTAAAGAATGGGGGACGCCTGGGTGGCTCAGTCCTCGGCTCAGGTCATGATCTCATGGATAGTGAGTTTGAGCTCTGCGTTGGGCTCCGTGCTGACAGCTCGGAGCCTGGAGCTGCTTTGGATTCTGTGTCTCCCTCTCTCTCTGCCCCTCCCCTGCTCGTGCTCTGTCTGTCTCTCTCTCGAAAATAAGTAAATATTTTTTTAAAATTTAAAACAATGGGAATTCATTGGATCATTTATGGAAGAGCAGACAGAGCCGATGATCAGCTGGTCTCAGGGGTTCCAGGGCTCAGGGCTGTTTTCACAATTTCCAGACTTTGCTTTTCTCTGCCCATGACCTTTTTTGGCTTTGTCTACACAGCAGAAAACAGCTGCCAACAGATTCCATGCTCCAAGTCTCCTATTTCATCTCTTCGGGGAGTTGTGAGTTGCTCTTCTGGTCTGTCTAAAGCTGTATTTATTTATTTATTTATTTATTTATTTAATTTATTTATTTACTGAGAGAGAGAGTGAAGCAAGTGGGGAGAGGAGCACAGAGAGAGGGAGAGAGAATCCTAGGCGGCTCCATACGCCACATGGAGCCCTACACAGGGCTCGATCCCATGACCCTAGTATCACAACCTAAGTCAAAATCAAGAGGCAGATGCTCAACCAACTGATCAATCCGGGCGCCCCTGTCTGAGGCTGCTTTTAAAAATCCTGGGGAAGACTTCACATAGTCCCAACTCCTCAGTGCCGTCCGCCAACAAAACAAGAAGAGACCAAGGTTCTGAACACGGAAGAGGGTGACAGCATTCACTCAAAGCACACACTCATGTGCTCAGCAAAGTAAGGCACGCTGAGCTGAGGAACATGGGTGAGCGCCACAAGGTGCCCAGGGCAGTTTCCTTGGAAACTATTTTCTGCAAATTTAAATGTTAGGTTCCTGGGACTTAGAAGAAGGGAGAATCCTACGGCAGCAGCTCCCTTTCTAAACAATGTGATACTAATGTAACCACATAGGTCACATGAGATGTGGCCTAAGAGTCCTTGAGTTTGGAGGCTAATGTAGGATGGAAATTGTTGGCAGTTCAACCTGGGTGGGGCTGAGACTTTCACAGTCAAGGTTGTTTGGAGAAAGCTTTTACTTTACTTGGCCTACATTCCCCCTTCTTTCTCCAAAAAGGAAAATGCTAATTAAATGCTCGTCAGTCTTTCCAGTGGATGTTTATTTGAGGAGAAAGATACTGGCCCCACATGCCAGAGCTCAGGAAACCACTGAGCAAAGGAGACAGGCATCTTGCAATTCTTGGACAAACACAGCGAAACTCAGTGAACAGCGCTTTCAAAACAATGTTTCTTTTTTAAAGGTTATTGATTTAGAAATTAGGTGTGTGTTTTAAAAACAAAGGCAACTTTCTGTAGTTTCATCTCAAGCATTTACTCCATTTACACTTCATATAATTAAGGTTATGTTCTGTTCTAAGTGTCCCACATTAGTATCATGTTTTCTGTCTATTCTGTTTCTTCTTTGTTTCTCTGTTTCTCTCTTATTCCGTTTTGGGTAAGTTGTGCATTTTTTAGTGTCTCATTTTACAGTCCGGACGGATATTTTAGCTCTACTTCTTTGGTCAGTGTGGTAGACAGAATAACCGTGATGTTGTCCACAAGGTGTCCCCGCCTCCCCCCAAACTGTGCCCACATCCTAATTCCCAGGATCTGTGAATGTTACCTTACGCTGCAAAGGGTCTTTGCAGATCTGATTAAGATAAAGGTCTCTTTAGATAGGGGGGTTATCCTGGATTGTCTGCGTGGGTCCAACATAATCATCAGGAGGCTTAAAATATAGAAGGAGAGGAAGATTACTGACCGATGCATAGGTCAGAGTGTCACCAGCAGGCGTCATGAAGCACAAGCCACAGATGCCAGCGACCTCCAGAAGCAGGAAAAAGGCAAGGCATTGATTCTTTCCTGGAGTTTCCAGAGAGAGCACAGCATTCGTATACCTTAATTTTACCTGCATCAGACCCATTTTGGATGCCTGACTTCCAGAATCATAAGATAACAGTTTTAGGTTGGTGCAAGCCACTAAGGGTGTGCTAATTTGTTACAGCAGCTACAGGAAATAATACGGTTAGTTTCAGGGATTATTCCAGAAATTGAAACATGTCTCTTTAATATAGCATATCTATCTTCAATTAATATCACACTATTTCATAAGCAGTATGTGTGCTCCATCTGTCTGATTCCATTCACTTCCCTTCTGGACTTCTTGCTCTTGTTATGGTATATTTTCTCAGACTTGGCTTTATATTTCCCATATGCTCGCTCTTCCTCTCTCAGCCTCCTTTATTCCTTCCCTGAAGACTCAGGGCTCTATCTCATATGATTTTCTTTCTGCCAGGAAGGTATTCTTTTAGAATTTCTCATAGTGCAGGTCTGCAGACTCCAAATTGTCTCAGCTTCCCTTTGCCTGAGGATGTCTTCATTTCTTCATTCATTCTGAAAAATAACCTTCCTGGATATAGAATTTTACATCCACAGTGTTTTCCTTTCAACAGCTTGGAGATGCCGTCCCACTGTCTTTAGAATCTGTCTTTTACAAGAAGTCAGATAAATGTGTACAGCTATTCCAGTTATGTAGTAAGCCTTTTCTCTTGGGGTGCTGTCCAGGTCTGCTCGTGGTTTTGGTTTTTCAGAGGATTCACTGGGGTGAACAGAAGTCGAGTGTGAGCCAGTCTGGCTGTCACTGGGCAAGCTGTGGCTCCTGTGGCAGCTTTAGTCTGATCCACTTCCCCACGAGCTTTAAATGGTTAAGGGTGGTCGTGGCCTCTAGGGTCTGTGCGTTAGTGAGATCTCAGGGGCCCGCAGCCAGCACCCCCTTCAGAAACTGTGGGAAGTCTCCTCACGCTTTATACCGTAGCACCCAGGATTGTGTGTTGTGTTCTCCAGTCATATGCCTGTTTCTGGGCCACAAGAGAGAGCTTCGGTGGCATTCGCTGCCACCAGCCTGAGCGCTCCTCAGCCCTCTTAGGGTCGCTGCCTGGGCCTGAGGAGTGAACTGACAAAGATTAGCAGGAGAAAAGCATACAGACTTTATAGAATATTTGTGTGGAAACCTTCACAACAAAAAGAAGACCCAAAGAAGTGCCCAGAGCATGCAGCTTTTATACATTTAGACAGTAAAGCAAACAGAAAATTTGCAAAGATTTGGGCAAGTGTAAATGGTGAAAAAGTAAGTAGGAAGATAAGGGTGTTTTTTAACAAGGTTTGTTTGTACAGATTTCTTGGCCCCCAATTCCTCGCCTCTGGTGAAGAGAATGTCTTCCCTCCTCCTGGTACCGGGAGGAAACTCGCACATGGATGACTTCTGACTTGTTTCGGGGAAGAAGGGTGAGGAGGGGCTGTCAGAGCCATAAAAACAAAAGTCCTTCAGCTTAGCCTCAGCAATCGGATAACAAAAATAAATAAAAGGCATCCAAACCAGCAATTCAGAAGGCCAACTTTCAATATTTGCAGATGCCACAATATTCTACGTAGATACTCCATGTAGAAAACCCAAAAGACTCCACCAAAAAATTGTTAGAACTAATACATGAATTAAGCAGAGTGACAAGATATAAAATCAATATGCAGAAATCTGTGGCATTTCTACACACAATTCTGAAGCAGCAGAAAAAGAAATCAAAGAATTGATTCCATTTGCAATCACATCAAAAGCAATAAGATACCTAGAAATAAACCTAAGTAAAGAGGTAAAAGATCTGTACTCTGAAAACTATACAACACTTATTAAAGAAATTGAAGAGGACATAAAGAAATGGAAAAGCATTCCATGTTCATGGATTGGATGAACAAATATTGTTAAAATGTCTACACTATCCCAAACAATCTACACATTTAATGCAATCCATATCAATATACCACCAACATTCTTCGCAGAGCTAGAACAAACAATCCTAAAATTTGTATGGAGCCACAAAAGACCCCAAATAGCCTAAGCAATTCTGAAAAAGAAAAAAACAAAACTAGAGGCATCATGATTCTGGATCTCAAGCTATATTACAAAGCTGTAGTGACCAAGACAGTGTGGCACTAGCACAAAATGAGGCACATAGATTAATGGAACAGAACTGAAAACCCAGAAATGGATCCACAACTATATGGTCTACTAATCTTTGGCAAAGCAACAAAGAATGGAAAAAAGAGTCTCCTCAACAAATGGTGTTGGGGAACCTGGACAGCAACGTGCAGCAGAAGGAGCCTGGGCCACTTTCTCACATCACACACGAAAATAAGTTCAAAACAGATGAAAGACCTAAATGTGAGATAGGAAACCATCAGACTCCTAGAGGAGAACATGGACAGCAACCTCTTTGACCGTGGCCAGAGCAACTTCTTAGTAGACATGTCACCAGAGGGAAGGGAAACAAAAGCAAAAATGAACAATTGGGACCTAATGAAGATAAAAAGCTTCTGCACAGTGAAGGTAACAATCAGCAAAACTAAAAGGCAGCCTACGGAATGGGAGGAAATAGTTGCAAATGACATATCGGATAAAGGGTTAGTATCCAAAATCTGTAAAGAACTTAACAAACTCAACACTCAAAACAAATAACCCGGTTAAGAAACGGGCAGAAGACACGAATAGACACTTTTCCAAAGAAGACATCCAGATGACTGACACATGAAAAGATGCTCAACATCACTCATCATCAGGGAAATCCAAATCAAAACCACATTGAGATACCACCTCACCCCTGTAAGAATGGCTAAAATTGTAATAAACAATAGATGTTGGTGAGGATGAGGAGAAAGGCAAACCCTGTTGCACTGTTGGTGGGAATGCAAACTGGTGCAGCCACTCTGGAGAACAGTATGGAGGTTCCTCAGAAAGCTAAAAATAAAACTACCCTACAATCCAGCAATTGCATGGCTAGGTATTTACCCAAAGGACACAAATACACAGATTCAAAGAGGTACATGCACCCCAATGTTTATAGCAGCGTATCAACAATAGCCAAGCTATGGAATGTCCACTGACTGGTGAATGGATAAAGAGGGTGTGGTATACAAGCACGATGTAATATTACTCAGATACCAAAAAGAATGAAATCTTGTCATTCGCGATGGCAGGGATGGAGCTAGAATGTTTTATGCTAAGTGAAATAAATAATCAGAGAAAGCCAAATGCCACATGATTTCACTCATATATGGAATTTAAGAAACAAAGCAGATGAGCATATGGGAGGGAGGAGAATGAGAAAGGGAAACAAACGATAAGAGACTCTTTTTTTTAAATGTTTATTTTTGAGAGAGAGAGAGAGAACATGCACACAAGCTGGAGAGCGGCAGACAGAGGACAGAGGATTCGAAGTGGGTTCCACCCTGACAGTAGAGAGCCTGTTGTGAGGCTCAACCTGTGAACCATGAAATCATGACCTGAGCTGAAGACAGCTGCCACCCAGGCCACCCAGGCTCCCAAACCATAAGGGACTCTTAAGGATAGAGAACAAACTGAGGGTTACGGGGGAGGAGAGGCGGATGGGCTAGATGGGGGATGGGCATTAGGAGGGCACTTGTTGGGATGAGCACTGGGTGTTGTATGTAAGGGATGAATCACTGAATTCTACTCCTGAAACTCACATTGCTCTGTATGTTAACTAACTAGAAAATAATACAAATGAAAAATAAATCCTCCGGGGTAGGATATTTAATGCGCCAAGGTGCTCTGTGTGGTGCTGCACAAGGTGCCGCAGAGTGCATGGTCCACTCTGGGAATGTCAGCAATGACTCGGACGGGTTTCTCTAAGTTTCCCCGCCCTGCCCTCGGCCTTTCCCAGCTGCACCACCAAAGAATCTTCAGAGTTGTCAATTTAGCTGCACACGCTGGGCTCCTGCAGCCAAGAGCCGTGAGTGCCTCTGGTGGGTTCCTCTGAGCAACCCCCCCGTCGCCCCACACATACATCCCTTTGCAGGACCGATGTCTCAACTCGTTCTCTGCCCACCCCTCGCCCGTTGGCATTCTACCCCCTGCCGCAGGTGAACACCCCTGACTACAAGTTTCCAGGTGGCTACAAATCCACTTGTGACTGGACTAGGTTCCATTTTCCCATGCCACCAAGATGAGAGGACTAAACGTTCACGGACAGCTTGCCTGTGTGTTCCCCCCACCCCCGGCCCCCCTCCCGCCCCTGCAATGGATTCCTCTGCCTTAAAGAGTTCTGTCAAGGATGGGGACAGCTGTGGAATTTTTTTATCCTATGAAACGTTTGGCACTGACTTCTGTTTCGTCCTCAAGCCCACTGAGGAGTGTTTTCAATTACATTTTTACCTTGAGATAACTGTGGGTTTGCATGTGCTGTAAGCAATAATACACAGGGTTTCATAGTTCTAAGTTTTCCATTCAGGCTCATGATCCATTTGTGTTAATTTTTATATAAGGTGGGAAATTTAGGTAGAGTTGTTTGGCTGATTTGCTTGTTTTTGGCTCGGATGTCCGGTGCTCCAGCACCACTTGCTGAAAGGCATCTTCACTCCACCGAATTGCTTTTGCACGCTTGTCAATAATCAGTTGGTCATGTTAGCATCAGTATATTCCTGGGATTTGGGGCCATTTGGCATTATTTTTTCTTTAAGTGTTCAATAAAATTTAATGGTTAAAGTATTTAGGCCTAGACCCTTTTTTTGTGGCAAAAAAGTAAAGTTACTGATTTATTTACTTGTAATAGGTCTATCCAAATTTTACATTTTTTTGCTTGAGTCCACTTGGTAATTTGTGACTTTCTGGGAAATTGTCCATTTAATTAAAGATTTCCAATTTTTAGCATCAAGTTGTTTATGGTATTTCCTTATAATCCTTTTGATTTCTGAAGGGCCCATTTCACTCCTACTTTTTATGAACTATGTATCCCCTCTCATCTTGTTTGTTCATCTAGCTAAAGGTCTTACGATTTTGTTGATCTTTTCAAAGAGCCAACTTTTGGTTTAATTGATTTTTCTCTGTTCATTATTCTGCTGTGTAGTCCATCAATTTCCACTTTAATCTTTATAATTTCCTTCCTCCTGTTTACCTTTGGTTGAATTTGCTTTCTTTCTTCTCCCCCAGATTTTTAAAGTAGAAGTTTAGGGCTTTTATATTTGAGATCTTTCTTCTTTTCAAATACAGGTGTTTAAAGCTATAAATTTACCTATCAGTACTGCTTTAACATGATCCAATAAATTTTGATAAACTGTGTTTTCATTTTCATTGAGTTCAAAATGTTTTCTAATTCATCTTGCAATAAATTCTCTTTTGACACATGGGCTATTTATAACTATGCTGTTAATTTCCAAATATTTGTAGGTTTCCCAATTTTTATTCTGCTATTCATTTCTTTTTTTTTTAATTTTTAAAATGTTTTATTTATTTCTGAGAGAGAGAGAGAGAGAGAGAGAGAGACAGTGTGAGCAGGGGAGTGTCAGAGAGAGAGGGAGACACAGAATCTGAAGCAGGCTCCAGGCTCTGAGCTAGATGCCAGCACAGAGCCCAACACGGGGCCCGAACCCACAAACCGTGAGATCATGACCTGAGTTGAAGTTGGACACTCAACCGACTGAGCCACCCAGGTGCCCCTCTGTTATTCATTTCTAGCTTACTTCTAATGTGGTCAAAGAATGTATTTTGTAGGATCTCAATTCTTTTACATTTACTAAGACTTTTTTATGGCTTAGCATTGGTGTATCCTGAATAATGTTCCATGTGGGCTTGAAAAGAATACGTACTCTGTGGTTGGATGGAGTGTTTTATAAATGTCTGTTAGGTCAAGTTGGTTGATAGTGTTGTTCAAGTGTTTTCTATCTTTGCTTAACTTTTTGTCCTGTTGTTTTATTAATTATTGAGGATATTAAAATCTCCAACTATTCTTGTTGAGCTATGTCTTCTACAATTCTATCATTCTTAGTTTCATGTGTTTTTGGGAGTTCAATTCTTAGGGATGTTTATATTTATAATAGTTGTGCCTTTCTGTTGAATTTACCTATCTATTAGTATAGATTCTTCTTTATGTGCAGTAAGAATGCCCATTTTAAAGTGTTTTTTTGTTTGATGTTAGTATGGCTAATCCAGCTCTCCTTTGTTTTCTGTTTACATATTTCATCTTTTTTCCATTTTTAAAATTTTAATCCATTTGTGTCTTTGAATGTAAAGTGTGTCTTATGTAGACAGTACATTCATGAGATCCTGTGTTTTAAAAATCCATTCTACTAATCTTTGCTTTTTGTTTGATCTATTACATTTAATGTAATTACCAATATGGTAGAATTTATGCTTACCATTGGGCCATTTTCTTTTTACTTTTTTACTTTTTAAATTTTATTTATTTTTTTACAAATAGTTTATTGTCAGGGTGGTTTCCATATAACACCCAGTGCTCATCCCCACAAGTGCCCTCCTCCATGCCCATCTCCCCCCTGCCCCCCACCCCCATCAGCCCTCAGTTTGTTCTCAGCATTCAAGAGTCTCTCATGGTTTGCCTCTCTCCCTCTTCCCCACCATTTCCCCCCTTCTTCTCCCCGACGGTCCTCTGTTAAGTTCCTCCTAATCCTCCTATACGTGCAAACATATGGTATCTGTCCTTCTCTGCCTGACTTATTTCGCTCAGCATAACACCCTCAAGGTCCATCCACATTGCTACACGTGGCCAGATTTCATCCTTTCTCATTGCCATGTAGTATTCCATCGTATAGGTAAACCACATCTTCTTGATCCATTCGTCCGTTGATGGACACTTAGGCTCTTCCCATGATTTGGCTATTGTTGAGAGTGCTGCTATGAACATTGGGGTACATGTGCCCCTATTCATCAGCACCCCTGTGCCCCTTGGGTAAATTCCTAGCAGTGCTATTGCTGGGTCATAGGGGAGTTCTATTGTTAATTTCCTGAGGAACCTCCACACTTTTTTCTAGAGGGGCTGCACCCGTTTACATTCCCACCAACAGTGTAGGAGGGTGCCCGTTTCTCCACATCATCGCCAGCATCTAGAGTCCTCTGATTTGCTCATTTTAGCCACTCTGACTGGCGTGAGGTGGTATCTCAGTGTGGTTTTGATTTGTATTTCCCTGATGAGGAGGGACACTGAGCATTGTTTCATGTGTCTGTTTGCCATCTGGATGTCCTCTATGGAGAAGTGCCTGTTCATATCTTCTGCCCATTTCTTTACTGGGTTGTTTGTTTTTCGGGTGTGGAGTTTGGTGAGTTCCTTATAGATTTTGGATATTAACCCTTTGTCTGACATGTCATTTGCAACTATCTTTTCCCATTCCGTTGGTTGCCTATTAGTTTTGTGGGTTGTTTCCTTTGCTGCGCAGAAGCTTTTAATCTTGATGAGGTCCCAATGGTTTATTTTTGCTCTTGTTTCCCTTGCTTTTCGGGATGTGTCAAGTAAGAAGTTGCTGTGGTTGAGGTCAAGGAGGTTGTTTCCTGCTTTCTCCTCTAGGGTTTTGATGGTTTCCTGTCTCTCATTCAGGTCCTTTATCCATTTTGAGTTTATTTTT